>NC_062525.1:14436777-15036777 GCF_022655615.1 Tachysurus fulvidraco | reverse complement strand
GCAGCGATGGAACCCGGTGGATGGTTTCTCAGACCGCCTGTTGCCTAGTGATCGATGGCAGTGGAGTGATGTGACAGGACTGCAGCATCAGCCACTGGACAGCTTCCAGCTTCCATCTGAGAACTGGGAGTGGGAGGCTGACTGGTACGTGGACGAGAACTTTGGAGGAGAGCCCACGGAGAAAGGGGTAAGTGAACATGCTTGATCAGCTGCTGATGTGCTTGTAGCTGTAGCTCATTTAATGCACATTTGCAGGGTTGGACATATGCTATTGATTTTCCTGCCACTTACACTAAAGACAAGAAGTGGAATTCTTGTGTGCGACGTCGGCGACTGGTACGCTACCGGAGGTACAAGTCACAAGACACCTGGGCTAAGGTGTGTGTGTGTAACTAGCTCTCATTACTTGGTTTAATGTTTGCAAGTTTATTTGGTTGTTAGGAAGTGATTGCTTATTTTCTTTTTGTGTGTCATCAGATTCCCTCAGAGCAGACGGGTTCCCTGCCAGACCCATTTAATGATATAAGCTGTGGTGGTTGGGAGATCACAGAGGAGCCCAGGGGCCAGATTTCTCTTTGGGCTGTCTCTCTGCAGGGGAGGGTCTGCATTTAGACTTTTTGTATAATGGATCATTTAAGTAATTGGCAGTTACACAGATTATGACTAATTGTATAAGATGCAATTGTATCATGTGCACTCACTGTGAATTGATGTAGGTGTGGTTCCGGGATGGCATCAACCACTTTAACCCTGAAGGCTCTGTGTGGGAGGAGGTTCCTACACCAGGTGAGGTGGTGCAGATTAGTTGTGGGCCAGCTGATCTTCTGTGGGGGGTCCTGTGGGAGGGACAGTTCCTGGTTCGTGAGGGCATTAGCAGAGACTGCCCTAAAGGTGAGTTAGAATACATCGCAATACTTTTAGTACACTGAAACATAAGTAAAATTATATTATAAATGTATGTTTGATTGTATTTATGCTGTATTTATGTAACAAATAATTCTGAATTACAAGGCACCACATGGGTAGTAGTTGAATCACCAAGCCCAGAAGTCGGAGCTATACACGTAGCAGTTGGTGTCAATGTGGTGTGGGCTGTGACAAAAGATCATAAAGTAAGACAAGAATTAGACATGAGTCACTGTCTGAATCACCTTTTGTTCTTTATTCATTCACTGTGTCAGTTCCAGCTGTCAACTTCTGACACTTGTTTTTTTCCTTATGTTTTATAATAGGTCTGGTTTAGGCGTGGTGTGAATTCCCACAATCCATGTGGCTCAGGCTGGATTGGGATGGTTGGGGAGATGGTGATGATTAATGTGGGCCTCAATGACCAGGTTAGGTGTTAGAAATGTACTTTTAATGCTGATTTTGTGTAGTGTGTGTTGTTTTTTTGTTTAAAAAAAACAAAAACCCCCAGTGGTTCTGCTGTGTTTCTGACCATGTTGCCTCGTTGCAGGTTTGGGGTATTAGCATTGAGGACCGAGCGGTGCATTTTCGCCAGGGTGTGACTGTCAGTGAGCTGAGTGGGAAAGCATGGATAGCTGTGTCTGTGCCCAGAGACGCTGAGCGCTCTCACTCCAGCGCCAGTGCTAGCAGCCTGCAGAGGTAAGTGAAGGACAACAGTGTTGTTTCAATGGTGGAAGCCTGGGGGGAGCTGTCAGCACGCTATGTTTCAGCAGTGATGCTGACTGACTGGCCTTCAGAGTACTAAATGAATTATCATCAGCTCCGGCCACCAGCTGGAGTCTAATCTAAGCTAATATATTATCTGATAATGCTTGTCTGAAGTGTCTTAGTGTTTAGTTTTAGCGTGTGTGTGTGTGTAGACTACAGTCCTTATAAAGCGTTTATGCTAGCATCAATAACATGATAGTTTTGTTTTGCAGTGCCGGATGTTTTTTTGGAGGCGAGGTCCGCCTGCAGTCACAGACCACCGTCCTAAGTGATGTGGACTGTGAAACAGAGAAAGCAGCAGCAGAAGCCGTGCCGTCCTCCTCTGAGGCTGATGAGGCCCCTACAAAACGAATACCGAAAGTGACCAGTGACAGCTTCATCTCAGAGCTAGTGTCTGATAGAGAAGGTCAGATCGGGCAACGTGCCCTCACACAGGCCGCGTCCATTCCCGAGGAGGAGTGTGCAGAGGGAGATACAGAGGGAAAGGAAAATGCTACTGCAAATGTGCTGCTTCCCTCTAGCCAGTCAGGACATTCAGACCACCAGTGGAGCAACGTGGACCTGGAGGAGGCACAGACACACCTGACTGTGGGAACCGGTGGGGATGCTGCTGATACTTGCAGCTTGTCATCTGTAGCTACCTTCAACCTGGGTATGGAGGAACCATATGGGCCTGACGATCACCCCTTATGGGCCTGGGTTAGTGGCGGAGGCTGCTATATTGACTCCCACTCCCAGCTCCACTGGTTCAACTCCACAGGTCAGCATTTTGTCTCAGATGGGTTCAGTATTAGCAATATTTATATTTGTATTACCAATCTTTACAGGATTTAGATATTGGCTGCTGGTGGTGCAGCTCAGTGGTTAAGACCTTGGCTGATCACCACTGATCAGAAGACTGTGAGTTTAGATCCCTGTAAGTTCTTGAATATTACTTCTCAGCTGTCACTTTGTGTAAAAGCCTCCACAAACAAGTACATTAGCACGAGTTGTAGCAGTGATTAAAATTCTGACTCTGTGTCCTGACATTGGATATCTCCCAAAACTGGATCATGGGACAAATGATTTCCACATGGAGATTATATGCCACAACTCCCAGGGTCATCCAGTAAAAGACATAGCACTTGTAAGAAAAACATTTTTTATTTAGTGGTTCGAGCTGCTTGACACCTTTTTAATTTTTTTTGTCTAATTATTACAACAGCATATTATGCAGTAACTGCTAAGATTATTCAGTGACACTGGTAGTGAGTATTTAGTTTACTTGTTTGTAATTTAGGATCATATAGTTTTCCACAAAATATAAACCTCTTCTTTTCTATATTTTCTATATATTTCTAAAGGTGGGGTCTCCGTTGTTTGAAAGCCAATGTTGACATTTGAAATCACCAAAACAAACACGCCCCTAACACAAATGGGTCCCAGCCCTGTATTGATAGCTCCACCCACACATACATCCGTAACCCAGGCAAATAATGGACAGAAATGTGTCTTTATCATAGCTGAAGGGAAGAACAATACGATTGCAGATAAACAAACAAACAAACATGACACACAAGCATAATCATGCAAAGGACGGCATATATTAGTTCTGTGAAACAAAGCAAAACCAACGTTACTCACCTATCGAGAAGGAAAAAAGCGCCTCGGCGTCTTAAGTAAAGTTGGCGCATATTCACAGATTCGAGTTTCCCGAGTCAATAACTCCTGAGCTAAACGCTGTTACTAGCAATACGCGGTTGTAGCTGCCTCTACATTACTACGATAGAAAAGAGGTGTTTGTGTAGTAACAGCATTTAGCTCGGCAGTTAATGACTCGGGAATCTCGAATCTGTGAATATGCGGCCAACTTCCCGCTCCTTCAGTTCTCTCCAGCGCTGGAAAGCTGATCCTATATTAACACGGGTCCTACTTGCCTTATCATAAGTCTTTCTCCGCTGTCTTTTTTTTTGTTTTTATCCACCATGTCAATGTTAAAACCGCTTTCTGCTAATGTCACACGTGCGCACTGAACACTCTCTCCACCCATATTGACAAGACACACCCCTTTCTGCTCATTGGCTACACGTTAGTTTTGTATTTGTTTTGTTTGTTGGCCCGACTCAGTTATCTGAAGCATTTCTCAAACAACGGAGACCCTACTTTTAAGTTGTTGCACATAGAAAAGGCCAAAGCTGGTGAAAATTTTGACAGTGTGACCTCCTCTCTTCGCAGCTCTGGCCTCCTCTATGCAGGCCATGTCGCTCTCCATCACACCTGCACAGACTGCAGCCTGGCGCAAGCAGATCCTGGAACAGCTCAGTGAGAGGTCAAAGCGAGAAATGGAAAACTTCAAACATTATGAACAGGCCATTGAACAGGTGCTCCTTTCAGTGAAACTAACAAAGACTGAATGTGTTCTGTATTTGCATTATATTTAAATTCTATTTTCTTCTCTTCCTCATGTTCTGCCTTCAGTCTGTTTGGGTGAAAAAGGGCTCCATGCAATGGTGGAGGGACTGGAAGCCTCACAAGTGGCTGGATGTGCAGTTTGCACTGGAGCAATTCTCAGGAGCTGAGGGCAACAAGGATGGCATCCTTTTCATATACTATACCTTTAATGATGAAAAGAAGGTGATTTCCACACAAATCTGACAGCTCCTCAATACTCGTGTTAATAATCAGTAACAAAATACATTGTATAAGTCTTATTACAGCCTTATTATTGGTATACAGCATTACAGCTTTTTAGCCAGGTCTTCTTCACATCCTGTCAAAAATTAGGGTCCAGTATGAAAGTAGCTTACCCTTCGAATAACATTACTGCACATGACTAGTTCTTTTAAAACCAACAGTGTGATAGTGTTTAGAATCTATGTCCTTTCTTTTGCTTCCCAATTCAGTACCTACATGCATTCATTAATGAAGTCACCATCCTGGTACCGGTACTGAATGACTCCAAGCACACGTTTGCTGTCTACACACCGGAGAGGACTAAGCAGAGGTGGCCCATCCGTCTTGCTGCTTCTACTGAGCTGGAGATGCATGACTGGGTAAGGAGAGACAGTGTTTCTAAATTCAATCACTGTTAAGTAGTGTAATGAGAGTAAGGTAGGAATCTGATAGCTGGTAAGAGTTCCTCTGGTGATGTTCTTTTGTCTGACAGCTTTGTACCTCTCACAGATGTGTAGTTGTGACAAAAACTTTGACTAAACCCTGACGTGTGGCATCTTGTTTAGTGACGGTTTAGGCAGGAATCTCTCAACATGTAGCAGCCCGTGTTTATCTTGCTGTTGCTGCTTTTTGAGTGACATTGCGTGGTTTTTTTTCTTAGCTGGCCTTGCTCAGTGTTTCCTGCTGTGATTCCCGTGGCATCCAGGGTCCACCCTCAAAACAGGCCATCTGGTCCATTACCTGCAAAGGAGATATTTTTGTCAGTGAGCCCACACCAGGGCTAGAAGCCTCTCCTTACCCCACACCCTGCGACCAAATGTGAGCCATTTCTGTAATACACTAACATGTGGCTTGTCCAAAATTTTAGAATTGCATACTTTATTATTATTATTAGTATTATTATCAGGTACTGTGTTCTTGAACATGGTTAGAAGATACAATGCAGGTGACTGCATTCTTGGCACCCTTCAATAGCTACAATGACTAATCTATGTATTTAGTGATTATTTTTGATCTATGACAACACTCTATTTTAGTTTAAAACAACATTTTAAGAATTCTTCAGCAGATAAATTTCATGTAGCAGAGGATTATGCTTTTGACCCAACTAGATCAGGTAAAGTTTTTTTTCCTTTCCATGAGCAAAATAAACACACCAAAAAACAAAAAAAAAGTCAAATAATGGGTGAAAAATATATATAATACAGTGGCACATTCTGGTCCATAAGGAACACTTCACCGTACTCGGTCATATAATGAGGAGGACAGTGCTAAAGGCAAAGAAGATTCCCAAATATCCACAGTTCAGACTGATATAGTTTAGTTTTTTCCTGTTTTTTTAAAATCAACTATTAAATCAGTGTTTAGCAAAAAAACAAAATAAATACATACATACATACATACATACATACATAAAATTTGTCATATGTTTAGGCTTCAAATATTATTACTTCTATGTTGATTTCGATATTATTATTTTTTTTTTTGCTGATTTTCATGAAGGGTGCCAATAATTGCACAGTAACTATATAGTATAGTTACAGACCCAGTCTCTTATTTAATAACAGTTTTTGAGTGAATAGGTAGGTGGAGTTGGGGGTATTGCCATACAAAGATAACCAGAACATTTTACAACCAACAACCCTAAATTGACTATGCAAGGAAATACAGTAGCAATGGCGTTGTTCTTGATATGTTGTTTTTAAGGTTTTGGGGCTGGAAGAGCTGAAACAATTACCAGACATGCTGTATGAATGTGTTAGGTATTATATTATATGTGCCACATTACAGTATTTAATGTTTCAAGGCCTAATCGGTAATCAGGCAGTTTCATTATTGGGCAGGTTTTGGCGCCAGGTTGGAGGTCACCTAAAAATTGTGGAGTGTAACAGTCTAGGAGTGGTGTGGGGAATCGGCTATGACCACACTGCGTGGGTCCACACGGGTGGCTACGGGGGAGGCATCTTTCAGGGTAAATCAGCTTCTATATTTATTTTTTTAACAGTACTTCTGGTGCATCCAGATAAACCACAGACCTACTGTATATGTTTATATTAAAAAGATGTTATTGTTCATATCCAGGACTTTCCAGCAGCACAGATAACATCTACACACAGACTGATGTGAAGAATGTATATATTTATGAGAACCAGCGCTGGAATCCTGTGACTGGCTACACAAACAGGTAAATGCCAATTTTTAGACAGTTGGTGATGTAATATTGTGTGTGCACTCAATGTATGTCTTGTGTGTTCCCTACAGGGGGCTCCCTACAGATCGCTTCATGTGGAGTGATGCTTCAGGCCTTCAGGAGTGTACCAAATCCAACACTAAACCCCCTTCTCCTCACTGGACATGGGTTTGCGAATTAACTATCAGTTTCCTAGATTAAAATTCTGATAATGTTTTTGACTTTATTTCTTTGTCATATTATAATGTGAGGTATAGAGTATGCTAAATGTGTCTGGTTGATTGGCAGGTGTCAGATTGGGCCATCGACTATGGTATAGCTGGAGGAACGGACAGAGAGGGCTGGCAGTATGCAGCTGATTTTCCAGCGTATGTTTGCGAACATTCATTATATTACATCTGTGCCATGTAATTTAAGCTTTAAATTGGCACATGCTGTTTGCTGTTTTTGTTAACAACATTATTTGTTGTGTCAGGTCATACCACAGTCATAAAACCTTGAAGGACTTTGTCCGTCGAAGGCGTTGGGCCAGGTATTATTAGCTCTGTCTTTGTGTGTGTATGTGGATACTGTTTGGAAAACTGTACTATTTAATAAAATATTTTATGGTTGAGAAAGTTATTAAGTATGTGTTAAAATTAAAATACTTAATAAAAATAAAACTCTACTTATTAGTCTTCCTATTCTAAGGATTCTAAGCTTGTATATCCCATTCTTTATTCTTTATCTACATAGAACCTAATAATATATACACTATTTACACACTATATGTCATATAGCAGTATCTACTGCATATTTTCAAATTGCTCCATATGTATTATCATAATGCATTTATGCTCATGCATGGAGGAGAGTGTTAACTGTGTCATTGTCTGGATTAGGAACGATCTTCCATCCTATCCAGACATTGTGGCTAGCTAACACTGCTCTATGGCTGGCTTAGAACAATTCTTATTATTATGAATTTTTAATGGGAGAACAAACATTTGGAGTGATCCCTGTCACTGAATTTATATCTATGGTGTTTCCACATTTCTCTGTACAGGAAGTGTAAACTCACTACAACTGGGCCATGGCAGGAAGTCCCACCCATCCCTCTGAGTGATATTACAATTTTGCCATGTGGCCCAAAGACCACAGTGGAGCAGGTGCCTTTGTGGGCCATCAGCAACAAGGGAGATGTGCTTTGCCGTTTAGGGGTCTCCTCACTCACCCCTGCTGTAAGAGATCATTTATTAAAACCTAAGCACACAGTATTTACTCTTTTTCTTAGTAGCATTGAAATTATGAATGCTTGAAAAGTTAAATGAATGCACAGTTTGTGGCCTTAAATGGGGTTTCCAGGGAACATCATGGCTCCATGTCGGAACAGACCAACCTTTTAAGTCCATCTCCATTGGAGGGGTGTATCAGGTGTGGGGTATTGCCAGAGACGGCTCAGCATTCTACAGGGGAGCCGTGTCATCCCAAAACCCTGCAGGTGACAGCCTTATCATTCATATTAGCTAAGATTCTCTTTATCGTCTTTATGCCCCTGTTGTAGGTCTGACAGTCTTTACCCATTTTACCCAGTTCTGCATTTCAACATGAGTATGAGTTAATATTTATTAATAGTCAATAATTCTATATAATAATTATAATATTTACCTTTATGGCAAGTTTAATTTAAACTGTTCATTCAGAGGAGGATTTCTGCTGTCTGTGATGAAACAGGATTTGTAAACAGGAGAAAAAAATTATTCAAGTCTTCCACTGTTATGTACTCAAGCAATCCACTGAATGTTGTGCCTCAACTCGATCTCTCTCTCTCCCCCCCGCCTCTGTGCCTACAGGAGACTGCTGGTACCATATTCCCTCTCCGGCTTCACAGAAGCTCAAACAGGTGTCAGTGGGCCGGACATCAGTCTATGCAGTGGATGAAAATGGTAATGCCACTATTAGCTGTGACTCAGAATCTTTTTTTGTGCACATGTCCTACATTTGCTTGTATTTGTTATGCAGGTGCACATTATTTTGCATGCCATAGGTTATTGCTGTGTAATGATGTGTAAGATCAGTACAACTCTCTGTAAGATTGAGGCTTGACTCTTTATTTGCAGGAAACCTGTGGTATCGACACGGTGTGACACCCAGTTACCCTCAGGGTTCATCATGGGAGCACATCTCAAATAATGTTCGCAAAGTGTCTGTGGGGCCACTGGACCAGGTATGTGGAGTTACACAGTTGCAGCTTTGTGTCATAAAGTCAGTGTTGCATTGTATTGTAAAAGACTTATATGATTGCAAAGATCTATAAAATGCATGATGCATGTTGTTGTACTCCCAACTCACTGTTATCACTGTTCAAAATGCCAGAGGGTCACTATGACCCTGACTTACTGTCCAAACTAGCGTCATCGGTCATTGCTTCAGCAAACTTGGGGAAATTACTGACAATTCAGAACAGTAGGACCTGCATTCTCAGATATTACATGGCTACTACTGAGTAACTGTGATACCATTGATAACAGTAGCACATAACTAAATACAAATAAGCAAGCTTGTTTTTTCACAGTTTGACATCAGTGGCATTGACGTATCTGAGAAAGTTAAGACTTGTAAATGTCAGTGTAATAAAAGTTTGTGAACATAAGAGGTTTGTGATGTTTCTGTTTATGAATATCTTTTTCTGGATTTTGTCCCCTTTTGCTGTTCTAATAACTTCCACTCATCTGTGGCCTTCCCACCAGACCAGCTGTGGGGATTTGTGTTAGTTCAACCCTAGAGAATTAGTTAGATCAAGTCACTGATGTCTTGTGAGGAGGTCTGGTGAGCAGTTAGAGTACAAGTTCAACCCAAAGCTGTTCAGTGGGGTTGAGGACAGGGCTTTGTGCAGGACACTCAGGTTTACTCAAAAGATCACGTTTGGGCTTCTTGGTTTCACTGAAGGGAATTTGAAAAGCTACAGCATACAGAGACAATTTATAGAATCATGTGCTTCCAACTTTGGGGCAACAGCTTGAGGAAGAACCACATGTGTGTGATGGGGTCATTCCCTCACAATCCTCTCTATCTCTCTCTGCCTCTCGAAATTAATAAGGTAAAGACTACAGCTTGTTGTGATCTTGAAAAACCACAAATCAAACTCCTGACCTGGAGAGTCTCCTGTGGTGCTAAATGTACTGTTACTAAGAACTGACACTAAAGACTCCTTCCATTCAATTAAAATATTAATCTTTTGAATTAGTCAGAACTACTGTCAGAGTTAGAGTTCAACATCTATATAAACTCTATAGCCTGAATCATTAGAACCAGCTAAGTATGGTTAAGCATTTCAGAATCATGTTTAGTTCAATAGCACTTGTATAGCCAGGTGTCACTCTTTTCAGGTGTGGATCATTGCTGATAAGGTCCAGGGCAGTCACAGTCTGAGCTGCGGTACTGTTTGCCGCAGGCTTGGTGTTCAGCCGATGGAGCCTAAAGGACAGTCGTGGGACTATGGCATCGGGGTGAGTCTTTCTTAAGTGATGTAGCACATTTTTATGTTTGGCCATTTATCTGCTGAGCCAAAACTTGGTATTTCTAAATACAGGGAGGTTGGGACCACATCACGGTGAGAGCCAATGCTTTGGAGGCTCCTCGTTTCCGTATGCCATCACTGACTGACAGCAGGAACAGTGGCACAACGCTACATGGCTTGCAGCCGACAGAAATGAACGGCAACACTGTGGGCTGTTAGCAACGTTATCCTTTTGCCTTTCACCTCACTTTCTCCATCCTTTGCTGTATGCCCCGGTGTAGCAATCCACCCCTTTTCTTCTAGCCATGTAGCTAATGTCTGGTGCAGTTGACACTGATGTTCACAAGCTTCTGACTGTCTGTATATCATTTGTCTCTCAGCACTGACACATCTTGCAGGATCATTCCTTCATAAGAATACGAGGAGCTCCCATGCCATCACACTGTTTAGACTATTTTTAAAAAAAAATTTCAAAAATAGAATGTTTACATTGATATTTTGTATAGTAGGTCTTAAATGTATTTTATTTATTTATTTATTTGTCTATGGTTGTGTGTTTGCTTTCTTTATTTGATTTTAGTAGCAAATAATACAGTGTGTTCAGGGCTTGGTGTAGGCTCGACACGGCACTATACATTTACAGTCATCACAAGCAAAGTTCACACTTTTACAGACAAGCCACTTTGCCAACAGGAAAAAAACAAATAGAAATCAGAATATATGTTCATATACTGTAAGTTCAACAGATTTCCTACTAAGCGCTCAACATTAAAAAACAGAGTAACATCCTGTTCTTGACAAACTTTTCGGAGAAGTGTCAACTGGCTGCTAGGAAAAGAAGTCATCATACATTCAGTTGGCTGTTATCTGTAAGCTCACTGTAGTGGTGTCATTAATACTTGTGCAATACTTAGCATTAACAGTAGACAATGATGGGGATGTTTTTCTTTTCTCAGGAATCCCAAAGCTTTTAAAATTCCAAATGTGTATGGTTTATTAAAATAAATAAAAGAGGAATATCTGTATTGTTCCAGAGGCAGCACAAATGCACAATTTTTTATTTTTTAGACTTTCATTATGGCCAGTGCTAATATATGATCATTGTCATTGTAATGAGACTTTTGTGCTGGCAGGTGAAATGTGGTCTTGTCTTAAAGCATGTTTTTAAGGCATTATGTGCAGGTACGTATAAATAAAATAAATCATTCTCATGTAACAACTCAAATGTTGTTGCTGGTAAAATCTGTCAATAAAATGAAAAGGTTTATACAGGTCTGCGGCATATTTCTGTCGACGTCTCGCAATGAATTATGTCTGATTGGCTTTGGAGATTTTGACCTCCTGTAATTTATGGAATGAAGAACTGTAAAAAAGATAAATTATGGTATAACATGAACTGTATTTGTTAGGTAAGTTAAAACACTCCCCAGTGTTAATGTATGCATGAACTATGCCCTTTCAATAAATGTGACATCAAATACTCCTTAAAGTTTTCTTCATTACTGTCTCAAGATGTTGATCACTAGACAAGGGCTAGAGTTTACTATGTGTCATTACATAGTCTCTAATCTGCCGTTCTTTTCCTTTTCCCCCAATTAGTCCCTGAATGATGTTATTTCTCAGGAATATCTCACTCATTATGGCACAGTGGGAATGGATGAGGTTTTGCATTGAAGACTATAAAAAATAATCTTTCAAACCAAAATTGGATTTTGTGTCTTCTGTAAGTCCATCTTAGAGCCCAACACTTCAGTCTCAGAGTTCCACACTATGTCACTTTCACAGTGAACTGTGCAGTCTCATTATCATTTTCCAGTGATCTGGATACAACTGTGGCCAGAGCTGGTGTTAGCTGCTGTGGCTTAAGCTGCGGATGTGGTCCAGGTACTTAGAAAGATCCTTATGGCTCTCATCCTCAGAGTGCTCCTGGGCATCAACGTGAGGCAGGCAGGCACCGGACATGCCCAGGATAATGGTAGTCAAGGCTTTGATGTAGTTTTTGGCCAATGTCAGAGTCTCAATCTTTGAGAGCTTTTTGTCCATTCGAACGTGTGGAATGGCCTCCCGTAGTGCCTGAAAAGCATTGTTCAGTTTGTGCATCCTCTGCCGCTCTCTCTCGTTGCTCTCCAGCCTTCGTGTGTTACGCTCCTTGGCGCTGCTGTGTTGGCTTCGTCGACGGCGCGTGCCCATTCTCGTTCTGGCACGGCCTTCAATGCCCGATGCCCGCCATGATGCCCCCAGTGGCAGAGAGGCCTCAGATCCCTCCTGTTCACTTGAGCCAGGCTCTACGTCCAGCTGCAGGTCAGCATGCTCCTGCTCAGCCCACGAGTGCTTACTCCGCTTTGAGCACTTTCCTTTAGACTTCATGCTTAAATCACCCACACCACCGTGCAGGCCCTGAGGTAAAAGAAACACGACTCTGTGTTCAACTCTGTCTGAGAGAGAATGAGTAAAAAATATGCAGACGAGATGAATTTATACTGACTTGCAAAGTGTTTGTTTCTTTTTGCACAGACTTAGTATCCGCGAGACTTTATGTCTCATTCATGTAAATTTTCACAGAGAATTCTGACGAACATTAAAAAGAAGTGCACGTGGGCTAGGAAAACTCAGCATGGTAAAATGTTGCCTTTTTCCATCTACGCTAAGTTGCCAGTTTAATAGATACAGCACACGCATCTTATATTAAAGTGCAGTTTTCTTGTGGCAGCATCTTTTGAACAAAATTGCATATATATATAGTTCAATTCAATTCAAGTTTATTTGTATAGTGCTTTTTACAATAGACATTGTCTCAAAGCAGCTTTACAGAACATAAACATAGAGCAGAAGGTAAACATAATTAATGATAAAGGAATTAACGAATAATAAAAGAAATAAGAATTAACAGAATAAAAATTATATATATATATATATATATATATATATATATATATATATATATATATATATATATATATATAGCATATATACACACACACACACACACACACACACACACAAGTGGGCCTAAATGAGCACTGATATATCTTTGATGCTATACTTAAAGCTAGTACACTACACTAGCTGATAGTGAACTGATAGGAAACGCACAATGATGTTAGAAAAAATGTACAAAAAAAGAAAAGAAGAGTTTGGTACCTTTACGTCTGAGATTGTAAACCACAAATAAACAGTAATTAATCTGCATTTATGCTCAGGCTTTTACTGTTCTTTGGAAAATGTTGGCATTTAAAGGGAATTTGCCTTAAACAACAGTTTGAGAGAGAACTCATCACCAGGTTTCTTTACTCTTCCTCCTTAAAAATTTAATTGTAATTCAAGCCAAATACTATTCAAGGCACAAATACAATCAGTGTGTTTGAACTGTGCTTTAAAGGGACTCTTTACCAGATGAAGCAAGCACATGGCCATGATAAATTGGACCTCAGCTCATGAACACACAGGCATGTCGTTACAGTATAAAGAATTTAATCCCAGGAACTGACACAGGTTTTAATTCGATATGTGCTGGTGGTTTGGAGCACTACAGGTTCAGCTACAATGTGAATGCAGTTTATTATGGTGAAGAAACAAACTTTTTTTCTTTTAAGTAGAATGATGAGAGAAAAAAGATAAGAAATAAAACAAAAGTCATGTCTTACCGTGAAGTGGAATTGTATACAACTGCTGCGAAAGTCAGTGGCAGCCAATGACAAGAACTTAATGAAGAGCACTAATAAGACACTTGTTAGTGTTTCTCTCAGGACGGAGCTGGAAGCCACGGTGACCGTTTTCTTTAACGAACTGAAGCGATAACGGTCACATACGCGGCTACCTGTTTCTGTCTGATGTCCACGTAGCACTGCTTCCACCAATGAGAGCAGAGATCTGCGGACCCATCCGAAACCGAACACTACCGAGCTAAGTAGTGTAATAACATAGTGCTAAACGGCAAATTATCACAGTTATCATAGTTGGCACACTATTTTCGACTAGGTTTGGAAGGTGTCCAATAGCTGCCAGGGGCGCGCGCGTACTTCGCGAGCGCACTAGGAAACGGTTATAAATTTGAATATTTTTGGCAAATTAAGCAATAGGATTTATAGGAGTTTGTGTGTGTGTTTGTGTGTGTGTGTGTGTGTGTGTGTGTGTGTGTGTGTGTGTGTGTGTGTGTGTGTGTGTGTGTGTGTGTGTACAAAAGCTGTAAGGAATTAAATAGATGTAAAATGGCTCATTCCATGGTTTCTGCCTTAAGCACTCACACTAGCAGCATTACTGCAGTTATCTACTACATTAGCATTAGCTTAATCCCCTTTGAATTTCAAATTCAGTGCAAAAAAACGGAATGAAGGCTTCTTATTACTTTTACACACAAGTTGCCTTTGCAAAAGCTGTAAAACAGGATGTGTGGGAGCCACCCTGTTAATACACTTTAAGTGTTAATCAAACATTAGGAAATCAAATATAGACATGCTTGTTTGATGTTACCTTTAAAGTCAATGTGAAACCTACACGATATACATATATAGGCTACTGTATATTTACAAAGTAAGCAGTAAAGCAAATTTTAAAACATCATTATCATAAGTGTCTATCACTTAGTAAAGACCATGAGTTGTAGAGTAGAGGAGTTGTGCGTATTAAAGAGGTCCCCATTCTAATAAAATGTAACACGATGTGTACCGCAAAGAGCATTTCAAGGATGTTTCTGGGGTAAATGTGTAGTGCACACCTGCTGAGCTCTCAGAGGCTATCAGTCCAGTTCCCCTGCCCCCTCATAAACACACACACACACACACACACACACACACATACATACACAAAGATGTCCTTGGTGTGCACAGTTTGAACATTCAAATTGGTGCCAAGGCTTCCCAGTCTTAGTCTGCTCTTTTTAATCTAGACTAGTCTGGCTGCTGAGACTATGGAAACATGTCTTATGCAAGTACACGGTTTATTCATGGTTGCTCTGGTACTGATACAGTGCTCTGGCAACAGGTCAAGAATAGTAGATTCATCAGCAATTAATGTATTCTGTAGACATACACATACAGTGCATACACATGTAGATAAACACCAATCTTCTACAAGCCTCTTTCATCCATCTAGTTACTTAAGGCTAAAGAATTTACATAATTGCATGTTCTGTAGTTCTGAAGCGAGCGAATATGAAAGAGTTTCTGATTTGCATGTTCTGTTTGCAGGAGTCTTAAGTACCTCCCATAATCTCTGGTAAGCAAGTTACTCATTGGCAAATCTTTGTGTTACTTTCCAGTGTCTGTAGCAAGAAAAATGTAAATGATGTGTAAAAACCGTTTTTGTCTTAAGAGCAAGGATAAAGCATTGAGCAAATATTTTATAACTCACTTAGGAAAAAACACACAATTAAAGTTTAGACGTCTCTGTCAGGAGCAAAAGTACACAGCTGGCTTGCTTCAAGGGCAAGACTAAAAATAGCTAACCAAATACTGGTCCCTTCCTTACACCTGTATTTTTCACCCAAGAGAGAAGTGTAGGCAAGCAGATAAAAAGTGGATGACAAACTCACTGACTGTTCAAAATGATGTTGTTTTCTTAATCATACTTTAATGTTAAAATGAAATGATATTACAGTTAAATCATAATAGACAACATTAAAAAATACAGGAACCACTGATTTATCCTGTGCAGCCGAGTGCAACAATAAATTGCTGGACTGTTTTGACTTTGACGATAACAGATGCTCAATGGTCCACTCTTTGATGTCATACTGCCTCTGACATCATTACACCTCTTCTGCTCTCAGTGGACAAGAGATCAGCCAGGAACCAAGGCATTAAAACCTGCCACATGCACCGTCATAAAAGGTGGATGAGGAAGATAAGTCACTTTTTCCATGAGCTAGAAGCAACCCAAATGAGAGGAAAATAATAATGGTCTGTTATGTCAGCAGGCCTAAGCTGGATGACCGTGAAATGCATCAACTAAAATCATTAAAAGCATCTCTTTCTCTCTCTCTCTCTCTCTCTCTCTCTCTCTCTCTCTCTCTCTCTCTCTCTCTCTCTCTCTCTCTCTCTCTCTCTCTCTCTCTCTCTCTCTCTCTCTCTCTCTCTCTCTCTCTCTCTCTATTCCTTCTTTCCCCTGAAAACAAATGCGTTGTCCAGTTACCACACTTATTTAAAATATTCAGAAGCCCATTGGCTATTTGCTGTAGATAATTATCAGAAGCTTTATACCACATAGCAAACCCTGTGCATGTGCTGTGGTTAAGTGGGTCTTTGTAGAAAAGTCTGTTGGGGACGATTATATATATAAATTGAGGTATACAGTATGTAAATGATATAAATGTTTAGTATGCTGTGTAAACCACAAAGAATTTACACTATAAGAGTATTGAGAATATCTAGTACATACATATATCTGACTAGAAGTGAGAAATTTGTCTTATGGATTGGTTATTTTTCTTTTTTATTATTTTTTTATTTTAGCATGTTGGCAATACTATCGGAGTATTACTGTGGTCTAAATACAAAGACTTCATTTGGCAATGAAATCTCAAAGGTTACACAGGTTTGTTAGGCAAGTGCATGCTAAGTGAAATCACTTAAATATATTTAGGATGTGTAGAATTTGGATATGTAGAATATCTGATGTGCTCACTGGTGCAAAAACAATAGACACATAAGGTCATTACTGGAGTGGCTCGGTTCTATAGGTCCAAATACTGCTCCAGTCTGTCTTGGGGACACTCAACAGAGGCTTAATGCATTTCAGCTACCAGAATTTATCAGTAATTAGTGCCCAGTGACCTCCTGAGAGATTGTATTGCAAATCCTCTTCTGGTCAACACTACTTCCATTAAGCACCAAGGACCAGATTAAGTAACTCTCAAAAGCCAGAAAATTACAAAATTAGTCAGTGAGCACTTTTTTCCTCTATGGAAGAACACTCATCCTGTCAGAGAGCATCTATGGTTTTCTCCTGTTCTCTCGGCGAAGATCTTGTATAAATATTGGTACCAAGCATCAGCAACTACGCAAGAGGAAACATTTTCCCCTGCCATGGTCACTAGGCAACCCTGAAATGGGTGACTCAGACAGCATACAGAAAGATGACTCAACTGGTGCTGTGACGAAGTCAGAGTAGCAATACACACACAGACACACACAAATGTACATATGCCTAAAAAAGAGTCTGTACTAGAAGATAAAGATTTTATGATGCCTCTTCAGAGAGAAGTGAGTGGAGAATTTATCATATGCACACACCCCACACACACACACACACACACACACACACACACACACACACACACATACACACACATACACACACGCACGCGCGCACACACACATCGTCATCATCAGTGTGTGAACATAAAGGCTTTCTGGGCAGGCAGACCTAATCTCATGTGCTTCTATCATGTGGATTAACATCTCTTTGCCTAACAGGTGTCTTTAGCTTCCACCTCTTCCAACTCCCCACGCCCTACAAACACACACACAAACTCACACACACACACACACACACACACACACACACACACACACACACACACACACACACACACACACACACACACACACACATAGTGAAACTGTAAGGAGTGGTCCAAACAACCGCTTTCATACTGTACATTAACAGTTTTAACAGTTAACAAACTAGCTTTACTAGAAAAGCTGCAACAGTAGCACTCAGCTAAACTAATTCAACCTCTGGATTCTTCTGTAACTGGAGAAGGTAGTGCTTTTTTTTTTTTTTTTTTTTTTTTAATAATGTCAAGAATAATTGGTTCGACCACAGGTTTATCTCCAGTTGTCTTTGTGAAGAGCTGTATCTCACACAACAGACAGGGTGGAAAATACTATTTTTATTTAATGTTTTATATATTTTTTAATTATATATATATTTTTTTTACATTTCCTATCATTTTTATTTATTTTATTTATCTAAGTACTGGTTACAAACCCTAGGTTTCTTCTTCGATCTTCAACAATGACTGTACACTGAGCAGGACTTGAACAGGCTCCAACTCCTTTTATTTCTATTTCAGTTCAAAGCATCTACTCACATTTATAAATGTATAAAATCAGCATCAATATGGTGGATGCTATAGCTAACAGTGTGCCACCAGGATTTGTTGATGAGCTCTTAGCCTGTTTTCTTTGCTAATTGCAGCAATGCCTAAGCAGCAATTCAGATATGTTATCTCTGATTAATTCATTAGCAAACTTTGTAGCAGTAGTCCTGTATATGACCTGCAAACTTTAATGATATTGTACACTGGATTTTAACTACAGTGCTGGTCCATCACTGGTGTTCCATTTCAGTCTATGGATGGGATAGTTACTGTATAGTAAAAGATTGACTACTGTTAATAATGCTTTGTAATGTATTTACATGTTTTTTTAAGGTAAAAAAGACTATTACCTGTAACTGAAATAGATTTAATTGGGATTATATGTCATGAATCTACTCCAAGTGGCCCAAATAAACACTGACGAAACTGAAGCCATACGCAGCTCAGGTGGCAGAAGCTGTTTATAAAAGAGTCATATTAAATCCCTTTAGGAGTTTAGCAAAGTCATGTTGGAGACTTGGCAAAAATGTGTGTAACATGAACAATGTATTATTTCTGTCTAACTTTGATATTTTGTGTATGTTCATGATATTAAATCCAGATTAAGTCTATTTTAATTCCTAGTAGCAACACTATAAATATGGAAATGTCCAAGGGGGTGAAAATTTATACAAGGAACTGTAATAGGGGTGTGATACTGGTTGCCCGATTTAATTTCAAGCCCCTTCCCATATTTCAAGAGACAAATTATAATAAAATTATTATAATTGCTAATTATAATAATCTTAAATAAAATTTTATTCATAAAATACTTGCTAAGCCTGCAATTGATACGTTTTCAGTTCCTGCCTTTTTTTTATTGCCCTGCATTATGTGTCTCCCTAGTAAGCTAACTGCAGTTTAAGTCACAAGATTGATTTATCCAGGCTTGAACAGTCTCACTGGGTATAGCAGAAAGTTTTTAATGTTGTCAGTCAGTGTTTAGCGATTCATTAGGCTGAGCAGTTAGACTGCTTGTGTATGCATATTTATCTTTCTACTGCTCTAGCTGCTTAGTACTGACAAGTAATGGTTAATAAAAGTTAAATACAAGTAAGCCAGACTTTTGTATCGCTTATGATATCTGCCTGGTTGTTTGCTCTCCATTGGTTTCTTTGCTTTTTTAAAATGTGTTCAGTATTAATGGGTGCCCAAGGCTCATTCATGCACATAGTCTGCCACAGGAAAGTTACTGAAGCACACATTGCTGAAAAAGTTCATGCTTTCTAAGGTATTAAGGTCTCAGGACACATAATACATTGCAGCTGCATAGCCAAAGACTGATCTGAGTGTCCATGCTGACCCCTGTCTACTACAGAAGCAACTACAATGGACATGTGAGCATCAGAACTGGACCATGGAGCAACTTGAAAAGGTATTCTAGTCTGAGGAATCATGTTTTCTTTTACATCATGTAAATGGCCAATTACGTGTGCATCAGTTGCCTGGGGAACAGAAGACACCAGGATGCATTATGGAAAGTCGTCAAGCTGGTGCAGGCAGTGAGATACGCTGGGCACAGTATTGCTCGGAAATCTTGGGTCATGGCATTCACATGGATGTTACATGTTCACATGTACCAGCTACCTAAACATTGTTTCAGGCCAAGTATGTGACAGTGACCTGTTTCAGGATAATGCTCTGTGCTACAGTGCAACAGTTGCTCAGGACTGGTTTGAACATGACAAAAAGTTTCAGGTGTTGACGTTGTCTCTAAATTCTACAGATTTCATGAATGAGCATCTGTGGGATGAGCTGGACAAACATATCTAGATCCATGGAGCCATACTTACTGTACATCTTGAAGGACTGCTGGTTACATCTTGGTGCCATACAGTATACCACAGCACACCTTTACAGGTTTTGTAAAGTCCACGCCTCCCTCAGTGGATCCGAGCTGATTTGATGACACTGATCAGAGTGTTTCCCATACATTATTTATTTTTATATTTACTGAAGATTATTGGAAGGACTGGTATTTACAATCTCATAGTTTCACTTAAAATTCACTAAATGAGGTCTTCATGCACAATGGTGAATAAAAGGACAGATAACAGACAGATTAACAGCTAGTTAATAAAAGGACAGATGCATTGTATGAAATGCAGTCAATATGCATATCAGGAAAGCATCTAATCAGACTGTAAAGAATAGACATTATTAAGGGTGCTAAAACGCAGGTTTGTAGTGAACATCAATGCCCTCTTGAGTCCATCAGTGAGAGTACAGCGTAAGTACTTTAGTGCCCACTAGTGGTCATGTAAAAGGATGATGATTAACTCCTACAGTTTAATAATCAGAAACTGGGAGTGAGTGGAGAAGCTTCTTTCTGTTATCTGTGTGGATGATGTGGACAAAACTAATGATCATCAGCACTACGTTGTGCTGAGAGGATGGTCATAGTGGTTGTGACGCTCCTCTGGCAACAAAATCACTGATGCTGGAGTTTTCCTCGTCACACTCATCAGCACCAGGATATTGTTCCCTGTGGACAGCGTATGTTTGCTACACACACACACACACACACACACACACACACACACACACACACACACACACACACACACACACACACACACACACACACACACACCTGAATAAAGTTGCATATGGTATCTCATTCAGGCACATGGTGAGAAGGAAGACGGGGCTCATATTTCCTTGCAGTTGGGTTTCTATGGTTTGTTCCTGTCTGGTTTCACAGAGGACCTCTTGATGAAGATGAATGGACAGACATTTGACACTTTTTCCACTTGACTTGGCATATACTGTAGAGTGGGCAAAATTCTGTTGAGAAAATTATCCCTAAAAGGAAGAGAGGGAAGAGAGAGAGAGAGAGAGAGAGAGAGAGAGAGAGAGAGAGAGAGAGAGAGAGAGAGAGAGAGAGGTGGGGAGTGTGGGAGTGGGAGAAAATCTGAAATTTAAGACGTTCCATGAATGACTTATTATTACATAATAAATAAATATCTTCTGCTAAGGTAGACCACATGCTTCCAAAATATAGGCAGATTAAAATAAAAAGCCATCGTAATAAATCAGCTACTATTATTATAATCCTGACTCTCCTGAAACCACTCATGTTAAATTGAGCATTTTTCACAGTTTCGTCTACCATAGCAAATGTAAAGCTGTTGTACTTCAGTTGTAGCAAGCTCTGGTACTGATTAATAATAATTTTATTCTATCTAAGAGTTGTATGCCACACCTCATCTCCTTCATCATTTGTGACCTTATAACACCTGATATGGACACCTACTGATGGCCTACTGATGTATGCATATTAACCCTAGAGGTTAGAATGTGTCCCAATAAAATCCTAAATCCACACACACACACACACACACACACACACACACACACACACACACACACACACACACACACACACACACACACACACACACACACACACACACACACACTTATATCAGTCCTCTTTAAGAGAATGAAACCAGAGCCAAATCTTTAATGTGGCGATTCAAATAGTCCAGCCTTCTCCACTAACCTACAGTAGCTATTTTCACTATCATAACTTATCCAATTACACTGTTCTCATGAATTGTTTTCACATGTTCCAGATTTCCACCTGGTGCACTATACTCCTACACCTCATCAATGACATACAGCAAAAACCAGCATACTGTAACCAAGTGCACCGATCCCAGAAGGTTTTTCAACATGAGTGACACAGGATCATGTGAGGATGTCATGGGCAAAGTAAAAGCTTTAAAAGCAAAGTGACCCTACCACCAAAAAGGGGAAAGCCTCGTTATTTTAATTCTGTTTCGATTGCTGTCATCACCAATTGAGCACACAAACAAAATATGCTCACAAAAAAAGGAGACAGGAACTTCGATATATCTTTTTACACAAGAAGAGCAGAATCATCATATCCCTCCAACAGTTGACACCAAACAATTCATGAGAGCTGTGTAATTGGATGCTATTGGGCTTATTCTGAGCATGCAAAATAGAGCCAGTGGTGCTGAGTGCTGTGTACCACTACCCCAGCACTGCTCGTCTGGTGCCTCACTGCATAAGGGACATGAACGAGATATCCCCTTCAACTACTGACACCTTTTTTTGGAAACGTCAAGAGGGTAGCCTATACGTCAGAGCTGTATAGACAGTGAAAAGTGCAAGTGTAACCATAATTGAATGCAAATATAATAAACCTTTAATACACTACATTTACCTATGAGTGTATTTAAATCAATAACTTGAATCATGTTCATTCAATTTCATGAAATAAAAAAAATCTAAATTCAAAAGTGGCAAAAGTGAATCTGAGATTGCAGAGAGCATCAAATTTGAATTGTTAATGTACTTTTGATGTTCAGTCCTAAGCCAACCAGGCTTAAGATTTAGAAATGAGATCAGGCTGAGTTGGCACAGACTCTGCCAATGAACATCTGAACAGTCTAAATAAGGGGTGGCTGCCCTCTGAGAACGAATCCGAGCGAGGCTCCTTCCACTCTATATGTTTCTGCTTTTCCTGGTACTATGGCTCACATGGCTTACCTGATAAAACTGGTTTATGATTTTGAGTCAACAAATTCACATAAAATACAGATAGGGCGTTTTAAATTAATTACTGGAAGGATGCCAGTAATATCTTTTTTACTACAATACCCATAAAAGCAAATGACTTTATGAGTAAAATGATCAACAACAATCATGTGACTATACATAGAAAACATTCTTTACCCCAGGTAATGCTGAAAAATTAAATTGTGCAGATCCACACAAGTTCACACTGGAATTCTCCTATGAAGTACAAAGAAAATAGACAAGAAAAATAGTGCAAAATGGGTTTATGAGACTTGATTTTCTAGTGTCTGATTGGATTGTGTAAGGGTCAGCTTAAAGGAAACACAGAGAACAGAGAAACAAGCTTATATGTACTTTTTGAAAATCCGAGTACAGATATATGTTCAGCGGTAAGAACATTAGTGTGTTTGGTGTAGATATACCTGACATATAGTTAGTGTTCAGTGGTATAGAGGTTCAGTGTGTTTGTGGGCAGAGCTGAATGTAGGCCACTGAAGTTCTTCCATGCCATCCTTGTCAATCCATGTCTTCCTGGACCACACTTTGTGTAGAGAGGCATCACACCGGAACAGCTTAGGAGTAATCTCTAATTTCCAGTGAAGGGAAATTGCAGCCTACAAAGACATACTAGATTCCAACTTTGTGGCAACAGTTTGGAGAATGTCCACCTGTAGATTTAATAGTTGTTGGTGCCAGTTCAGTGTTTCAGAAATGCAGAATATTGCATAAAACAAATACCAGCCAATATGACATGTGGGTGGAAAAACCTTATTGGTGTCTAGTTTGAACTGACAGGAAGGTTACAGTAACTCAAATAACCACTTACTATAACCACAGTAAGCAGAAAAGCATCTATTCTGCACTACAGAACTGAAGCAACTAGGATCTTTTTAAGAATCCTGTAAGGATTCTTAAAAATATTTTATATATTTTATATTTTAGTTTCAATACATTTTTATGTGAAATATTGAGCAGTAATAGTTCGTCAGAATTACTAAAAGTGTCAAAGGAGGGCCATTGACGCCAGTACCACACTTGTCCTGTTCTCTGTGACCCCCATGAGAGCTGGACAGCTGTGAGGAATTTAATGTGTTTCCTTTTCTCTGCAGTGTTTACAGATGGGATGAGTTAACATGGTCATTAAAAAGACCAGGCAAGCCTGGCAGACATCTCACTCACATGGGCAGAGACAGAGCCAACAAAGAACTGTTTCAGCTTTAGTTCCCCCATTTCCCTTTCACCACCTTTCACAACTAGGAATTTTCATCTATGATAAATGAGATGACAAAGCTTAATAAGCTGAAATGCAAAAATGAGGTTTGATAGTCAAGCAGGAAGGATCAAGTGTTAAGGATCAAGTCTGTCCAGCACATGCCGTAAGCCCATAGAGAGACCAGTGTCTGCTCAGGGAAACCCCAACTGGCACACTGGGTAGGACCCTACTCCAGTTGCACACTCTACATTTCAATTCAAAACACACTGATCCAGTCAGGGGTACTATTGGTAACTTTGTCTACAGGCATTAACAAGTTCTTGTCCCAGATCAGACATCAAAGTAATGATTTATTACAACCAGAGTCTAAAATCAGTCAAGAATTTCAAAATAAAATTCTCAAAGCTATAACCACATTGATTCAATAAATGTAAAAGGTATTTAACTGTCACAACCAGGTGCTATGTAGAGCTTCAGTGGCTGCAGTCTCTCGAGTTTGCATTTGCTGTCACATTTAACACCCAGAATTGTCAACACCTTGTCCACTAAATCTACCTGGCCACTAAAAATGGGGCAATTTTTAAAGGGTTTCCCAAACTAGATCACATTTTAGCTGACCTACCCGTTTCAACTTTACAATTTCAGAGAATCGTGGTGAGGAATCAGTGATACCTTTATTCTACATTTCTTCAGAATTCTCTTTTAAGACTATACTTGTCTAATGCCTACTCATTTTTAGGATTTAGAGAACTCATCTAAAAGATTTATTTTAAATTCCAACATGGAAGAGGGAAGACAGGAAATTGCCCTGTGTGCTGGTTTCTCTATTTTCTGCCTGTGTAAAGGTGCCAACAGATTGTTGCCGATGTAGAGGATACCTGATCCACAAGCTGAGGTTGACCATCTCTGGTAAACCATGTGCTGGAGAAAGTGAGTGACTGCAAGATATTACACAACAGCCCAGTCTGAGCCCATCATATGAAGCACTGTGCTGCATTGTGGAGCATGTTAAAGGCTCGAAAATGCTGATATAATGAACAGCAGTGTCTCTGTGGGATCTTCTCTTAACAAATATGGACAAATGAGAGAAGAAGTGATTGCATATTCACTCAGATGCATGATTTGTTTCATCTATTTTTGTTAATATAACAGGAGAGAAAATTAAAAAAGAAAATTATGATAACCAAATTTATGTGCACTTTAAGATTTACATTCAGTGATCTCAAAGGTTTGATCTATACTCACAAATGCAAAAGGGTGTTGAATGACGGATATCAGAGTTGAAGAACAAAAAAAAACTGAGGACCCTGTTTGGGCTAAACCCAAGAGTCCTGCTGACATGCTCCCATCACAGCTGGTTAGCTGGAAATAGCCAGAGCTGTAATTGAGCCCTAGAGAACAGGAATCACTGTCTCAGACCTTGGGAATAGTGAGGATCCTTTCCTAATGAGTAGAGCATGTTAAACACGATTTGTTAGGTAACACAAAAACTGCTTCAGTCAAACTGCCTAATGACAATCCCATTAAAACATCAAGTGCAAGCAAATGTTCTGTACGGTGTAAATTGTGTAGATCCATCAAGAGAAGATTAGTGGTTGGATTACAGAGAATGTTTCAGAGATATCATGAAGATGTGTGGGAATAAGTGGATACAGTTATTTTAACAACACTTTCATATCAGTGCACTGAACTCTGTTTATTTGTAAATATTCCTAAAGCTGTCATGAAAATGCTTCAGAAAGAAAGAAAGAAAGAAAGAAAGAAAGAAAGAAAGAAAGAAAGAAAGAAAGAAAGAAAGAAAGAAAAGCCTTGTCCATGATATTAACCAAAAATTATTAACCAATAGTCAAAATATATAAAGTATATTGGTACTGATTCCATATAATATATGTGTTCAATTGAAACCATGGCTTTGAAGCTTTAGTTGTATTAAACACTATGAAATATTCTGACATGAATGAAATAACAGTATTAATAATTGTGATAAACTTTTGATAAACTGAACCCACACATGTGTCCACACATTATAAAGTGATGTATTGGCTTCCTACAAGTTATTAGCAAAGGATTATTATATCAATCGGACACTCAGTTAAATCATAAGCCTCCAATTTTGAACTGGATTTACATCCCTAAAGAACATACAAATACACCAACATGGATTTGATGTAAGAGATAATCACTTTGATAAACTCAATACAACATAGAACAAAATGTTACCGTATGTTTTCACATAGCAATATCACACCACTACAAAAATAAACCTAAATAAATCTTATATGTGAATGGCTATTAAATGTTTTTATTCTAGCTAAAGATAAACTATATAATAGTCCACTGATGACCAAGAAAATAGGCTTACTCCAGTTTGGCTAGAAGTGACACAAGTTTAATGGATAAGACCCCTGTAGTAAACAGTTATAATTGTAAAACTGTCTCTTTACTCACCATAAGACAGTCATGTGAATGAATAGACCCAGTGTACAATCACATGCAGCTGAGTTTGTTGAAAACCACCTGTGTATATAAGCATTGAAGTGGAGAACAAAAGATGAGAAACTAAGTGTGTAAGACAAAATATGGACTCCAGCCCCCACCAATCCCTGTCACACAGGAAACCTGGCCTTCCTGCAAACAAGAGAATGTGTATGGAGAGGAACAAGGCCACAGGGGCAGGTAGCAGGCTGGGAGGATGTTTTTGTCATTGCGGGCTGGCAGCACACACCAGCGTGCAAGCGTCCATCCTGAGGAAAAGAGCCTGTGGAGGAAAAGGAGCTCACGTCACCTGTTGCACATGCAGACGTACACGCACGCTCATGTTGCATATACACAAAGTATAGGATCCAAATACACATTATAAGTACAAAGGGACAGAATCTCTTAGCTTGACTTGAGACAAGCAAGTGAAGGCTCAGAGAAGAGATGAAGAGATATAAAATGATATAGCATGAAGATATATGGATTAAATGTTAGCAGCTTCAGGAGTTTACAATTTACAATGGCTGATGCATGCAAGATATATAAGAGGGTTAAAATTGCTAACAGAATCCTTCCTGTAGTGTAGTGGATGGGGACAAAATTGGCTATATAGACATATACATATATACCATATTTCATTACTATAATTTTACACTCTTAAGACACAAAGAGAGTCCCTGTGCTGACTGATAAGTGTACTGAAAATCCCTGTCTTGACAACTTAGCAATAACAGGATGTTTATAAAAATGTTCAGCTTTAAATGAATGAACCATAAATCAGTGTCAGATGTCAGAACTTTTTCCATCCTCGATGTATGCAAATAAAGTGAATAACCAGAAACCGTTTTAGGGTAAAAATGAATTAGAAATACTTTGTTAAAGCACTGTTTAATTGTCAAGAAGATGTGAATAAAATCAGCAGAAACAATTGACCCTTTGATTGATTGTTGAGAATCATCTCATTGATGCCAGCTGTATGATAATTGTTTTTAGCATGAGATTGAATGTGATTGGTTCCTTCTGAACACGACTACTACCTGGATACGCATCTATGCAACTATTATTATTGTAACATTTTTCTGATTATTTTTCACTTCATCTTTATACACTGTAATTTCACATTAAGGGAGTCAAATCAATTATATCATATCTAAAGTATTACAACTTAACCTTATGGTTACTGCTTGAATTCAAATATCTAAAGCTTACATACTTCAGTAGTATATAATAATGCATTAGGTTCAAACTGTTGCATGGATGATCAAATGGGACAACATTACCTTGCATTTCCACCATTTTATTAAAGGCAGTTTAGTCTCTAGTGTTGTTCGGTGCTGTTACAGGTCAGGTGGTGTAAAGGGTTCAGGTGCAGTTGACACAGAGGCACTGGTGGTTTCTGACATATACTAACCAGCACAATGCTTCCTCTTGCCATATAGCACATAGACAGAGCTTCAGTAATTAACCTTGCTTTACTGAAGATGGCATTTACAGACTTTCTTGCTGCGTCTGATATTTCTTCCGCCATCAATGCTTGCAAAGGTAAGACCAACATCATTTTTCTATTAGCTTGTAGCAATGTTTTAATTTTTTTTCTAATGATTAGTGTACCAATCATCAGACCTTGAGAAACACAGATAGCCAATCCTATATGTTCACATATTACTTTTTACATTTGTGGTTCTGAATATTTCTAATTTAAAAATGTCTATATTTCAGCAAAAGATTCCTTTAGTCCAAAGACATTTTTTGCAACCCTGGGTCTATCCAAGAAGTCTCCGTCTGAGATAGAGAAGGTTTTTAGAATGCTTGACCAAGACAAAAGCGGATTTATTGAGCAAGATGAGCTACAGTTGAGTATATTTACATTTTCATCATGAACTCAAATTCAACATCCACTAAATGCTTCTTATTTTTACATTTCAGTGATTTTTTGCTTTCATTGTAGATTATTTCTGCAAAATTTCTCAAAGGGGGCACGGGCTCTCACCGCGGCTGAGATGAAGGCCTTCCTTGTGGCTGGAGATATGGATGGGGATGGAAAGATAGGCTGGGAAGGTAGGTTTAGGTAACTATTATATTTTATACTCCCTAAATTGTACTTTTTTCTTAAGTGATAATAAAATTTGCTTCCCTCAGAATTCTCAGCTCTTGTGAATGATTCTTGAGCTCAGATCTGCCAAAGAACAACGCTGGAGAAAGAAACACTGCTGAACTTTGTGATGAGAAATGTATATTAAATCTTACATAGATTTTTATTAATAATCAGTTTCCATAATAATATTATATACTGAATTTTATGATAACTTTATTATAACAATAACAATGTATACAAGGAAATGATCATGTACTTTGCTACATATTTTACAATGTCACTGTTCTGCTTGGTTTGAAAATCTATGACATGTTAACGAATTAAAGAGGTTTTATCAAATTCTGTTTGAGGCATTGTAATTTAATTTGTCTTCAGCCACACATGAAAAAAATACATTTCTCAGAGTTTTTCGAACATTGTATTGGATTGCAGTCAAGAGAGATTTTACCCTGACCTTGGAATAAAGCATTTGGAATGACCTTGATAGAGAACATAGTACCCACACACACACACACACACACGCACACACACACACACACACACACCAGGCAAAAGTGATGACACAGCAATAATGAATTTCTCTCATATCTCTTGACCATTCTGGAGACAGATCCATTTCAGTCCTTTCAATCCTGCCATCTGACATAGAAGTTAGAAAGTGAAAATGCCTGTAATATGAAACATATAGAAGCTCAGTTACAGGCAGAAACACTCATGCCTATTTAGGAGTTATTTGTTTAAGCTTGTTCATCATATTATGAGTGAATATTTAGTGATGTGGCGCATTTACACTTATAGCAGCAGACACAGTGAAACAAAGAAATAATGAATAATGAATATTATAGATTGGATTGCAGAAATAAAAAAGGGTTGATTTTGTATTAGTCATATTAGTTGAATTTATTTTAATTACTTTATTTATATATAAAACATATTTCTTTATACGCATTTAGCCCACATTCATTATATGTTTTGAATCAGTTGGTTGCAGACTTTTTTTACACATTTGATCAGTGTTTGGATTATTATTTCAGTGATTGTTTCATGTTGTATTATTTCATTGAAATGTAAAGAATGAATGTGCTTGAATGAACCGAATGACTCTAAAATAAATAATAATAACCGACACCTCCATAACAGGAGCTCATGGTGAAATATTGTGTTTCGCAAAAGACTTCAGCACATTACCCATTTTGAAAACCTATAAATAGTCCTATATGACTACTGGACACATTTTTTTCTAAACTATTGCCAACCTAAGCATAGGGTGTCCGTTACAGTGCTTGAGACAAGGGTATAAATGCGGGAGAAGGCACTCTCAGCCAATGCCATCTGCCACATCTGTTGTAGAGAGCAGCAGCACAAAAGGTGAGGCCCATCACTACACACTCATCTCGCCATCTTTCAACACCATGGAATACAAATTGCGAAAAGAGGAGCAAAAACTTGCTGGTGGATTCAAACGGATCTACTTCTGTGGGATACGGCTGGCTTCTTTATTCTAAGCTATTATCTCATCAAGGATTTTTATCTGCCCAAAGGATGAGCTTGCTAGCCTAAGCTTCTCTCATTCATGCTGTGATAGGAAATAATGCGTTCAAGTTTAAGTTAAAATTTTAAATGTTTAGATCTGTGTTAAATCCAACAATGTTCATATGTCTAAGGAATTATATAAACAATGTGTGTGAAGATCATGCTGGGCACAGTGATGTTTAAGTCATGTATAATTAGGATTCTTTTGCCACAGCAGCAGTACAAATCCCTGTTCAGACTCAGATGAAGACTCTTAAGTGTTGTCTAGACTTGCATTTGCTACAGTGCAAGCCATAGTATTTTATGAGAGCATTGTTTGCAGGGCAGTTGCTAAAAGTCAAGTGTATGTCTTTTAATTGTGACAATTAAATTGACCTTGCTGACTTTTGTTGATTTGCAGAAATCTAAAAATGGCCTTCTCTGGAATTCTTAAGGACGAGGATGTGGCTGCAGCCATCAGCGCTTGCACTGGTAAGATGTTTATACTGCAGTCTTAGGGGAAAAAAAATCCTTAAGGGATCTTTATAGTCAACAGAGGTAGCTTTCCAATAACTGGATCTATGTCTGAAAACAAAAACCTCAACATTTATGCCTCAACATTTAAAGGTTCCCTCAATTTACTCTGTACACTTCCAGGTGGAACCTTTTTTTTTTTTTTAATCAAAGACTGCAATTCTGCAAAGAAATTTAATTATGATCAGTCATGAAAGAGGCTTTATGAAATGATTAAATTTAAACATCCATATATGAAACATTCATTTGACTGGAAGTGTTTTAGACAAGCTATTGGATGACAAAAAATAGAGGTAAATATACTAAGAAGTGGAATTTCTCACTTTTCTAGCTGCTGATAGCTTCAACTACAAGACCTTCTTTGCCAAGGTTGGACTGTCATCAAAATCTGCTGACGAAGTTAAGAAGGCTTTCTTTGTAATTGACCAGGACAAGAGTGGCTTCATTGAGGAGGATGAGCTGAAGTAAGAATCAAAACTTTGTGCAATGCATAAATCAACTAAATGTAATAGCTAATTCTGCTATTTTTATGTCTGGAAAAACCTTGCTCTCTTTCCTTCAGACTGTTCCTGCAGAACTTCTCCGCTGGTGCCAGAGCTCTGACTGATGCTGAGACCAAGGCCTTCCTTGCAGCTGGTGACAGTGATGGTGATGGCAAAATCGGAGTTGACGGTATTCAATTACATTTCACACAGACTTACAATAGAAAGTAAAATTAATAAAATTAATAAATATGAATTTTAATTAAAAATATTAAAATGATAAATTACAAAAAATTATTATTATATAAAATAAAGATTTTGTAACCTTAAAATTATAAAATGACAACACTGGGTTAATTATTAACTATCCCAACTCAGTAAGATGAACGGTAACATATTCCAATAGAATAATTTGTGAATTTGTTCTGAATATGCTAAATGGAAGAAGTTGAATTAAATTGAATTTAAGAATCAGATGAACATTTTTTATTCTTCACAAAGTTTCAACAAAGATTCAGAATAGCTCATCTTAAAGTAATGAATAGAAGACATGATTGTAATGATTATAACGTATAAATGATACAAACATGCAAAACTAACTTTAAAGCTTTGGCCAAACCGACAGTCGATACTGTTATTTTACATACTGGAGCATGTTCTGTACCTACTGCCAGGGTGCTGCCACTGTTTGTGTACTTTAATGTTACCAAATGTCTAGTGTATTTATTAAGACTATTTGTATTAGTTCTTACACAAAAAATCTAAACGTCTTACGTCTAAAAATATCTATGAAAGGCACATATATAATGCTACTCATTGGACTGGTGCCTCATATTACTGACCAACAGGGCAAAACTACAATTAAATGTCATTGTTATATTATTATAACACATAAATTTCAGAATTTGTAAATTTCAGAATTTAAAGCTAGTTATTAATAAGGTTTAATTCTGACACGATATACCTAAGTATGTTTAATTAATTGTTTCTTTATGTTTTCTGTTCCACAGAGTTTGCTTCCCTTGTGAAGGCTTAAGTGCTCACAGACTTCTTCTTTTTTTTTTCTTTTTGGAAATAGGTACTATACTTTTGTAGAAAAGTACAATACCTAATTAATTTTTTATATATGTATTTATTTATGACAACTCAGAACTCCTCACTGCAAGATAAAAGTCTTACAAACAAATGATTGCTCATTTATTGTTTGTTAGGTGTGTAATTATGTAAAGTGCCTAACTTGTGCAAATATAAAATGCCATTGCACTTTTGACAATGAAATAAATTTGCATTTGGTGTAATTTTGCTGTCACCTGTTGATTATCTAACACACAATTTTTATATTTTACATCTTATAAAAGACAGATATAAAACAGTTACATCAAACAAGTAGTTAATCGTTTTTTTCCATTCTATGTACATGACACATAGGTGACACACTGGACACACTGCCAATTGGGATTTATAGTATAGTGAAAAAGAAAAACTGTTAAACTCTTAAAGCCAGAGATTTCCAGCTCTGTCTCTGGCATGGAGGGACTGAGCAGATGGAATATACAGACGTTTCAGCACTAGGATCCAGAGAGGATTCTTGAGCTACATTCCTCTATACACACTCAGCTACATTACTGTACAGGCATCACTTACATGTGTCTATAATTATCCAAGAAGGGTCAGTAACATTGCGCATGTATGTAGAACATACATAAGGCTGGTGTTGCTAATACTAGTTAAGTCTTACTGAGAATTACTTATTCAAGTCTTTATTTTAGTAAATCAGCTCAATTTTTATTAGAACATAATAAAATAAATAGAATAAACAGCAAAATGCCCTTTTTCTTTTTAAAACATAGCTAGATGTTCTGCAACTTGGGCATTTCTTGACATATGAAATGACTTATGTAGGCTTCACTCAAATTTATTTAAGGTTTCTGAAATAAGGTTTCAGAAAACAAACAAATCTTACAGCCGTTATCTGTTACCTTCCTTGAAGAATGCATTCTGCCATTTAAATCAGTTCAAGCAGATTGCAGTTAGTGTTAGACTATGTCTAAAATGGGGAAAGAGCAATGAAGACATTTTTTTTAGTTTTCAGAAATGACCACAGGTGGATTGATTTTGCATAATTAAAAACAAACAAACAAACAAATAAATATATAGAAAAATGAAAAACGAAGATACTGCCAACTAAACCTGCTTAAGAGTTTATTACAGCCGAATATTAAAAAGCTGCTATGATATTCTGTAAAGCTTCAATATTAACCTTGCACAGTCTCTCTTTCTTTCTCACAACACAGACACACACACACACACACACAGGGAGAGAGAGAGAGAGAGAGAGAGAGAGAGAGAGAGAGAGAGAGAGAGAGAGAGAGAGAGTTGTTTGGCTGTTTATTAAGTGGGGTAACCCAAACATAAACAAAGTTTCAGTCACGATTGTGTCTGAGCATTTTAAAGACCAACAGCTATCACCTTTCATAGCCTTCATAAATAGTGCCTTCTCTGTAATTCCATGTTGGCAGAGTAGAAACACCTGAGATGAAACAAGTGAGTCAAAAGTGTGCTTTCTAGTAAACCTTTCTGGTGCATTCATTTATTTGTTTTAACTCTCATCAAAATGTAAACCGATCCTGAGCTGGATAGATTGTGCTGGTGTATCAACAATACATTATAAATCCCATTATGTCTTTGCTTCAATCCATATCTCATACTCTTTTACAAATAGCAAACTGTTAACTATTTAAAGTGCAAACTTTAAAGCCTACGTAGAAGAAAATACATGATTGATGAAATATGGTCTGCAAAGTGTAGATGGATTAATATACTGAAACACATTTTTAACATGGCAGTGAATCCACATGTACCATGTTTTACATGTGTACAAAATAATACAGCCTAATAACAACAACCTTAATGTGTTTATTCCTTTCTAGCCATCATCAAGATACAGCAATAAAACCAAAATATGACCAGAATAACACAGGAAGACTAATAAAAACTAGCACAACATTGTTAAACGTAAACAATGCAAAGGAAAAAAAAAGTCAAGGAAATTTCGATAACAACAACAGGCAATATTTTAGATATAAAATGCCCTTATTTTTTAAACAGGATTCCAACAGTTTTAGAAACTATACACCGGAATTGAACTGATAATCCGATTAGTTTACATTTTCCTGGATGCAAAGTAATCTAAGGCTTTTCTCCGAGAATCAGCAGTGAAAGTAGCGATGATGAAGAGAGAAGAAGAAGATCATGTGAAAGTGAGTGACTCCCACTGCGCAGCTCTGCTGTTCACTGTTCATCCGCCTCAGCAGCGTGTATTATTAGCCCCACTGGTGAGTATTAAGCACTTTTACATATACGTACATTTTTACCATCTTCATTTATACGCGTATAAATAGAACGGCCTGACTACTGGATACGTTTTTCAGGCAACTGCATGGCACGCGGTGTCTGTTACGCGCGTGCCTCAAGTTTCGGTGAGTGGACACAGCGCGAGTGTATATAAACCTCGCGACGCGGAGCATGTGGTCACTGCAGTCGCCAGTTCTCATCAGTCCGAGTGCAAATCGCTAGCCCCCTCAAACACAACCTGAGGTGAGTGAGAGTCTGTAGCCTTAAGCCGAAAACACTTTTATTTCTTTGTTTCTTTTTACTTTTTTCTTTTACGTATTTTTTTAACCTTTGGACTAACGGAACCTGGATCAGGAATAAATATGGATATGATGTCATTTTCCAAACAGCCATAATGTAGCAGTTAACATTTCATTTCATCATTTCTCATTTACCTTTTTAATAAATCTGCATGGTTTTTATGGTACTATACTATAGTGATTAATGCAAGGTGCATGTGACACTATGTATGGTGCTTTAGTCAGCAACTGTAATGTGCCACTTGTCTGTCTGTCTGTGAGGTGTTTAGCTTTTTAAAGCCTTATGTCCATCCTTTTGACTTTCCCTTTAAAGCAAAAATGGCATTTGCTGGAATCCTGAATGATGCTGACATCACTGCAGCCCTGCAGGCTTGCCAAGGTACTGTCAAGTTCTCTCAATCATCTGTCATTACACAACATTGACCACATTACCTGAAGATTTTTTATCATGGCTCGACTACTGCACGAAGAACACTTTAGCTTCAAGCATAGAGCTGCTACTCTTCAGGGCATTGCAAACAAGCTAGAGACTCCCAAATCTGCTCGCAACTTTTCTGACATCAGTGCTTTTTAAATTAGTTGCCACAGTGTTCGGTTATTAAAAACCAGAATAGTCATCTGTTCTTCTTGATTGTCAGCTGCTGACTCTTTCAACTACAAGACCTTCTTCAGCAAGGTTGGCCTGAGTGGAAAGTCCAGTGATGAGGTCAAGAAGGCTTTCGCCGTCATTGATCAAGACAAGAGCGGCTTCATTGAGGAAGATGAGCTGAAGTATGAATCTGATTCATTGATTTTAATTTGGCTTTGGTTTAAAAGTATCCCATAATATCCATCTTAAACTTTATCTGTTCCCTTCAGACTGTTCCTGCAGAACTTCTCCGCTGGTGCCAGAGCTCTGACTGATGCTGAGACCAAGGCCTTCCTTGCAGCTGGTGACAGTGATGGCGATGGCAAAATTGGAGTTGATGGTACTTAAGCAATACTAGTCCTTGCAGATCATAAATGGAAGGCATTGTCTTTTAATAATAAAGGCACATATTTATTAGATGGGACAATATAGATGTTAATTAAGAAATATTTTATTAATATTTGAATTACTTAGTGTTTACTTTTTACATTTTAGAATAATTCTTTTTTTTTGTTAAGGCATTCTGATAAATGCTTTGTATCTATATTGTGTATAGAGAAGTTATGCAGGGATTGAGGTAGATTTCTAAAACTGTTTAATCACATCTGTTGTTTTTTGTTTTTGTTTTTTTCATTTTCCAGAGTTTGCGGCTCTTGTGAAGGCTTAAGTACTTCATGCAGCCTGTTTTTTGGAGATGATGGTAAAGCAAATGTTTTTTTTTACTATTTTATTAAACCAAGTATGAAATATGGTGCTTGATCCAAACCCAAATCGTACTGCAGATTTAACATTTGATTATATTTTATACTTTCAGAGCTTGCTGCTGTAGACAAAGGGTTAAATGACAGCTGACCACAACAACCTCTTACTGAAAAGGAACAACAATTCCCAAAGCCAAGCTGATTTTTATACATGACTTTGACTGCGCACCTTCTGTTCCCAAGCTGCCCTCTGTCCTGAATGACTTATTGTCAAATGGTTGTTTAAGACATGTCTTAGACGTGAACTTGGGGTACTATACAATCTGTGATGCACTTTTTTGGGAAAGGGTGGTGAGGAGAGAATAAATGTTCTTTTTTTCATTTTTGTGTGTTTTTTTGTGTAACATTCCTCTCTTATGTAAATATGTGACTTTAGATGCACAAAAACACTTTAAGGTACAAACTAAATGCATTTATTATAAGGTGCCATTCATAGGAAAAAAAGTTTAAAAAGACTTGGCTTAAAAAAACATTAAGATATCTTACAGAAAGGCTGTCATTCTAATTCTTAATACACAAAGTATCTTTATAGATTCCTCATTTCATTTTTTTGATTACATGTGCCACCAAGATTTTGAGACTCCAAATCAAGCCAGAAAACAGAATATCACATCTAAACTCATTTTATTACAACAACAACAGCAACAAGAGAAAATCTGGTTACTTGAGCTCTAAAAATAGAAACTGTTCCTTTAATACAGAAAGTTTTCTGTAAAATCTTAGGACACACAAACAATCCATGGCAGTAAATAATGTAGTAAATGGTGCTGTTCATTAGGACAGGACCAAAACAACTTAAACTTCAGTGGAGTCTGAGTGCAATGAATTCACTCCTATTTGCAGGAAACAGGATTTTTCAGCTTTCTGAATTCTTTTACTCTGCAGCTTATCCTCAGTTATCAAACACAGGGTCAAAAAAAGCCTGTAATCTAATACAATTATATAGGAATATTTATATATCTAAGAATATAGTTTAATATACTACCAATATATTCTACATAAGTAATCCTGGTTTTAATTGATATATTAAACTACAAATATCTAGTTAAATTTTGCAATTAACCCTATCTGGACTCGGTCTTGACTCGGACTCAACCCTCTCTGGACTCGGTCTTGACTCGGACTCAAATGAACTGGTCTCGAATACAACACTGATATTAAATCACCCTATTGATGTTATGGGCAACTTAGATAATAAAACTTGATCCAAAAATCCTATTTTTTACATTTTAATTGTACCAAATTATAGATACAAAATAAGATTCATGAAATTGCAATCTGGGTGTCTTATATAGGCCATTTTTATTAAAAATCGGTGCTTTGGTGTATTAAATTGATACAATAATGCCCGTATTTTTGTTAAATGGTTGTGCTATCCAGTAAGGAAAACATGACCCTAGTTTGAAAGACAAGCGTTCCAAGCATTCATCTGCTTACGGCTCACTTTTCTGTCGTTGAATAGATTCCTATAGATTCTCTATTGATTTTCAGTGAATGTGCTTACATCAAACTGTTATACAGTGGTGCTGGACTTAATACTGCTTCCTGTCCAGCTGCTATAAAGGATAAAAATAACAAATTCATAAATGGATATGAGACATACCTCTTTTTGACAAAACACATCCCTATATAACCTATTTCTCTATTTATGCACTTTGTCTCTATTCTGTGTGTGTGTGTGTGTGTGTGTGTGTGTGTGCGTGTGCGTGTGCGTGTGTGTGTGCGTGTGTAACTCAGCTCTGAATATGGCCCAAGGGTTTTGTAGATTGCAGGTAGTATTTACTGACACTGTTTCTATAACTAAGCACAGTGCTGAATTAACAGAGAAGTATGATGTATTTATTATTATTTAGTTCTTTACTTATTCTTTCACACTCACTCTGTTTTCCATGCTTGGGCCCAGTATATTTTATGTCACCATATTTCTGGTAAATGAATCAATGATTTTTGTGGGTATTTTCAACTGTTTTTCACATTACGCCCCTGAGTTTTATGATCTTTATGATATAACTAAGCAAGCTGACTAACAAAACGTAACACAAAACACAAAACACAAAAATATCATTCAGTTGAGCTTGTGATTTAGATTAAATGGTATTTTGCTCCCTTGCTACAACCTGTGGAATGCCAACAAGGTCAGATTTTTAAAATGATTTCTCTTTATTAAAGATCAGTATCTTCAAGCCTTCAAACAAGTCTTCCAGCGCGAATGGTAATTCCGTATTTGCTTGCAATTGCTTGTTGCATTCATCCTTCAAAAATATGCAGCTTCTATTCAGAAATGCTAGGTAAATAGTAAAGGGATAGTTCCCAACACTGTAACTCTACCAGTAAGTTCTGTGACATTAGACTCTGTTGTCAGGCTCATATGTCGTCTCTTCTTCTTCTTCAGGACAACCTCACAGCCCCCGGCTGCACTGTCGCTTTAATATCTCGTACATTATGTGCGTCCTGTCATGCCGAGGTTATACTGATGAAGTCTGTCACCGAAACCATCCGCAAAGAGATATGGGTGTCAGTGTATATTGTAAAATATAATTGTAGTTTAAGCATGAGAGGTTTGCCATGTTCAAGGGAGCTCTTTATCATGATCCTGAACACTGTGGTCCTGTTCTGGAAGCACTGGGCCAAGACAGGAACAGACAAGAGTTGAGGTGCCAGGACTCTCTCTCTCTCTCTCTCTCTCTCTCTCTCTCACACACACACACACACACACACACACACACACACACACACACACACACACACACACACACACACACACACACACACACACACAAACACACACTTGCACATTCATACAAAGAGGAAATTTAGAGCTATATATTTTAATTAGTAATTTAACAAGTATGTTCACTACAGTGTTCTCTAACAAACCACCAACATCCCTGTTATAAAGGCTGCATGTACTGTGTGTTAGGAAAGTTTTTAAATTCACTGGAGAAAGACTTAATGATTTCCATTTAGTAGAATAGATGCAGGTGGGACAGTGATGCAGTTGAAAGCAAATCTGCTTCACTGATTCAGGGTCCATGGGTTTGATCCTGAGTCTGCTATATTTTCCCCAAGTTCTTGTGGGCTTCCTCTCTTACTTTTTCTGGTTTTGTTCCACTGTCCAAAAAAAAAACAATAAGTGGATTGTTTACACTTAGTTTCATATGGGTGTGAATGGGTGTGTGAATACGTGTGAGAGTGGTGCACTGTGGTGGACTAGCACTAAGTCCAGGCTTAGTGAACAATGTTACCGATCCAGATATACTGTAACTCTGGCCAGGTTTAAGCGGTTTACTGAAGAGGAATAAATGAATGAATGAATGATTTGAGTAGATGTAGCAGTTTAACCCACATATTTAAATGTGTCTTTTGAGAAAGAAAATGATTTATCAAAAATGTTATGTGTTGCCAAGTTGTTATCTAATCACCTGTACCACACTCAAGTATGAGACTGTGCTTTAATGTGTGACTGTGACTGTAGACGTCTGTAAGTGTGTGTGAGTGTGTCTAGGTTGTGAAAGTGAGAGTTGTAATGAAGCACTGAATTGTGTGTGAATTGGTATGTGTAGTGCAGGTGTCTGCAGGCCGTGCACCGCTCACACCAAAGGTTAATTAGGCCAGTAAGTAGAGCCTTGTGGCGAGAATCTGATCCCCCGACAGGTAACCTTATAGTCAGACATCGTCTGTGTCATCAGCCTTTATATAAATCCACACTGAGTGGGTAACACACATTGAGAAGAGCTGTGGTTTAAACCAGCAAAAGGAGTGACTGCATATCGGTGAGCATCATCTCAGCATCACCATTCACTCAGGCAGATAACAGTATACTTAGACAACAGTTAGACATTTAGCCTTAAAATGTATTATTAAAACTTATTTTAAGCTAATTTATTTTCAATTATTATTAAAAAAAATACTGAATGTAAACTAGAACTTCATAAAAATTGCAGTTATGTCCGTGATGGACTGACAGTGGAAGAAATGCAGTCTTGAAATCTTGCCTATTTAACTTTGATTTTTATATGTTCTCTGGAAGAAAAGCCTGAAATAACACCTAAAGTAAACGAACAGATAATATTATTTTTTACTTTAGGTTTATGGTTAATTAAAAAAAACATTTACATATAGTCTGTGGTAATATTTTAATTATTCTGGTACTGCACTCTTAGTAAAAAGAGGGTCCCTTTTTTTGTCTGGTAAAAAAAAAGGCAGCATTGTGTGGTACCATTAATGTCATAGATTTATTTTTGTACCTTTTGAATGTATGTATTATCTGGGTAGGATCATGTGGTGTATATTCATGAAACTGTTAGAAGAAAAGCATTAAAGGTATATCAGTTATTTACCTTGATTGCACCACTATATTCAAAGGTAGACATAAAATAATTAAAGAAAAAATAATTAATTAATTGAAAAGGATACTAATGTACAAAAGCTCTAGCATTATTTGCTCAACCCAAGAGACAAGTAAAATTAAAAAAACGGTATCAGGAAGCAGATGCCTTTTTACCCACAGTCTTCTTTTTCCATGTAAATATAAGAGATGCTTAATATCGAGTTTTAACTAAAAATAAAATGTGATTAATGCTAGGAATTTGATCATTTTTACTTCTAACATTTCTCTATAATAAACAGTCCTGCAGTCTTTATTAAGAAAATGCTTTTATCTCTGTACTGATGGAAATCTTTCATCATGTTGTTGTTAACAGGATCAATATGTCTCTCACTGATATCCTCTCTGCTGAAGCCATTGGAAATGCCATTAAGGACTGTGAAGGTGAGCTGAAGCAGAACTAAACATACATAAGGACACATGGTGGATTTGTTTGCTTGTAATTATACTTGAATGTTATCATTAGGATCATGAAACATAAAAGCAATCCCAGTGTTTGAGATGAAATGACTGCCTGTGAATGTAGTACTGAGGTCATAGCTGGAGCTTAACTTTAAGATGCTGTAAGAACTATAATCTGAAGAAAGGTCATGTTGATAAGTTCTCAGTTTGGTAATATCACCTGTCTTTTTTGTGTGCTCCACCTGGCAGCCCCGGACTCCTTCACTTACAAGAAATTTTTCCAGCTAATTGGCCTGACTAAGAAAAGTCCAGAGGAAGTCAGGGAAGTGTTCCGTCTCTTAGATGACAACAACAGTGGATATATAGAAGAGTCGGAGCTGAAGTATGCCTATTTTTATTATTATTATTATTATTATTATTATTATTATTATTATTATTATTATTATTATTATTATTATTATTATGGTGTTATTTTAATGTTAGCAGAGGAGTGTCTTAATGATTGTTCATCGTTAACTGATTTGCAAGTTTGTTCTGCTTTTATACTGATTGTAGTTATCTAAGCAAGCTGAGAGAGAACAGGTGCAATACATAAAGCATTTAAGAGCATTTTCTTTTTAATAGTGAATAAACATTTTTGCTCTAAGCAGCTTTTGCCTCAACTTCAATTAGGTTCTGCCAGAGTGATATTTTCTCTAAGCCATTTCCAAATCTAATCCATCAGTTGGATGTTTTGTTTGGATTATTTGCATTATGTAATACTGTCTGTAGGCCCTGTGGCAAGGACAGGTAAGTGACTTTGATAGTGACAGCATTATCATTTTGCTCAAAGTTTTGCACACATGCAGTGAAATTGATAGCCTTCATGCTTTGAAACTGCTGATACCTAAATAAATTTCTAAAAATGTTTTGATTTTTTTTTTGCATGCATGTATGTCTGTTATTAGTGTGTGATTAGTTAATTAATTATTTTTCCAACCCAGGTTCTTCTTGCAGAGGTTTGTCCCAGGGGCACGGACATTGACAGTGAACGAAACCAAGAACTTTATGTCCGGTTCAGATGGTAACAGCGATGGAAAAATTGGAGCAGATGGTAAATCCCACCAATAATTATCCTTCTTGGGTGTTGTTTCAGTAATTCTACCTCTGTTAAAGGCATGATAGACTCTCACAGTTTTTATCTCATAGCACACTGCATTAATCACATGCAATAAGAGCTTCTTATTAAAATATACATACATCTTATTAAAGTCAAGACATGTAGAAATTGAGCATTTCATCTTAACTGTTACATCCAATCTAGAACAAAAGAGATAAGAGACATAATACTTTATTGATCCCATGGGGAAACTGGAGAATTGCTCTCAAGTGGAAACTGTCACAGCCTACGTGCCTCTTCATTTCTGAGCTTTTCCTAACTGCTTTAGATATAAAATGGAAATATACTGTCAGTTAAGAATATTTAGCTTCTTTAATGATAAATATTAATCATATGAGGACATACATAGACAGTAACAGACTAAAAATTGTTAGCATGTAGTTCACTTTGATCCACTTGCTTTTACTGCCATGCATTACCTCTCAATCTATATCATCTGATCTATCTATCTATATATATATATATATATATATATATATATATATATATATATATATATATATATATATATATATATATATTATCTAGAAGCTAGGCTAATGTCTGGATGTTAGTATTTTAGCTTCCATGTTCATAAACAAAGATTTAGCTACTCAGGGGCTTAGAGAAATTACATGTCTGTGGCTCAGCTGGAGGTGTTGTGTTGTTGCATGCTAATCTACATGAGCCTGTAGTGGCAGAGCATTAGCAAACACACAGCATGTAAAACCTGTTCACATTAAACTGACAAAGAGGTTGTTTTCACTGTTGAAGGTGTTTGCTTCGTGTACGATCAGGGCTAACCTTCCTTCCCTTTGTTGCTGTAATCTTTACAAACAGAGTTAACCATTAGTTAACTTATTAGTTAAATAAGTTTTACACTTACTTGTGTAATTGGGATTTTACCTGGAACCAGAGTGTTTAGTGCTTCAGTGGTGTTCCATGTGCTGTTTTGATTGTCGGCAATCTTTGCAAAATTCTGCATGTATATTTCTTTTTGTAGGGTTTCTAGTAAGCTGTGCTGATCAAAAGATACACACTGTATGCTGTTGCTATCTGCTGTAAAGCCCCAAATGTATTCAAATTATTAATAGGTTTAGGTGAGTGCTAAACTCGGTGTAATACAGTATCTATAGCAATAATCTGACAGTTTTCATTGAAACTACTTAGAAAATCTAAAAAAAATAAATACATTGCTTTATTAGAGTGTGCATTTGACCCAACTCATGTGACTCCTCATGTGGTTGAGACACCAAGGTTGGGTTTTGCGTTCTAAGACTTTCTGTTCCTGCTCTAAGGGATTAATTATGTGCTTGTAGTTCAAGTCCTATAGTACATCTGTAAGCATTTTGCTTGAAAAGAAATTACATGCATGATTACAACGAACAGAACAGTAACAGAATTAAGGGGAAAATATTTAAAACTTAAAACTTAGATTTATGTAAAAAAAATATACATAAATTATTTTAAATTATTATTCCAGTAAAAGGTTAGATTCTTTTAGTTAGGATAGAGTCTTTTCTTTTAAAGGAAAGTGAATTGTAAACCCACAAGACATTGGCAGCAGTGAACCTGACACAATTTATTCATTCTTTTCATTGAACACATTCTGTTTTAAAGCATGATCCAAAAGAAATCAATACTGCTTCCATTTAAAATGTTATACATGAAGAACTCATAGTTAACTCATTACTCCTCTTAGACTTCAGCTGGTGGACACTTAATTCCCGATCCAAGCAAAATGCCCTAATATCTCATGTGTATGTTTGCAGAATTCCAGAACATGGTCCTGTCTTAAAGGAATGACAGATTCTCAGTCCTCTACCAGCAGCCGTGCTGAAGTTCTATCTGTCTCACTTCTTTTTACATTTCCAAAGATTTTATCAAAGACCAACATGCAGTCCCTTGTTTTTATTTAGTTTGGGAAGGCATGTTTGATGGTTAAATGTCTGTCATTGCCCTCATGCTCATTTCACATGACCAACAACACTGATTAAGGAAATAAATAAAGTCAAATTAAATGTAATATGTGATGTCTTATTTTTGTTTTGCTGTTTTTTTTATATAAATATATGTGTATAAACCTGTTTTAGACTATTGTACATCACACTGCTCTGCTTATCACTGATTAATCCGACTGCCAAGGATTCAGAACTGCTCCAGATTTTAAATTAATCCAAAAAGCATTAGATTGAGCTTAAACATAATTTACAAGTGCAATCTTTGTTATGTTAAAATATTGCTAGTTACTGTTTTTATTTATGTAACTAATGAAAATAAATAAATTTAAAAATATATATATAATATTAAATTTTAATTAATTACATATAATTAGAATATCTATAGCCTCAAAAGCACATTGTTGGCGCATCTGATGAAGGATAAGAGTAGGATATTACATCGTGTTTCATTAGAAACTCCGTGTATGACACTAACCATTCACTAGAAACAGTTCAGTCAGGACCACTTGAGTCAAAATAAAGACAATTCTTTTAGACATATATTTAAATTTTTATTTGTAAGACTGTTAAAATTACATTTGGCGGTATGGCTCTATTCTGAATTCCCCATCCTTTTCATGAGCTCCATGAAAGCTAGTCAGGGAACAGCAGCAGCTTCTGGGGACAATCTCCCATTTAAAACTGGGAAAGCAGCAAACTAAAATCCCCCCATTTATAACAGAGCATGCAACAGTGACAACAGAATGACACTGATTAAATTTTCAAGGAGGAGCTAGGGGAGGAGGTGTGTTGCAGCAATGCAGTGGAAACAGCCAAGCAGACAGACTGAAAATGCATTTAAATAGGGCGCCCTGTTTGAAAGGGACCAATTGAGCGCTTAGGAATCAGTTCAGCTGATGGGCTGGGTTAGAAATTTTTGACAATCAGCTGATAGTCGAGCTTGACTATGCAGCCTGCCTGAACTGACGCTGAACGCTATATTTATTGACAACTTTACAATCACAGCAAATTGTGAGTCAGCAGCATGCTATACAAAATCATGAAGAAATAGATCAAGGGCTTTGTTTAGGATTTGCATCATACATATGCCCCATTAGAATGGGGATAAAAACAGCAACATTTGACTGTGGTGTGGCGAGCGGTGCCAGACAAGGCTGGTCTGAACATAGATTTAGTCACTAGATTTACACAGAATGCTTAGTGGAAAATAATTTCCAGGCAGAGGCAGCATTGCAGGTGGAAGAGACTTGTCCATAAGAAAGAACTACAGTAACTAAAGAATAAACACTCTTTTCAGCTAATCAAACCTTGAAACAAAAACTTTTGATTGATGCTGCTGCATGATCTACAGTACTTGGAATGAACTTTAGCAAACTTTAAGCCTTTCATCTTTTTGTGCTCTCTCTCTCTCTCTCTCTCTCTCTCTCTCTCTCTCTCTCTCTCTTTCACACACTCATTCACACCTATGGGAAAGTCAATGTCACCAAACTAACGCCACGTTTTTGGAACATGAGAAGAAACTGGAGACCCCAGAGGAAATGGGGAGAACAAAGACAAACCTACCAAACAGATACACAGAATAGTAATAATAACAACAACAACATCAACAATAATTAAAAAGTATAAAAGCCTACTTATTATTATTATTATTATTATTATTATTATTATTATTATGCCCTGCTATAATATTCATGTACAGCATATTATATGTTACATTATCGCACACAATTCAGACCACTATATTCACACATTCTTTCCTTCCTACCTCAAACTGTATGCATTTGCACTGGTAAACTTCTGCACATCCCACATTATTATACAGTTAATGTTCCTATTTAATTGTTTTGTTATTTACATTTTTATCTATTTTATTTTCATTATTATTATTATTATTATTATTATTATTATTAACTCATAGTTTTTAATAGCTAATAGTTTCTTTATATTTATGCTTCATTTCTTCATTATTACTATGCACCAGTCCATAAAGACAAATTCCTTGTACATGGAAACTCACCGTACTTGTCAATAAAGGTGTTTTTTGTTATTACTATACAGTGTGTTGCAAATGTACATTGACACCTCACCATCACATGGCTGAAACAAAGTTGGAAGTGTGCAATTGTCTTGTTATTTGTAGAATTAAGATTTTACAGTACTTATTTGACAGGTAAGTGGCTGCTAAGAAGCCCAAACCTGACAATACTCATGTATACGAAGCGAGGTCCATTAAGACATGGTTTGTCAAAGTTGGAGCAGAAGAACTCAGAGCCCTGACCTAACCTTAATAAACACTTCTGGGTTGAGCTGAAACACAGGCTTATGTATATAGTCCACTTTGTCCATTTTTTTACCATCAATATATCTACACAGCTTATTTCGGAACCACTAATATTCGATCTACGACACAGAACTGCTCTATTTGACTAGTTCACTATTAATAGAATAAACAGATAATCATTTTAGTGCAACACGTGGAGCCCAGGTCAGTAAGACTTACACGGAACTGTATTTTCAGCGCATTTGCTTTACCCGAGCTGTTACGCACAGAACCCGGAAGTTTCACATACAGTTTTTCTCCTTGGAGGAGGGTCTCTGCACTTATCACTCTTCTTCAATGGTTGTTTTTTTTTTTTAACACTATATAGTAAACTTGTCCGTTTGTCTTCTCTGTCGCAATGCTGTAAGAGATACGCATATTTTTGGTAAGAGCCTCTTTAACGCACTCGAAGTGAAAACCGTGTCCCGGTGTTTTAGGTCCTGTTGCTAGCAAAAAGAAACCTAGCAAGCAGCAGTGCTCATTTGTGTAACTCATCGTGATATTTGCTTGTCGGTGTTTCTTATTTTCATACGAACTGTAGTTGTTTATGTCTCACAGAGGATATGTTCCGTTCAGCCCGGGTTGTGTTTATGTTCATGATCACTGTAACAGCTGACTAGCTTTTCAGCGTTTAAATTAGAACTGACAACGCGCTCAGCAGCGGTGGGACAAGTGTCACACGTTTATAGTCCACAAACAGTCAGCAAATACAAGAACAAAGTCTTGGACGATTCCAGTTTCATTTACTGTACACAGCGCGTTGGAAAGCATTTAAGCCGTTTTAAAAGTCATCAGAGTTGCCTGGATTACAAATGAGAGAGAAACCGGTTTTACCAGGCCGTTTTTGTTCTTCTTTCTTTCTTTTTTTAAAACATTCATTTATTTGTTTGTTTGTTTTTGTTTGTTTATTTATTTATTTTACAAACAATAACCTTAGTTAATGGTGGAACGATCATATGATTAGATTTAGGTGGATTTAAGAAGACAATATTGATAGTACTATGCATCAGAGCATCAGTTTATTTTGTGTTTGTGTAAAGCTAAATATTCATAAGTCAAAATTCAGTAGTTGATAAAAGCGAAAGGAAAATAAAATGGCTGTTTGTATTGAACCCGTTCAGACTAGTACTCGGTAGAACCACTTTTTGCTGCAGTAACAGCTGTTAATGTGTTGGGATGTTGAAATGTGTGTTTTTGTTTTTTTATTATCATTATTATTGCAAGTTCCAAACTGTGCCACAGATTTTAATGTGGAAAATCTCCTGTATTACTTTGGCCTTGTCTTTGGGACTGTTGTCCTGCTGAAAGTTAAAGCATGCACATGATGCTTTTATCACATTTTTTATTTTTCTTCCCAGAGGAATTGCATGTATTAGGTTTGCACTAGACATGGCGCACTGAAATGCAGTGTTTTTTTTTTTTTTTAGAAAATACAGTATCTTAATCTTGGAAAAAACAGATCTTTACTAGGAGATTCTCATACTTCACATAGCTCTTCTCAAGACATGGTTTCATTCTTCTATACAGTCCTCAAAGTCCTTTCCAGAACTCAATTATGCAGAGCTATTGAAATGGTTGTCTGGTGCACCTTCACTTCATGTTCAGCTCCTGTACTTTGTAACTGATTTGCTTCCCTCACCAGACTCGTCAGTGGTGTGATGCTTGCTAAGATGTCTAATCTCTTAACACCCTCTTCTTAAATGATAAATGCCTTTTAATTTCCTTAGAAAGCTCGTTAGTCTCCATTTTCATATCTTTCCTCCTTTTCATAATCTAGAGGGTTGAGTACTTACAAATTTGATAAACTCCATGGAGTTTGACTATTTTTACAAGACATTGTATGCTGGTTATATGATTACGACTAATGTTATGTTTAGGGTTAGTCATATGTGATCATTTGTATTTATTACTGTTTAAAATATTCCTTCTGCCAAATGATGGTTTTGCAGAATAAAGGCATGCCCATCAGGCTGCTTCAAGGGAGGAGGAACAAACTTCAGACACACTCAAATGCTCATGATCAGGTGCTGACAGACTAATATTTGCCTGATATCCAACAGTTTTCATTGCCTAGTTAATTCCTGTTATATGTAATCCCACAACTCTTACAGCTTTTTCTTTCTGTTTTTTATCATGCCAGTCCAAGAATGGCTTCTGGAATGCAAGAAAAACAGTCCAGCCTGTCTTTGCTTAGTTTTTTCATCTATAACCCTAAATTTGGACCACGTGAAGGGGAGGTGAGTTTCACTCTGTTTAACAAGAATATCCTTATCATTTACTTGACTGATATTTTACAAACATTTACCTAGCTTCAAATGTGTTAATGAATGAATAAGATTGGACGATGCAATTAGACTGGAAGATCTGACACTTAAAAGCTTTCAGGCAGTGAAAAAGAAACATAGTGTTTTAAATAATTCATCCTGATTGACTGTAAGACTTTTTTTATATGATTAGAAGTTTGCAGGTTTTTTCTTATCTTTTCTTAACATAGTATTTAATTAAAAAATAAATTCATTACAAATTGTTATTTTCACACTTGGTGTATTTCAGATACATTCAAAAAAGAGTCTTAAACGGCCATAAAAGACAAGAGACCCAGAAGTTTGCAGTATAAAAATGAGTATATATGGTCACTAACAAACTCTGACTTTGGCAGTGATTTCAGTGATGCTCTGTTTCCAGTTTTTTAAGATCGATCCTTCTCTACTCATTTAGCTGATACACCAGTATCACTCCTGTGCTGAGCATCTGGTCACTGATTGTCCAGTGATGGTCCCTTTCCATTGCTATATAAAGCATTTTAATGCTGCAGGGTTGCACTTTCCAATTGAGCTTTTTCTGCTTCTGTAATCAAAGGGTTTATTGTTTTCATCTTGATAAAAATACACTTATTTATGACTTTTATTATTTTTAACGTCTTTCACTCTACTATGTCCAACAGGAGGAGAAAAAGATCTTATTTTATCATCCTTGTGAAGTGGAGAAAAATGAAAAGATTCGCAACGTTGGACTCTGTGAGGCCATTGTTCAGTTTACAAGGTATCCGTGAATGAATACATGTTAATTTATGTGTACGCATTAATATTAATGCAACATGATAAAATCAGTTAATGGAGGAATGATCATATTATTAGATTTAGGTGGATTTAAGAAGACATAATATAGTACGATGAAGCTAGAGCACCAGTTTATTCTGTGTTTATGTAATCATTTGTTAAATCGAGATAGATGCTATATTTTAGTGTTCTTTTGCCTCTTGCAGGACTTTCTGTCACACAAAGCCAGCAAAATCACTTCACACTCAGAAAAACAGACAATTCTTCCACGAGCCTGAAGAGAATTTCTGGATGGTCATGGTATACGAGTTTAACCCTTTTTATTTAAATAAGAGTAATGTCTTCTGTAGTGTTTTGTAAAACAAAAATAATAATAGAATAATGGACTTGATTTTTCAAGCTGAAAATCCAGTTAGTTCAGAAAAATTCTTGTATCCTATTCCTGCTTCCGGGTTTTTGGAAATGTTTGTATTTGGAGAATTACAAATGGGAATTTCAGTGAATAGGATTCAGATCATGTTATTACTGATCGATTTTTACATGTATTATGTTGTCAGTTTTAAGTAGATTTCCCCACATATTTAATAACCTTTTTGTGAAATTCAGTCAATTAATTTTAATGAATTATAAATCACATTGATTGCTTTTGTACGTTTGGGCTGATTGGTATTAATATATCTCTATAGGTGTCTTATTTTTTCTCTGGTGTTTTGTCTTTTAAGGTCGTACGGAACCCAATGGTAGAAAAACCCAACAAAGATGGAACACCACCCACTATAGAATACCAAGAAGAGGAGATTCTGGTTAGTGTTTTCTTGCTAAATCTGCTTCTTACCCTTCTCGTTTGTGAGCCAGCGACATGGAGAATGTACTTTTCTATTGCATATAATGTTATTTGTACCAAGACTGATGAATGTATCTGACAGTTTTTTTCCCCTCCTACATTCTAGGACTCTGTTTATGGTGCAGTATTGCAGCAGTGCTACAGCATGTATAAGGTGAACTGCACTTTCCATTTAGATAAACCCTGTGATTTTGTTGAGTGCGTTTGTTTATTCAGTGCTACATGTTTGTGTCCTCTTCTATGTTTCCAGCTTTTCAATGGCACTTTCAGCAGGGCATTTGAAGCTGGAGGAGTGGAGCTACTTACACAAAAGCTTGAAAAGTTCTTCTACAGGGTAAGATAAAGTATTGATAAGGAAAGTGATCTTCATCAGCTAAAACACTGTGTGAGCGAGTTTAAAGTGAGTAGTCTGTACATATCTCACATAGTAGCAATTAGAATGTGAAACCAGACAAGTTAGGCAGATAGGTAACTGTCTATCTGCCTATCAGTGAGGATTACACATGAAATGTACACCTCCTAAAGGAATATGATAACCTCCCAGCTCCCTTTAGTTGAACTTGTACTGCTGTTAATAAGAAACTCAGCAGTGCAAATTTGTGCTGTTTGTCTGATGAGTTGTTTCATTTAAATTGCATCACTGAAGGACACATGTTTAGTCACCTGTCTGAATAATTCAGCTGTAGTGAAGGGAAACCCTTCTGTTCACCTCTGTCCAAACCCGAACCTCGGCCTTGTGCCCTCTGAGAAGCCATCATGTGCTCTCAGGGTGAAATGGCACTGACTGCTGTGCAAAACCTGTTCAGCATCTTACTATACATCACTGTCAAATGACATGACATCAGCCTCATTAGGAAGACTTGCTGGTATCAGCGCTTGTGACTGCAGTTTTTTTTTCTAGTCCTAGCTTTACACAGAAATGATCCATACCACTGTTTCTGAATTGGACGGTGGTTTGAACAAGCGCTGTTGCAGCATCATGTTGTCTTCAGGAATGAATAATGAAAATATTTAGGTATACGGTATGTCATAGATTTTAAAATGTTAGTGTTTCTCTTGATTGAGGTATGTGCTGGGGATGCGGTGAAGAGAGGCAATATGAGGAAGCACAGCTGCTTACAAATCTGTGGTGTGGGGACATTTCAGTTTCGTTGTGGAGTATAATGGAGAAGAGAAATAAACTGTTTGCTTGCACTGTTTTACACGTGCCAACAGTTAAAAAAACGGAAACATGTCCAACATGATGGTACATATGCAGTGCCTTCACCCAGTTATATTGCTGTCGGGAAGCAGGATAGCCGAGCAGATAAGACCTTCATCCAAAAAAACAACAGTCCCTCTTTAATGCCTTCCATCATACATACCCAACTGATTCAGAGGGGGGAGAAAACAGTTGGGTGTTCTTTTGCAAGAATGTGCAGCTGTCTTTCGGTGGTTAGTGATGTGGGTTATCGTTACCTTATGGAAACGCTTGAGTCGCATTAAAATGACCAACTAACACACCTTTTTTCTTTTTTTCTTTTTTTTTTTTTTTTAGCACCCTGAAAATTTCCCAACATCTTTGAAACAACATGCAAAAATATTGAAAACAAATTGTCTAAAGCATAAAGCCTTGCTGTCTTCTATATTTTATTTTTTAGATATGTTTATTTTTGTTTATATACTTTTATTTTATACCTTACAATACATCAGGAATGTTTTTTGCTTAAAAGTAAAATAAAGTAATAGTTCTGGAGTAAAAATACCATTTACTGTACGGTTTAGCATGTACTAAAACACCTTAGAATGAAATAACAAAAAAAAAAAAACACTCCAACTGGCTTGGCCATCAGTACTGAACCAAACCTAAGTTGATGAAGAGCATCTAATAGAACTTTTTTTTTCTTTTCTTTTAAGGTGTAAGGTTTTCTAAGTGCACCACACATGTTCAAGCTCTTATACCTTGTGGGTTTTTGCATGTGTTTTACTGTAGTACATACAGACGCTGCACCTCCAGTCATGTGACCTGCTAGATGTGTTTGGAGGAATCAGCTTCTTCCCCCTGGACAAAATGACGTATCTGAAGATCCAGTCTTTTGTCAACAGAGTGGAGGAAAGTCTGAGTCTGATCAAATACACAGCCTTCCTCTACAATGACCAGCTCATCTGGTAAAGATCACCACTGCTTATACTATACTTATAGTTATTTATTGAATGAGTTTGCAGCAGTCCTGAGCACCAGCACTGACTCAAAATGTTCTCTTTAGACGTGGCTCTTGTCTGTTAGTCCTACAGCACTGCTGCTGTTTCTTGTCATATTAATGGAAATTTGCATTGACTAAATGATTTTGACATGTAAGGCTGTGATATAAGATGTTGGGTGTGCTTCACATTTGTCTCGGGATTAATACACCATAGGTAACATTATCAAAGTAACACTTGTATTATTTAATTTGGTATCATACATAATGATATAATAATGATAGTAATCAACCAACAATTCAAATGTAGCCCACATGAGCAAGACCTTAATGAAATGTTTGTGACTGTAAACTGACAAAATTTGGTTCAGAATTTGGTCCTTAAAAGCGACTTTCTGTATTTCTATCTGGAAATCAGAGTTTAGTGTTTTATCAACATTCTGTAACATCCTGCAGTTTTTACTCATTTAGTTTTAAATACATTCAGGCATATTTAGTTACCATTAAAGCAAACATCAGATAATGCAAGTGTTAACGTACTCTGTTGCTTTGTTAACATTACTCATGGTTTGTTAATGCTCACGGTCATTGTATCTGGTTGCATTGTACGGTAAACAATGTCAGTTAAAGATAAACCATTCCCTGAACTTTTGCCTGTAATCTCATTCATGCAAAAGTTTGGAAACAGACTAAGATCTGATATTAAAGCTCTTAAAGGTTTGCTACAGAGGGTAAACTGTTGAATGTGCAACATGAAAAAAAGGGTTTCTTATTTTAATGAAATATAAAGCATACTGTATCAAATTTACTAAGCCACATGGTCATGCAAGTGTTTTGGTTTGTATTTTGCAGGAGCGGGCTGGAGCAGGACGACATGCGCATTCTTTACAAATACTTGACAACATCACTGTTTCCAAGGCACACTGAACCTGAGGTGTGGTCATTTTCTCTATGTAGTTCATTACACACACACACACACACACACAGAGAAGTGTATGTGGAACTGTATGAGCAGTCTGTTTAGAGTACACATTAATTTACTGTGTGTGTGTGTGTGTGCGTGCGTGCGCTGTGTTAGCTTGCAGGCAGGGACTCGCCTCTGAGGCTGGAGGTAACAGGGAATCTGTTGCACTATGGCAGGTAAGCACAACGTCTCCTCCTGACTTGCACTACATTTCCGATCCTCTGCCTGTGTTAGACTAAGATGTCCGGGGTACATGGCTCAGTTAACAAAGCTAGACTCTGATAGATTGCCTCTGATCACATAACGCAAAGAGAAATTGAAGTGCTTTGATGGCCCTGAGCAAAACCCTGTTCCATCCGAGTCTTTACCGGATGGTGGATTATAGGTCAGTGAGTGTACCAGTGTGGTGTGTGTTGCAGCTTACTGGCAGCAGTGTTAAGCTCTGCAGATTACTTTTATGCACTGAGTGGAGCTGATCGAGTGTTGGCTCTCATCCAACATGCTGATTAGTTTAGCCATTGTGCCTCCTGCAGCAGGAATATCTCCAAAAGCATTACATTTATGTGATCAGGGCAGAGAACCGTGCCAGGGCTTTTAATTACTCCTAAAGCCACATGGGCACTAGTCATTCACTTCCACTCTAGTAATCAGCTGATCATTTCTTCTACTCAGCAATGCCTGGACTTGAGCTCACCTCAGTTTAGAGTATCAAGTTTCATTTGTTCTGTCTTTTATCGGTAGTAATTCTGTTGTTTTATTTCTTTTTACAAAGATCATTGTCACCCAGCAGCTTTACACAAATCTGATTTTTTTTTTAAAAGGTCAATTTATTATTAACTGTAATTATTATTAATCTAAGTATATTATGTCTCAGCTTCACTTATGGTAGTTATATCAATTATATCACTTATGGTACCTATATCAATTTAACAACTACTTATATAATCAATTTAAGTAAACACGGGTCAATGATTTTTAATCCAGAACAGCGACACATTTCACACATTAAAATAACTACAGACCATGTAAACAGGAGAACAAACAAAACACTGTGACCAAAAAGGTTCAAACAGTTCAGGCCAGGCAGCTGATCGTCTCAGTCGTGTTCCCTGTTAATACAGAAAGCTTCCCTATTTGTATGAGTGCTCAGGTGTAAAAAGAAGTATTTTGTGTATGTGACTTTGTAAAGAACATGAAAGAGAGATTCTGTATTATTGAGTAACAATTCAATTATTCTGAACAGCTGTTTGAGTTCCCTTTTTTTTTTGATCATTTGATGTCCAGTTTTTTATATATAGCATTTAAGTTCCATAAAGCTGCTTTCTTAACTGTATGAACATCAGTACCAAAGGCATGCTTTAATAGAACACATTACTGCAGTATGTATGTCCATCTTTCTGTCTGAATACAATTTATTATAAAATATTTGGAATGATTGACAGATTTTTTTTAATTTTTTTTTTAGAAGTTTGACTCAGCTCTGTTTTTTCTTATCTAAATCCAGATTTTTAACTGGACCAGCCAACCTAAAAGATCCAGATGCCAAATTCAGGTTTCCGAGAATATTTGTGAAGATGGGGAACAGTTACGAGGAGCTCCATTTGATCGTTTACAAGGTAAGCTTTTCAGCCATCTCTAATTTTGTCTGTCCATCAAGAAACCCAGTCTTGTATACTGTAAATGGCTGTTAAACTTTGTCACGTTTCTCGTGATTTGATACTTGATACATCTGTGCCCTTGACAGAGATTATCAAAATATTACATTGTGACATGAAGTCACTTCATACAAGTGCTTTCATACAAATCTCGATTGAAAACTATATATATATATATATATATAATTGTCATCTCTCTTGCAGGCTATGAGTGCTGCTGTGTGCTTCATGATAAATGGTGAGTTTCCTTTTTTTTTTTGCATTTAAGGCTTGTAGTTATGCTAGTTGATGCCATGTGTAGTCCTTCAGCTTCAGTCCCATTTGGTTAACATTTTTTTACAGCATCAGTGGAAGTTACTCGAGAGTTTTGCGAGCAGCTAGATGCACTGGTCGGCCCTCAGCTCACTCTGCTAGCGTCAGATATCTGTGAGCAGTACAACATCAACAGGAGGATATCAGGGTCAGTACTCATCTAAAAAGGTTTCGTTTAATTTCCCTTTAATGTTTCTTTGCTTGAATAAATCAGATCTTTTAACCTCATTTATACCAGGGTACCTCTCACTGCTAGGTCTGGAGATTAGGGCTTCTGCCTTATTTTGTATATATTTGAATGTCCGTTTGCAAAGTGTGTGTGTTTTGTGTTTGTATGACTAGACCAGAAAAGGAGCCCCAGTTTAAGTTCATTTACTTCAACCACATGAACTTAGCTGAGAAGAGCACCATCCACATGCGCAAAACGGCCAGTGTGTCCCTCACCTCTGTCCACCCTGACCTCCTGAAGATCCTTGGAGACATCAACAGCGATTTTGCACGGTAGCCACTGTCTCTGGATTGTATTTGATGCTTTGTCAGATAATTTGTCAGATTTTTTTTTAATTATATTTTTTCTCCCTCATGTGTCTAAGGATTGATGCAGATGAGGAAATCATTGTAAAAGCGATGACTGACTACTGGGTAGTGGGCAAGAAATCAGATCAGAGAGAACTGTATGTCATTTTGAACCAGAAGAATGCCAATTTAATTGAAGTGAATGGTATGTCCCTGTGTATGAACACATTCTCTGTAAATGTAGTTTGGATTAGTTGGTTATGATCATTAGCTAAAGATGTGCTATAATGATTTATTATGTGAATTAGTTGAATTTGTTTGACAGACTTTGAAACTCATCACTGTTTCTCTTTTTTGCATTACAGAAGAGGTGAAGAGACTTTGTGCAACACAGTTCAATAACATTTTCTTTTTGGATTGAGGACAATAAAAAGCAGAGAAAGTGGGATTTGGCCACACTACAAACTGTCAGCTGTTCATGTTTTAATGACAGCATCAGTGTAATGCAATAATTGCATTGTAAAAAAAATTTAAATTTCATATTTTGCAATTTTTAAAAGATTTTTATTTAATCTATACAAAAAAGATTCCATTCTTGTAATTAAAAAAATTTAAATCAAAGTTTTACTGTATATATAATATTGACATCTCAGCACTTTTGTTCCATTCTCTTTTGTTTCTGCTTCCTTTGACTGACCAGTCACAGAGTAATTAAACTGTATGTCATTTAAACTTGTCGTTTATGCTGTTACGTCATCTTCATTATAGTTTGTTGATGTTTTCCACGTTTTTCAATTGACATTAAAATTTTAATTCGCTCCACTTTCTGGGTTTCAATTGTCTTTGCTTAGTAGTGCATGCTTCTAGGGTGTTTAATTGTTTTCAAAGCAAAGTAAAAAATAAAAACAGAAAATTGTGTATACACAGGGATTTGCGCTAACCACCAAGGACTCTGTGTAAAATATTTAGTTAAAATTTGCACTTTCATTCATTTTCTACCGCTTATCCGAACTACCTCGGGTCACGGGGACTATCTCAGGCGTCATCGGGCATCAAGGCAGGATACACCCTGGACGGAGTGCCAACCCATCGCAGGACACACACGCACACGCACACGCACACGCACACGCACACGCACACGCACACACACACACACACACACACACACACACACACACACACACACACACACACACACACACACACACACACACACACACACAAAAATTTATCCAGAGATGCCAATCAACCTACCATGCATGTCTTTGGACCGATGGAGGAAACCCCCCAGGCACTGGGAGAACATGCAAACTCCACACATACAATGCGGAGGCAGGAATCGAACCCCCCAACCCTGGAGGTGTGAGGCGAACGTGCTAACCACTAAGCCACCGTTCCCCCTAAAATTTGCACATACTTTATTTAATTCATGAGGATTATATATATCTTGTTTGATTTGAACTTGTGTCAAATGCAAGCAATCCATGCAAATATACAAAGCAATGAACAGCTTAGTTCAATGACTGGCAATAAAACCCGACTGAATTAAGTCGTGTAACAGTATGTATGACATGCACGTGTGATATATATCGAAAATGCTGAATTTTTAAAACAAGGTTTGGCAAAGTATTTACGTTCAGGCGCTCGACGAATCAGCGTCAACTTCCGGGTGTCCATCAGCAAATCAGAACGAGTGTGTCGAATTTTCAAAACCTACCCGCCATCTTTCTTATGTTTTAACGAAGTGGACGAAGAAGAGGACGTCGTTTGTTTACTTCGTATTTAACGCGGTTTTTTAAGATATATATTAGGCCGGTTGACAACGAACAGGTGGTTTTGACATAAACAAGCTACAAGTTACAGGTAAAGGAACATATAAGATACAAAGCCTAAAGATACTCATACAATTAGCATTTGTTAGCCTCATTGGGAGAGAGGAAACATAACTACTAAAACATACAAAACAACGCAAGATATTAATAACAAATGATCTTAATGCTCGCGTAACTACAATAAAACTATGTCTTTATCTCTTTTATTCCTGTTTTGGGTAGATATGGAGTTATATTTCTTTATTTTGAGCTAGTTTGGTGAGGAAATGAGAGCTAAACAAGCTAATCTGATCTGAGCAGGAGTGGAGCTGTTCGACATGATCATCACTAGTAGTGCAGTTTGATTTATTATTAAACAAAGCAAATAAATAAACACCTGGCATACTGCAGTAAAGAGATTAAGGAGAAAATATTTCTTGAAATTGTTTCCTTTTTTTTTGTGTATTAAACATGCATTCATGGATATTGTTTATATTATACCTTTTTTTTTTTTTTGCATCAGTGTTGTATTAGACATAATATTCACCCTATGAAGTGTATGTACTTGAGATGAGTCACAACTGTTTCTTGGATTTAACCATTTTAACAATGACTCAGTTTTCTTGCTTAAAATGCAGAAAGATTTTTGCATTGTATTTATATTTAGTATGTAACATCTTTGCAGTATGGATTCTCGCTTTGCTCATCTTTACAAGCGAGACAGCAGTGTCTCGATGATAAGAGTGAAAATGTCAAGGCGACGCTCCCAATCACAAAAAGAGAACAGGGAAAAGATGCAAAACCTCCGCAGGCCCCTGGACCAACTTAAAGAGCTGGAGCTTTCTTTGGATGCCTCCCATTTTGAGAAGTCAGTTCTTCCTTCCCAAGATACGGGGTGCAAAGATAAAGTAGATAAAAGTAAGATTTCCCCCAAATTTTCCTTCTACCAATCATATCCATCCTGTGAAACTAATAACCCTTTATGTTTTTGACTAGATAACAGTGCTGTAGAAGAGAGGAGAAAGATGCTGGCACGTTTTAAAGAGAACAAAGCCTTGCAGAAGGAGAAAGAAAGGCGAGAAAAGGAAAAGAAAGGTACCTTTAAAGTCGGTCTCTACCGCCCACAGCCTCTGGGCTATTTGCCCTTGAATCCTGTTATACCAATGGCAAAAAAGGTGAGCTTAATTTAATTTGTTTGCACATTTGTACCTTACAGCTGTATTGCTCAGTGACTCATGCTTTTATTTCAGACCACAGAATCTATGCAATCCACCAGAGTGACCCGTTCTATGAAACAGCATCTACAGCCAAAGGTACATTAGTCTTGGCACTCTTCTCTAGTTTTATATATTTTTTACTCCCTACAATATTTAATTTGTGCCACCTTTTGCTTGTTTTTCTGCCTCATACAGCAGCCAGCTGAAAAACAGCCTGCACCTAAAAAGGGTATGAGACATTTTTCTGCGATTATTTCTTTGGACTTTTAATTTTTTTGTTTCTAGAATATTTGTTGTTCATTAGTCATTTTCCAGTGTTTATTTAAAAGCACAGCACTGCATTGACCTGTAACAGTAAAGTGGGTTTTGTATTTTGGTCTTTAGCTGAGCCACCCATCACCAGAGCTAAAAAGTCTTCAGTGCCAGCAATGGCCAAAGGCAGAATTTCTACAGGTAAATTGTTGACAGGTTGCCCACTCTGTCCCGCATGAGTCTCAAAGCTGGTGGAATAATATTTGTTGGATATAGTTTTGGATTCAAGTCCTCTTGTCTCTTTGATAGTTGACCCCATTGTCAGATGTCCAACTACACGATCAGCTGCTAAAACTGTGACGGCAGCCCTAACAGCCAACTCTGTGGCTAAACCCGCTGCAGGTATATTTTTCCCCAATTCTCTATTAAAATTCATTGGTCATTATACTTTTCACATTCATTTTATCATTTCTCATCATTGTCTTTTGTTTGGTGTTCACTAAATGCTAGATCTCAGACCTCCCAAAGCAAAAGCTGCTAGCAGGCAGCCTGCAGCACCCTCATCTGGTAGAGGAAAAGCTATGCAGGGTAAGTTCAATGTACAATATACATTACCAGGAATATACATTTTCTTAGCATTTTATATATCTAAGCTGACTACCTCTTGTCCAACAGGACATACTGACACTTTGGCAGCTGAAAAGAAAGAAAACAAGGTAAATAAACCTGCAGAGGTTTACAACATCTATCTTTTTTCAGTTCAGACTGGTATAAATATATAGTATAAGTATAAATAAGTTTGGGAAATGTTTTATCAGGTTGCTGATGAGGTGGTTGCTGCAGTAAATCCCCCTGGTAATAAAGAGGAAAAGATGACTGAGGACACTAATGTGACTCCAGTTTCATTTGCACCCCAAGGATTTGTGTTCCAGGCCCCTTCTGGTCTGAGAACATTCCAGCCTACACCCCTTTCTCCTCGCTCTGCCGATGCCTTCCTCTCACCTAGGTACTTAATTCACGTGCCAGTGATGAGTGGTCTTTTTCAGTATGAATATCTTAAGGCTACATTTCAATGGTCTGTCATGTTTGCATTTTGGAGTGCACAAATTTTTGGTCTTGCTTTTATGCAGCTTCTCAGTTGAACCCCAGATGGAGCCTACAAACCCAATTTCTCCAACATCTGACTCTTCCTCTGGTCCTCCTCTTCCCTCACCTCCACCATGTATATCCAAACCATGTCCTGCGTCTGTTTCTACATCTGCTCCTTCTCCTGAATTTAATCCCACCACTTCTGCCCTACCTACTGCTTCATCTGTCACTCCTTCCTCTCTTTCTTGCCCACCTCCTGCCTCTCCTTCCCCAGCTCTTGTGTCTTCTATTCTTCCATCTTCGTCTTCACCACCTGCTGCTGCCTCACCTTCCTCAGCAACATCAGAACCTCAGCACGATGTGCCCTATTTCAGGTGAGAGCAGTTGCCTCTGTATACAAGGATTATTTGTATTTACAAATAGCTATATGCCTGAGTTTGTGGTATGTAATGTGCATGTGCTTGAATGTACTCTATAGGGCAGTAATGGCTAGCGAGACAGAAAGGTTGACTGGGTTGTCTGAATTTTGGGAATTACGGTTTGAAGATTCCTCAATCCCGGAAGAGAGTGAGTAAAAAACACCCCCCCCCCCCCCCAAAGAACATTGTAATTCAGTCTTTCACACCCTCTATGCTCATATAGTCCTGAAGTTCATGTGCTCTCCTTTACTCTATGTCTCCAGTGCAAGACCGAATGCGGACAGCTGTTGGCCAGGCCAGACTGCTAATAAAGGAACGCTTTGGCCAGTTTAGTGGCCTGGTTGATGATTGTGATTTTGGTAGAGGGGAGAAGATCACGACCTGCATGGACTTGCAGGGGTTCTGGGACATGGTGTACTTTCAGGTGATTATTTAAGACGTTGTCATTACTGAAATCTTTCTATTATATATTGAGTAAGGAGGTAAATGCTATTGCTTGAGAATGTGTTTTCTACTGTGAAAAATGGTTCAGTAATCTTTTACCTCTGGTCACCTTGTCTCTTGTATTAGGTGGAAGATGTTGATAAGAAGTTTAATGCATTAAAAGAAGCTGAAGCTAGGGGCTGGCAAGAGGAGATCAAGCCTGTCACCAGGCAGAAGAAAGTGGTCAAGGTATACAGACTATTTTTATTTAGACTATTAATATTTTTTATACATCTGCAATATTTATATCAGTCTGTGTTGATCATGTTCAAAGTACCGAAAATAACTGAATGACTCGATGAGCCTAATTCACTCAAGAATTGTGTTTAAACCCCAAAAACTTTGTATACTTATTAAACTCGTCAACCAACTGAACTTTCCCTATGCTGGGTTGTTGATGACATAATATTGAGGAGATAGATGTATAATTAATTAAACTTCATGTGTTCCTTGTGCATGATGAAGCAAAAGCCCCCTGCTGCAGGAGGTAAGCTGGGAGCAGGTGCTGGAGCCAGTGCTGCTGCAAAGAGTCGGCTGGCTGCAGTGAAAGCTGCCATGAAGGCAAAGCAGGCTGCAGCTAAAACTGCTGAGGCTTCAGACAAAGTTCAAGATGACACGACTCCTGCTTCAAATGCTCCGGCTAACACTTTGCCAGTCCAAACGGTGGTTTTTCATGGAGGCTTCTTTCAGGTGGAGAGTCCAATCAAAGTAGTTGGTACGAGTTCTCTACAGCCTTAACAATTATCTCGGTTTGCCTTGTGATGTTTAGTGATTGTGTTTGACTGTCAACTGATTAAAAGTATGGACACAATTATCCTCAGATGCTGTAAGAAGATCGTCTCGGTTGAATGCGGCTACCTTTACCCAGTGTTCCCCACATGGGTATAAATTCAGCACACCGGGGAAACTGAAGAGGTCTGCTGTAGTCACACATTCATCTCCTCTTCCTTGCATTTTCACTCCATCTAAAAGTGGACTTACTGCATCCCCTTCTTCCTCTCCTGCTGCAAAAGCACACACCACTGCAACTCCTGTCCGTACTCCTAAACAGCATGCTGATCCCCTTCCTTCCTCCTCCAAACCCATTCATATCAGCCCTGGGCAGGACGGGTCTGCCCCCTATCCATCACCTAAGGAAGTCTCAGACACACAACTTAGCCATCCTGATCATCATACAAGTATCAGCAACATCCAGTCAGACCTCATGATCACACCAGAAGATGACCATACGTACCAGACAGCAGACATAAAGCCACACAATTCTCCTTGCCATACAGGAGAAGAACTGCCACTTCAACTTCCTGCACATCCAGTCAACAGTACAGAGCCAGAGAGAAGTGTTCAACAGACTTCCGCACTGTCCCAGGAGCAAACTGAAGGGACTGTGATTGCTGAAGTGGACATGATCCACTCAGACAGTCAAGCCCATGCAATGAGTTTCACCCACTCACCTTCAGCATGCAAGACCACTCCACAAGCAGAGCCTATGGAGAGCTGTGTCTCAGTCCCTTGCTCCCCCTCTGTGATGTCCACCACACCACAGCAAGTCCAGGTCTCTCCAGCACCATCAGGCAAAACTGATATTTGTGTTAATGAAAGGTAAATTACACTAATTAATTCCATTTCTAAAATTGTGATAGAGGTTAACTAAGAGTTCTGCTCAAGGAAGTTAAACAAGCTAACGTTGAATTCACAATGTATAACTTGATATGAAATATCTGGGAATCCAGGTTTAAGAAAACATAAAAAAATTGATGCATATGAAAAACATTCTGTAAGCCAGAAATTTCCAATTATCAAATTTAACTAATGATACTTCATGGATTTTTCTTCAGATGAATGTCCTTTTTATTCTTACTGTATTTGTTGGAATGTTTTAGTTGTCGTATTGTAGGTGTTGATATTTTTAATGAGGATGGCATCTAAGTTTTGATAGTGCCTAGACCAGGGGTCGGCAACCCGCGGCTCCGGAGCCGCAAGAGGCTCTTTCATCCCTCTGCTGCGGCTCTAGATTTGGAAAATAAATATTTAATTTAAATGTATTTTATTTTGTTAGTTAAAAAAAAATGTAATTCTAAATTCTAAGATTATGATGCTCCTTGTAACATTAAAATAAACCGTGTTTTAATTTTTTTTTTGTCGCTCAAATTATGCGTCATAACCGCCGACTTGCGAAATCCGACACACAGAAGCAGACGCATTTTTGGTTTGCTGCAGCCGGCAAGTTAAAGTTTTGATGTCATGCAGGGCTGTCAAGTGTCACACGTTGAGAGTTTGGTCTTTTCTCCCGCCACACATCGTATTTCCTTTTGACTAATTATCATATAGTTAATAAGCCGCAGCGCACAAAATGTATCAGTCCACACCGCTGTCTCTATGGAACCGTGCAGGAATCAAGCGCGTCTCAGTTCTTAGTGAGCCTGACACTTATCAGTCAATCAAAAAAAGAGGCTACACAATAGCCAATCAGAAAATAGCACTATCTGGGACAGATTTAACGCAACAACCAATGAAAAAAAATTGAGGTTTGGAGATGTCACGCTTGCCTGTCTTCAAAACTTGAGAGCCCTGGCCATGAATACGAAGAGGACTCAATTAGACATTGAACATTTTATTTGAAAGTAACCTTCAACCCAGCGTCTGTTTTCTTAGGGTTAGTTCAAACTCTTCAAAATATTTTTGTTTGCCTGCAGAAATAAAATTTCGTTTACTCGGTAGCAGTTAATTGATTTCATAAATGCAACACACTACAGTTTTTCTACACTTGCGGTGTTATCTTCATTTTAGATGTCAAAAGGGTTTTGTGGCTCCCTGTGGTTTTTCTGTGGGAAACAGCTCCAAGTGGCTCTTTGAGTGTTTAAGGTTGCCGACCCCTGGCCCAGACCTTTCTTCTTTTAAGTCTTTTTTAGGAAGATGTTCAAGAAAACCAGATCCAGTTCAGCTTTAGATCTACCATTTAAATATAAGTTTCTTCACTGGAACAATGGTTTACCTACAAGGAAAAGCTAATTAGGTGCAGGTTTTTGTAAATCATGGCTTTATTTTTTTATATATATAGATCTATCAGTGCAGACTGTAAAGTGACTGAAAATCAAGACCGTGAGGTAATCATATCCAATCCATTCCTTATCTAGTAATGCTTATCTGGAAATTTATGCCAACTGAGTGTAATGCTGCTGCTATTATTATTATTTTAGACTATTCCTGATCTGGACTTTGAGCGATATCTGCAACCCACAGCCCGATGCAGCTTATCTCCTGTGCAGAGTATGGCAGTGGAAAGGTTCTCACTTGGACTAGAAGATGCTGAAATGGAGAGCCCTCAGGCCCACCATTCAGAGCCTGTTCAGGATGCACAGATGACTCCTAGAGGTACACTAAGTGTTCAGATTGCTGTCTTTGCTTTTTCCACTTTGGTGTTTAATGGAGATGGATTTAAGCATGTGGCCCTCACCACTCACGCTCTTCACACTTTTTAATTCAGCTTTCCCCAGAATGGCACCACTGCTGGTCACTCCCTGGACTGAAGAGGTGGATTTGGCTCTTTCCTGAACTTCTAATACACTCTCACCTGCAACAGCACTATAAAAAAAATACCTTTGATACTAGTTTACTTCATCAGCGTTTAAGCGTTAACCAAATTGTTGTTTCAGATGATTGCCGATCAGTTGCTGTTCACCCCCGAGCAGAGGGAAAGAGTGAGACAATCGGTCTGTGAGCGTGACCTCATGATGTTTACACCACCTGAAGATATTTAATTTGAGCAGAGATGTAGACAGACCTCATTACCTTTATTTTCTTTTATACAGTACTATTTGGTGTTAAATATACATAGATAAGCAAATTTATATATACCTTTACTCATTTGTAAAATTTTTATCAATTAAAACAAGCTTTTTCGGAATACTCTGTCTCATTTCTTTTTCTTCTTCTTGTTGTCGGGTGATCGCTTCAAATCCAAAGAGTTGGAGGTGGTCACTGGGGTTGTGAGAGCTGTGGATGAATTGTTCAGGTCGTTTAAGGCGTGGCTTCTCTCTTCATCTTCCTCCATTTGTTCTTTGGAGTGCTCTGCTTTTTTTTTGGTTCTCTCTACTTCTGCCCTCCGCAGATCTCTTAGAACAAAACCAACATGTCTGATCAATAACATATCCTTGATTCTGTTCCTTGCATGCCATGAGCAGCAGTTACTGGAACAATTTGTTTTATAGTGAAAATGAGACTTGACAAAATGTAAAAAATGTATTTATGATGCCAAAAGGTGAAGTACTTAGCATTTGCCTTGGCCTTTTCTAGAGTGATTCTGTTGTCAGTGGTTTGACTTCTGCGTTCCTGTTGCATCTCCTTTTTACACACCAAGTTGTGTTCATATGCTGGGAAGAATGTGTGCGTGAAGAACTGGTCAATGTGAGTAATCCAGTTCTCTAGCTGTTCTTCCCGTCGCTCCTCTGTAACTTCTACCCAATAATACACAAACCATATCACAAACAATATACAATCTCGGATGTGCTTTGAACAGCCAGTTTAGATCCTCAATTCCCTGATCTAGTAAGTAAAACAAAGCCAAAGAAATGCATGCATACTCTACATCTACTTACTAGTCAAAATTATTTGTATGTGCATCTGAAAGTACATTGTACCTTTATGTTGTAACTCTTCAGTTAGGGATGACTGTACTGTTGTATTGGATTTAAATTCCTAAAAGGAGACATGAGTTAAGGAGGTTTTTTTCCCAGCAAACAGAAATTTAAAGAACTTGTACAACAATATAATAGAAGAAACCTCAAGGGATTTCAGGCTGACGGCAGATGAAATGATGGTGCTTGAGGATAGTACTGTTGACTCGTACTGCTGGAGAGCATATATGAAATGTGTCCAAATGTGTACACATACAAATTTGATTTATTTTAAATCTATACATGCTCTCACATTCATATTCCACATTTCTGAACTGAGTTGTCAAAGTGATGCTGTATTCACAAACCTGAGAAGCCAACTGGCTAAGAAAAGGGCTATTTTTCATCTGATCTCCTGTTGGAGTCTCATCAGGATATCTTAACTCATACTGTCTGTGTTGTGCAGTTCCAACTCCATGTATGTTCTTCACTTCAGCACAACCTATCAGTGCCTCAAAGAACTCCAGAAAATGGATCTGCAATGCAGTTATTACATTCAACCAGATCTGATCCAAAAACGTTTAATTAGAATTTGAATTTACTGAAAACAATAGCAGGGTTTTCCCCAAAACAATCAATGATACCAGTCAGTCCACATTTGCTCCCACCAAGCACCAGGTTAATGCATCTGGTATTTGGTGATCTGGGCTGCTTGGTTTATGCATGTTTAAAGCAAAAATGTTTTTGATTACTCATGGCAGTTAGCTTTGAAATGTGATGTTAACAGTAAACCCAACCTCCAAATCCAGGTTACTGTGAGTAGAACTGTAGATCACAGGATTTTCTAGTGAGAGGATCTCCAGTAATCTTGTTGTGGTTAATGCACAATCAAAGAGGCCGAGAGCCTGTAAATAAAAAATTATAAATTGTTGAATTAGGTTTGTTTAAAATATGTAGTAGTGATAAAGTCTTTACCTTAAACATCCAGACGAAGTGCCTGGCAGTCATGATGTCAGAGATGACAGTTGAGATGACTTTAGGGACAGTCTGGTATATGTCCCAGCATCTGTCAATATAGCGCTTGCCAATCATAGCATGAAGATGGTGGCAGTAAAGAGGTCCTGAATCATATTTCATCACATGTGGGTTTTTAACTGAGATTCAATGAAAATTTAAGTGATATTTAAAACAATACTGTATTTATGGCACTATATAATAAATATTGGATCACCTTTTATAGGAATGATGTTGTGCCTCATGAGCTTGGAAAAGCACTCTGCAAGTACATTGCTAGAGGACCTGAAGCATTAAGAATTGAGTAAGATTTTAGCTTGAAACCTTCACATTGTTAGCAATGATCAACTCTCCACTGGAAAAAGTAACACTTACTCGAAGTCTCTGTGGTAAATATGGTATGCTGCAATGACAATACAACTAATCCACTTCCTTAGCAACATTGTACTAGAAGGTGAATGAACCTCCCCTGGAGACACATCATCTATATGAAAGAGAAAAATGGTGTCAGTTCATCTAGAAATTAGGTTTTTATTTGTAAACGTTATTCTAACAAAACATGTCAAACAGATATGAAACCATGACAGTTTTACTAAGAAGTATGTACTGTTAATAAGGTGGTCCAACTGCGCAAGTGTTAATCCATTTTGGTGAACACTGCAGTCCTTAAGAAAGTGCCAAAACTGTAGCTGACTGAGCAGGAAAGTGTTGTCTGGAGAGTTCTCTTGTCCAAGGCTGCTGTACACACTATATGTTGTCCTCAAAATTGTGATGTGTCTCATAATGGAAAATTCCACCTGAATACATATGAACATAATGTCAACCCAGATATACTCTAGTTTAATACATTATATATAGTATAGTATTATAGAAACAATAATAATATTGTTGAAAATTAATAATTTAATAATAATAATAATAATAATAATAATAATAATAATAATAATAATAATAATGTCCTCTGTTTTTGAAGCCTAAACCATAATTAAATGATTTTAAAATCACACTGACCTGTCTGAGCTCCTGCCTTCTTCGCACTTCAGGAATTCGGTTCAAAAGAGTCTCAATGCTCAAAACTATATCAGGACAGAGTATTGAGGCACTACTGTCTATCTCTTCAGTACTATGAGGTAATCCATCTAGTGCACATAATGAACTAGTGGAGGATGCTGGAACTTCCGCCATATGGTCATCAATAAACTCTCCGTCATATACCTGACCATTTTTGAAAATAAACTTTCCCTGGGAAAAAAAAAACATTTCCTGTAATGCTAAGGAAAGAAACACTGTACTACTTTTTAGGATATAAAAAGAGCAAAAGGATTTACCTGACCATGTTTTTTGTTATCCTTCCAAGATCCAGTGTAAACTGCTCCACTTGCATAGACGAATGTTCCTTGACCATGACGCAGACCTTGAGCAAATTCCCCTTTATACTCATTCCTCATAGGATACTGAGAGCCAGAAACTCGTCGCAAAAACCATGTCTGTGTCCCATGCCCATGCTGCAAAAATATGGATCTATTTACAACATAGAGTTGGAAATGTGGACTACAGTGTGTTTATATACAGTGAAGTGGTTAAGACCAGATAGAAACTCAGACCTGAACACCATTAAGCCATTGCCCACTGTATTGCTGACCCAGTTTAATCCATTTCATTGTTCCTTCCCCGTGTCTGACGCTGTTCTTCCACTGGCCTTCATATGTGTCTCCTGATTGATAGCTAGGGTGGAAGAGAAGTGTATCAATCATTTTCATGTGTTAGTGTAGTGTGAGCACCAACTGAAATTTGGAACTGTGGGAGTCAGCACATACCAGCGCATACCCCAGCCTTTTCTTTGGTTGTTTTCCCAGTCACCCTCATACCAAGATGTTGCCTCCAGATTGAAGAACATCGTCCCCTGTTACAATCAAGTTATGTATTACATTAAGAAAAACACTGTTAAAAAAACCTTGAAGTCAAGAAAATTAACACAAGACATATTCTTCCCTACCTTGCCATGCCTTTTGCCTTTGTGCCATTGCCCTCTGTATGTAGTGCAGGTTTTGGCAGATTTGTACTTTCCAGTGCCATGGCAGATGCCATTGTATACCTCTCCCTCGTAGGTGCTACCGTCTAACCATGTATACATCCCATGTCCCATAGGAGCATTTGATTTAAAGTCCCCCTGTCAAATGCAATCAGTGTTAGAAATTTAAATCACTGTAGTATTCCTACCCTGAAAAGTTCAGTTCTAACACTCCTGAAACTGGAACTAAAAGGAGGGCAGACCTTCAAGGGTGTGAAAACTGCACCTTGTTATTATAGAGTTTTAAACACTGACATCATGTGATTTAAAAAAAACAAGAAAAGATTTCAATATATTTGTCTTTGTCTTAAGAAATTAATCTATCTAAACTCTTATAGGGTGGCCAGCTTTACATCCTCGTCTATGTATTGAACTTTAGTAATTGCTTTATCTTGGTCTTAATAATCTCCAGGAGCACATAAAAAGAAAGACTTCTCAAAAGGATTCACTGGGACACTGACTAAAACAAAGCGGCACTAAAGATGAACGAATAAATGAACAAATGAATTTTTTTAAACCAAAAATAAACACTACAGGCAGGTTTCTCCAGTGGACCAGAGTTGGTTACTTCTGCTGTAAATACCTGCATTAAATCTTCATCATGATGCTTGTATTTATTCATGCAAGGATCAACTAAATGTTTACACACCTTATACTTTAAACCATCTGCCCATGTGTATTCTCCATGCCCATGCATCATGCCATCCATAAAGTTTCCCTGGGAAATAAATATTGAAATGCTAATAAGTAAGTTGTGTACTTAGGTATAACATATTGCTTTGTGCTATTTACAGTAATTATTATTTGACCTTGTACAGATGTCCACCTATAAAGTAGGCCACTCCTTCCCCATGGAACAGCTCTCCTGATCTACTGCCTTCATATCTGAAAGACACTCGGGTCAGTTTGCTTTAACACCCCGTTAGAGAGCAGTTCATTCTGTTCAGTAACCAAACCTCTGAATAATGATGTCTGAGAGAACAGCTGGAATCTTAGGCTCGGTTGTTGTTTCTGTCTCTAATGCAGGCTGGAATGTTGTAGATGACGCTGAGAAGTCCGCATTCGAGGCGGAGGAATATTTCAATCCATTAGGCGATAATTCAAGCGTTTTGTTTACATCCGCCATCGCGGACGCCGCTAGACAGCACTCGGCTCGGGCGCTACCTGGTGATCCGGACTGTTAGGGCGTGTGTTTACAGCAACAGGTTGCTAAGTACATTAATCACTCGAACATTCGCCAGGTTAAGTTCCAGAACCCGTCATGGATCAGGAGGAATCGCGAATGTTTTAGTTCAACTTTAACCCCCTAATACCCAAATCTTGCTCACAAAACACTTTAATGTCATTTAAACGTTAGCTTAATAAATTCTCTTAAAGATAATAAATGGTTTACGTACAAATAGAGTGTTTACGTACAGGATACTAATGTTTCCCCTACAGTATACTGCCCCTACAGTATACTGATGTTACCCCTACAGTATACTAATGTTTCCCCTACAGTATACTACCCCTACAGTATACTGATGTTACCCCTACAGTATACTAATGTTTCCCCTACAGTATACTGATGTTACCCCTACAGTATACTACCCCTACAGTATACTGCCCCTACAGTATACTGATGTTACCCCTACAGTATACTAATGTTTCCCCTACAGTATACTACCCCTACAGTATACTGATGTTACCCCTACAGTATACTAATGTTTCCCCTACAGTATACTACCCCTACAGTATACTGATGTTACCCCTACAGTATACTAATGTTTCCCCTACAGTATACTGATGTTACCCCTACAGTATACTAATGTTTCCCCTACAGTATACTACCCCTACAGTATACTGATATTACCCCTACAGTATACTAATGTTTCCCCTACAGGATACTAATGTTACCCCTACAGAATACTAATGTTTCCCCTACAGTATACTGATGTTACCCCTACAGTATACTAATGTTACCCCTACAGAATACCAATGTTACCCCTACAGGATACCAATGTTACCCCTACAGGATACTGATTTATTGGCTGCCGTTTTCTTTTGCACTGACAGTAAAAGATAAAACCTAGTAATGAATGGGTCTGTAAACTTAATGACTGACCTTTCTTTGTCATTAAAGGTAAACTAGGTAAACTTCCTGTCATAGACGTCATATAACAAAGGTACGATTCGATATAATAAAGAAAATATGTAAATGTGTGCGCTGTGTACGAGAAAGGAATAGAGAACAAAAATATATATTCACATAAAAAATTTTTTTTATGTTTTCAAGTGTAAAATCTGTAAGAACTTAGATTAGGTATAAATTAGGTTCAATGAAAATTTCATGAATTCCAAAAACACGAATGCATGAGTTATTACTGTAATCATGTTTGGACAGAGGGTCAAATGGGGAAAACGTCAGAAGCATTGATCATCTCTGTTAACATTTCTTTATTAATACACTGAAATGAAATTCACACGTAAATGTGAACATAAAAACAAATAGTTGAACGATAAAATAAACTTAAATGAAAAGAATACGCAACACAATACAATAACAAAGATTAAAACGACAATGAAATATGTATATGTTTCAGTCTGTACAAGAAACCATATATACAAATGTGTTCCATCTTGAAAGAAAAACAGCTGCTTCTGAATACAGCAGTTAAAATGCATCATCATGCATCAGTCCTGAGAAATAACATCAAGATTCAGCAGGTGCCTGATGGTCGGCCGGCCATGAGGGCAGTTCCAAGGCTGCTCAATTTCCCCCATGTGGACCACAAGCTTCTTCATTTCACTGGAATTCAGTGCAGTACCAATCATTACCTGTAACCACAAAAAGCAATATGACTGTGTTTAAAAAGAAATGTAGAGGATGCTTTGTAAATGGGCAAGTCATGGCATAATGGTTAGAGAGTCTGACTCGTAATCCTAAGGTTGTGGGTTTGAGTCTCGGGCCGGCCATGACTGAGGTACCATTGAGCAAGGCACCAAACCCCCCAACTGCTCCCCGGGCGTCGCAGCATAAATGGCTGCCCACTGCTCCGAGTGTGTGTTCACGGTTTGTGTGTGTTCACTGCTGTGTGTGTGCACTTTGGATGGGTCAAATGCAGAGAACGAATTCTGAGTATGGATCACCGTACTTAGCCGTATGTCACGTCACTTATAAGTTTTGTTAACCTTTTAAGAAATATAGTCTAGCGAAAACATTTTCATGCACTTATGTTATGACAGTTATGTATAATTAGTTATTCTGAGTATCAACCCCCTTTAGATGAGTTTTTAACATTTGTATATTCATAATAAGCTGTCAAATTTGCATGGCATTAATTAATTTATTAATAATTTAATAATTAATAATTTAAATGCCCTCGTTAAATCAAGCACAAATAAAAGCATCTGTAGTCTCATTTAGACTTGTATTTCCTTTTACAAGCATCCTTTAACTCTGTGTCTGATATTGGTACACACTAACCAAGCAGCAACAAGTATGTGAGTTTCAGGGACCATTGTTGGTCTTCAAGAAGTCTACAAAGTGGTCCATGCAATGTATGTGTAATGTGTGTTAGTATTAGAATGCAAACACGAAGCTATACGCACTGATTTGCGGCATGCTCTCGACGCAAACATCTGCCTGACTCGAGAAGGTCGGCACATGACCCCAGGACTGTCACTAAGCATGAAGATGAGCTCCTCAATGTCACCAGGGCCAAAGGTCCAGTTCTTGCTTGTGGGTACAGATATTAGCTTCACTCTTTCCATGACTGGTGCTACAAAATATGAAATTACACTTAAAATAAACCTCTACGTACAAAGGTACATAGGAATACAGCGAGCTTACAAATATTAGGTGCTCTTGCATGTACCATTCTCATCAATGAGGAAGTCAAAGCCATTTTTCTTGAAGATTTCCAGATTTTCAATCAGAATTGATTCACTTACAGCAGGAAGGTGGAGATTCTGTGGGCTGAGATGAAAACAGAAAATGTTATTTCACCTCAAAATGCATATGAATTCCTTGTCAAATGTGCACCAAAGTCCAGACTTACATTATAAGTCTCTGTCCGTTTAAAACAGTATGTTGCTGTAGCATCTCAAAGTTGTACTTTTCGTCTGTGGCATGCTGGTCAATAATGAAAAGATCTGACTTTAACTTGGTAATGATAAAACCCAGGTTGAACTGACCAATGATCTCCATCTCCTTAAACATGTCCTTGCTAATAAGAAAAAAAGCAGACAAACCATATAAATGATTCAGGCAGTTCAGAAGAACCAGAGTTGAAGAATAAGTGATCTCTGTACCTTATTTCTTTCTTCAATTCATCCTCAGCACTCTGGTTTTCACCAGGGTTAATTTTTGCCCTGAAGCGTCTATATTTTAGCTCCTTATCATTCTGCTTTTGCTTCTGGGTCTTTAATCTCTCCATCCTTTTAACCAGCTCGGTCATTGAAAATGGCAAGGGCACTGTTTTTCTCTGCACACTGACCGGTTTGTCAAACAGTCCACAGGAAGCACCGCTCGCACTGGAGGATGGCAGTTGGAGCTGTTCAGATAAGTCATCATCCCACCTACATTTCTTTGCCTTGGGACTAGAAATCCTTTCAGTATTAATAACAGACATTGTCTCTTGCTTCGACGCTTCTAAACCGTTATGCACCTCATCCACAGACACACTGACACAAGACTGCATTTTTACGCTATGTTCTTCTAAAACAGAGTCTGGAGAGTCAAATTCAGAGCTGCCTCCACATAGTGTGTCTGGGGTTTGTGTGAAAGAGCTTTGCTCTGACAGACCTGAATCAGCCTCGATGTCTGACTTGTGTTCATGTTTGCTTAGGTCTGAAGCACAATCTGATGGTCTGCTGTAGTTAGTCATTTCTGAGCAATGGAAAAAAGACTGCATCTTTTTTTGCGTTGGACCGTTACACAGAGTTTTACTGTTAGACGTCTTTGTCGTGACACTAGTATCCTGATGTTTTGAAAATGCTGCCTTTAGTCCAGCTAAGTTAAATGATGTCTTTGGAGTCTGTGTCAAAGTCTTTGAATCATCTTCTGAAGTCAATCCAGTCAGTGAAGCTTTCTGAAGACCTTCTGAACTTTTGGCAGAATCACCACATCTGGAAAAACCTGACAAACAGGAACAGTGAAACAAATCATTATAATTTGTCAGCAGAATTTGTCTGATTGTACATGGAAATACTGTGAATGGACACACATACTGCCTGTGATTAGTGGTGTGTGATTGAGACTGATTTTATTGACTCCGGTCTCATACATGGCAATGAGAGAGCTCTTCATGGTAGCAAGCAACAGCTTCTCCTCCTGCAGAAATATCTGACGCTTATCTGGTGTAACGTTGACGTCAACACATTCTACATGGTGGAGAAAGGAAAGTGTTACATTTATTATGCTGTGTATACTGTATGTCATCTATCCATGTTTTTTTTTCCAGTAAGAGCTTTGGGTTTGTCCTTTTTTCTCACCTGAAGCAACAGAAATGTTTAGAGCAACAAATGGGTACTGATGACGGTTGAACATGTGATACACCTCGTTTATAAGCTTAGAAACCTGTAAGAACACATTGGATAGAGTAAATCTCTCTCTATATATAGTGTAAAAATGGTCGTGTCTATCAGAGTCATGGAATACATTACAAGCTCAAATTAGGAATTGTGACAAACTTTAAAAAAAAAGAAAAGAAGAAAAAAAAAACCTTAAACAATGGCTGAAATCAAACCAGCGGTGTACCCGTATGTAAATAATTTTCTCATTGGATGCCTGTTCATAGTGGCCTTTTAACTTCTATGTGACTGCTGTTTACTGTACTTAGTCTTTGTTGTTCTGTGTAATATGTCTATGCATGTTATGTTTGTAAGTAATTTGTATTTTGTGTTTTATGATACCTGCCTTATGACAACGGATAAAAATTTAGTTATTGTGCTAATTCCGGCATATTTACACTGATGCTCATTGCTGATTTGTTGATCAATGTGCACTGTCCTAATTCAAATAAAAAATTAAAAATAAAATAAAATATCAAGTAAAGGAATTGTCTGCACCTTAGATGGATCACAGGGCCTTTTGTTGATATAGAAGAACTGCCGGTCTGTTGCACTTCGTCCCACACCATGATCAGCTTGTGATACATAACCAGAGATCCTGGATTGCATGTAAGAAAAAAATGAGGAATCCTTTTGCCTCAGTTTGCACCTCACAGCTCACACAAGCAACAATCATCTACAACAAAAGATCAACTACAATCCAAACACATGGCACGTTTGGTTCACCAGAGTTTAATCATGCTGTCGTTTCAATAACACTATAGTTCATAGGAAGAAAAGATCATCTAGTTTCCATTACATTTCTAGTATTTGGAACATGCCCTTATCCAGAGAGACATACAACTGAGCAACTGAGGGTTAAGTGCCGTGCAAAGCAGTGGCAAGTTTGTGGCCTGGGATTTGAACTCACAACCTCCTGATCAGTAGTCCAACACCTTAACACCTTAGAGTTTGAGCCAAACAGAGTAAATATGCAAATGTGGAAGAACCTTTATAAAATTTACCTGAAAATCATATTAAGAAGACAGACATGAAACTCACTTGAAAAGGTCTTTAGGAAGTTGTTCCCCAGTTAATCCATAATCCTCTTTAACACTCTCATTGGGAGATATTTGCTGAAAAGGAAGTAGACTCTGGAGCTGTGAAGTAGAGTATTACATTAACATTTATGACAATTGGCAGGCACCCTTATCCAGAGAGACTTACACATTGTTATCTCATTTTATACAACCGAGCAAATGAGGGTTGTAAATAAGCAGCCTGAGCAGTGGCAGCCTGGTGGACCTGAGATTTGGGCTCACAACCTTCCAATTGGCAGTCCAACACCACAACCATTCAACTACCACATCCCCCACATTTAATCCACATAATCTGCATTTAGGATTACAAATAAGAATAACACGGTGTACATAATTACATATTTACAAATAAAAACAAAAATTACGTATAACACTCACGTATTTTCCTAACAAATTTTCTAAAAAATTTACCATCAACATACCATTTAATCCTTACATCCAGGACATGATAATAATGTTAAGGTAATCTTACTGTAACTTCAATTCTGTGATGTTAACCTCATTACAGCTGGTTTTCTTTCTGTGAGCATTTTCTTTCTTCTGCATGTTTGCCTCATATAATAGACTCCTTATTACTGCACTACAAGCAAAGCCAACACCATTCCACATGCAGCATATAATACTGATGAGTCACAATACTGCTGAGTTCAACAAAACCTATTTTACATTTCTACTGACACCGAGCTGATGCCTGGACTGGAATATACATTTGTTTATTTCTGAAGTTCAAGACAGACAAAAACTGTAGTCTCGAAGCAAAAAGCTCAGAGGTGAGGAATATGTCATAGCTTGAAGATGGAGTTCTTTCATCAACAGGACTGCCATTAATAAAATCATGACCTTTGCAAAGCACTGCTGTTTATAGAAATCTATAAATATGGGCATAGATTACCATTTAACTTATATTGTGAACATATTGTGAATTCTATTCTCACAGAAGCAACACTTTTACATAGTTATTTTGCTGTGCATTATGGGACACACATCTGATTACGGAAAGCTCCTGAAACAGTGAAACTGTGAGCTGGTTCATGAAATAGTTTACTGATTCCCGTAAAAAGCATTTTTTTTTTTTAACCTGTTTTGGGCCAAACAGTGCTCCAATGTTGTCTCTCATGCTCTGGCTCCCGCTGGTGCACACTAAAGTGTTACGCTTGCCTTGCCCGAGCTGATTAGTGCATGTGATTCGCACACCAGTAGAGATGATGCAGTATGACTGGAGGACATGGACCATCTTAGAAAACTCCTGTATGATAAAGCAGACCAATTGAGAAGAAGAAGAAAATAACACAGACATGTTTACCATGTCACAACAACAGCATCTGAACATTTCACACTGCATTAAAACCTTTTTGATATTGCGCTGAAACTCTTTGTGGCGAACTGGCAGGGTGGAGAAGAGCTGCTGAAGGCTGACCGTCGTCCCCTGCTGTCGGGGATGAGGAGCTCGCTGGACAAGACGGCCGTTGTGGTCAAAGACCAGCCGAGTTCCAACATGGCTGCATTCATGACAGGTAACCACGCTGAGGTCACTGAGGACAGTTATTACAGAAGACTGAACTGTACACAAAGAGCAGCTTTAAAATCATCACTACAACTATGTTTATTCTAACATGGGAGATGCTCAGTCCAGGTAAAGTGATTCTTATACCTAATAAACTGTGTGTGTGTGACAAATAAAGTCTGTTTCCATTTCAAGTGGGGCAGTGCTCATTATCAGACTAGAAAAATGAGAACTCAAAAACAATCTTACAAAATTTAAATGTAGGACTGCAAGCTTGTATAGGATGTTGATTTCATAAATTGGAGTAATGACCATCCAATACTGATTTGATACGGACATCTTCATGCTAATATCATTATTGGTTATCAGATCATTACATCATGACGAATATTGTTTCTACTGTAACAGTGTTGTGGTCTCTGTTACTCTGGCAGTGTGACACACAGACTCAGAAAATATAAGGACAAACCTGAGGGCACATAGTGAGCTCAGGGCTTCACCACGGAAGCCAAAAGTTTCAACATGAATTAAGTCAGAGAAATCTCTCAGTTTCGATGTATGGTGCTTTAAAGCTGTGGATACAAGGGGAGGGAAATGAGCACAACAAAGGAAACAAAGTCCTTTAAAAACCAAACTCTGTACTGTGAATGTAACTCACTCAGTCCTTCGAAATTTTCCTCCTCTACACCTCGTCCATTGTCAGAGACTTCCACCAATTCTGTCCCGTTCTCTTTGAGCCTGATGTCTGAAATCCAAGCAAAAACAGTTCAGAATAAGGTTACACTGTTTACATTAAAGCTTCGAGATTAACTTCAGATTCAACTTCATGGTCACCGCACGTGGTTACAAGGCAACGAAACACAGTTAGCACCTAACCAGAAGTACATTATAGACATATGCACAAATATAAATAATAAATAAATATTCACTTTCCTAATATATACAGTGGTACCTCGAGATACGAGTTTAATTCGTTCCAGAACCGAGCTCGTAAGTCAATCGGCTCGTATCTCAAACGAATTTCTCCCATTTAAAATAACTGAATTCGATTTAATCCGTTCCGGACCTATGAAAAAATCCCCAAACCATTGTAAATTATGAATAAAGATATGTTTTTAAATAACAAATAAACATGTATAATTAACAAATACATAACAAAATATGAAATAAAGAAATAAAAGAGTTATTTAGCATAATAGTCTTACCTTGGAGACAGACGAGTGCGGCTAACGAAGGTGAACGGCGAGGAGGAGGGAGGAAGGGATGCAGGCACTCTAGACACGTACGTAAACGGCGCTTTTTTAGAACTTAAAACTATTTTCGTAACTTTAAAACTAAAACTACACTTTCCTTATTTTTTCCTTATTTCCTTATTAAATGAAAGAAAAAACTTAAAACAATGCACTTAACTTTAAACTTAAACTATGCTTAACATTTACGTAAATTTAATCATCACTTGTTTTTGCCTTCTTGGCTGCACTTTTCTTTCTTTTGCGAGTGATGCTCTCGGATGATGCTCAACCCTGCGCGCCAACTAGCGGGACGCTCCGGAAATACGGCTTGTATCTCGTATCTTGAACGAAAATATGGCCCGAGCTCCGGCTCGTATCTCAAAAAACTCGTATGTTAGGCTGCTCGTATCTCGAGGTACCACTGTATATGAATATACAGAATATTTATGAACATGGAATATATATATATATATATATATATATATATATATATATATATATATATTTTTATATGTGTGTGTGTGTGTGTGTGTGTGTGTGTGTGTGTGTGTGTGTGTGAATATAGACGGCTTTATTTTTGTCACATATACATTACAGAGCAGTGAAATTCTTTCTTCGCATATCCCAACTTTGGAGGTTGGGGTCAGAGCTCAGGGTGAGCCATGATACAGTGTCCCTAAAGCAGTGAGGGTTAAGGGCTTTGCTCAAGTGCCCAACAGTGGCACCTTAGCCTTAACCGCCTTTGTGGGGTAAAAGCTGTTCCTCAGGGCTGAAGGCACCTAAACCTCTTCCCAGAGAGTAAGCGTGTAAACAGTTTATAGGCAGGGTGAGGCATGTCCTCGTCTACTCAGCATTCCTTATTAATACTCTTTAAACTCTGGACTCACCAACTTGTGTGGCACCCGCATCGATGCTGTTCTCTACCAGCTCTTTCACAGCTGTGGCCAAAGTCAACACCACCTGCCCAGAGCAGATCTGATGCACAGAGCGTTTATCAATGGCCCTGATGGCTCTGGCAGGATCCGAGCTGCAAATACAAACACGAATACATGTTAAGAGTCATAATAATAATAATAATAATAATAATAATAATAATAATAATAATAATAACCTTTATTTTCTGTAGCACCTTTAAAAGTACATCTCAAAGCGCTTTACAAAAGCAAATAGAGCAACAAAAATACACCACATAATATAAAGATAAAATTAAAACAACAAGAATAGATTATAAAATAAGCACAATGTAAAATTACAATTAGTCAATTATAAGATACCCTGACAACATATTTCTCGGTGCTGGTGCTTTTATACTTTCGCACGCGTGTCTTAAGAACATGGACCTGGATTAAATATGTAAACATGCTCAAAACACGAAAAAACTCACCTAGGGTCTGTCATCGTCCCCGAGGCAGCTACCGAACTACATGTTCTACACGCTGACTTTTACATGAAATGTTTTCACGTGAGCTGTTATTTATTCGTATCAAACACGCACCACTTTCTCCAACATCATTACAACAACTTCCCGCTAGATCTGTTAACTCTGCGCATGGGAATGGTTTCAGCCGGAAATCTCACAGATTCGTAGATTTATACTTCATTTGCAAACGAATCTATTCGAGGTGTATGACATGTAGATCGCCGCGAGGCTGCGTAACGACAATTTGTTTGCGTTTGAGAGCATCAAGTCGCCACACATTATGCGCAAAAGGTAGCACACGAATAAACTTAGCATCTTGCTAGCGGACAATGTCGAGCAGCGGTCATTGTATAATATGTTGTTTAAAATCATGTTGTTTTTTTTGCTTTCTCTGAAGACTTTAGAATGACATTATATTTTTAGTTTAGCCGTTTATTTTGATTTTATTTTGCTTTGTTTTGCATCTGTGACATGTTAATGTGAAAGGTTTCATCATACCACGAGTAGAGCGCAATTAGGGACTATGTGCAAATTCAAAACAGTTTGTCAAATGATTGGCTTACTACAAAACCTAATTGAACGGTTTGTAAACGATTGTATACATACACATTTAAAAAATACCCGTCATATTTTAAATATGTTTGTATAAGCTGCCAAAATAGGAATTATTAAAGGACTTTACGATTGTGACTTGATACCGTGCCGACCTTCTCCGATGATCCCTTAATTTCTACCATTGACTTTTATTTATTTTTACTTCAACTGACTTTAGTTCAGTTGTTGTTCGTGTTCGTGTTGAGTTTCAGTAAGTTAGTTGCTTCACTATGTTAAACCGTTTGATGAAATCATCCAGAGTGGACGACCTCGGTGATTTAAAACGCTTTATGAAGTGAAGACTTTGTGTCATGGCAGAAGAAGGTTCTAGCGTTAGAGCGAGTGACGGTTACAGGGTGCTGCTCCACACAGGCGACCATGCTGGAGGACTGTTCCAGCTTACAGATAACGAAAACGTCCAGTTTGACAGTGAGTCTCTTTTTCAAAGGTCACGTGACAAGTCTCCTTTACATTCCATTAATGTGGGTCTCACCATCCAGCACGACACATACACACCTAACGCTAAGCAATTCTAACATATGTATGTATGTATGTATGTATGTATGCCTTTTTTTTTTTTTAAATTGTCTGTTAAAGTGACTGCGTTACATCTGTTTCAATACACACTGTGTTGTCAGCCTCTTTCTAACCGTGAAAGAGACCACCACAGGATGTTGTAGTTAAGTGACACTGCTGCCATCAGATGCAGTGGAGCTGAGGTTTTAGAAACACTTTCATTCATTCATTCTGCCATCTTTAACTGCTCTGGTCACCGTGAGCAAGGTGTAGGAATCCCAGAGGTGGGTCACACATGATCCAAGCAAGTCTCAAGTCTTAACCATGAAGTCTCAAGACTCAAGTCATAGTTCAGATAAATCGAAGTCGTCAAGTCAAGGGTTCACCCCAAGCAAGTCAAGTCACAGTACTAAAATAAATAGAGGTTAAATTTTTTCCGATACATATTAATGTTTGCACACAAAAAATAAATGTGTATACATATATTATACATTTGCTATATATGAATCATATGCATATCTGTGCTACATTAATATCTGAAAATAAAATTAAATTGTGTTGTTTATGCAAAACGTTTAAAATCGTGTCTAAGATGTATAATCCAATCTGTCTAATTCAGTTTTGTTGAAAAAAAGTTTAGTCAGAAAATAAGGTTTGCTAAGACATTGGCACTAAACTTTGAACGATGGGGCCTCAGTGGATTTCGTCTGCTTTCTGTTGTATAAACGCTGCCCAGTTTCATCACCTTCGATTTGATTCATTGTACCTATCTATCTATCTATCTATCTATCTATCTATCTATCTATCTCTTTCTCTTGGATATAAAGGGGTTGGAAAAAAGTACAGGGAATCTCTTTGGATATTCTGTGTCATATTTGGATGTATGGCGGCAAAATAGATTCAACATCCAAAATGACACATGAATGAACATACATAATTGAAGCTTATAAAGTAAGCATTTGTAACTGATGAATAGAGCCTGATTCTGCATGACAAAGTAGTTTGAACCTGTAACTCCATCAAAAGAAAACAGAATGGAAAAAAGAATAAACCTCCTAGTGTTTGAGATTTGTAATGAGTACTGTGAGGGTGAAACTGTTAGCAAAGTGAAGCTATTTCTTGGACATGTACTTGAATAGAATTTAAAGAAATTCACTTTAATAAAACTTGAGTAAAGTACAAATCTTCCAAGATAATGCTTAATTACAGTATGATAATGTATAGTTATGAAACACAAACACTCAAGTATTTTTCAACCCCTGAGTTTAACAGACTTAGAGATGATTAGTGGATGAAATAGATAACATGACCTCAATAAAATCATGCAAACATATAGAAGCCTACAGAAATCTTCCATAACCTAATCCACAGCACTGAACTCTGAATTGTTTTTTTTTAGATTTGTCGTTGCATTTTTGATACTTTAGAGCACTAATTGATGTCTATAACTTTATAACGTGTATCACTTAAACAAGTGCCACATAGTATGAAACTCATAAAATACTTTTTGTATATATATTTCCTTATAACATTGTTGTTAAGTTGCATAGAGGTGGGGATTGACATGTTTCATGCTGATAAGCGTTGCCCGTCCCAGCCCTGCTCATAGCTGTGCAGTAGAGATGTAGCATCAGTTTGTAATAAATGAATATGAATGGAGCAGAAGCTAAAATGGATTCAGAGCAAGCAGACATTGCTGGTTTGATAGCTAAGTTTATCGCTGCAGGTAAGAAATGTGGCTTTAATCAGATCTGCTGTATTCCCTGACAGTGAATTTGTATTTCCTGAGTTCATTACTGAGCTGAGCTAATTACTGTGTCTGTGTCTACTTCACTTAGAAGTTTATGGTGCATATGCATGCCTTAAACAGTTATTTGCTGGTAGTGGAACTGGGTTTTGGATGGTATAATATTGATATTACTATGTAATATTATTATATATTACTATTATGTAGTATATAAATTAAATGCATCATTATTCACAGTGATCTGCAGTATTACATAAGGAGTTGAAAATTTTGTAAAGATTTGTAAAAAAAAAAAAAAAGAAGAAGAAGAAGAAAAAGAAATAAAGTATTCTTGAAGCAAATATCGACATATTCCAAATGAATGAATAATACTACTATATCGAATAAACATTCATTAAATAAAAGCATAATTAAATAATAACAATTAAATTGAATTGTTCCAAGTATTCTGACTTTGATAGGACATGTAAGTACTGTGATTATAGTGACTTGGCGCATAATATTTTTTTTGACATTGCTCACTCTGCACCATACATTGCCACATGCTTTCCCATCTAACTTTCATTTCTCCTTTTTGTATTTCCACAGCTTCAGACTCAGATAATAACTCTGAAGTGTTAATGGCAGGAGGACAGTATCACTCCATTCAGGAGTTTGCCTCTGGCATCCCTAACCACCTGCTGCTGGGGTCGCTGCTGGAACACTTGTGCTTTGTGTATGAGAGAGACCCTGCACAATCTCGCATGCTGTTTAAGGGTAAGATCAATGACAAAAACATAGGGTTATTGGGTTATTTACGTCAAAAATTCAGTATTAGTCAAGGTATATAGTGAGCTTTTGAAATATACATAGCTATCACTTCCCACAATGCACCATGCTCTTTCAGATAGTCTAGCACTGCTCAACTGATCCAACCATCTCTCACTGTACAAGGTAAATGTGCATCAAGACTCCTCTCTGTTTAATGAGTCACTGGCTTCAAATCATGAGTAGACACCTACCTCTTACTGAAATACTTAAACTAGCACTTATTTTATGTATTATTTATTTATTTATTTATTTATTTATATTTAAAAGAATTTTAGACAGATGGTATTTTTTTCTGTGACCTAGTGAACCATTACCAAAGTATTAATTGCTAGAGACTTCAGAGAATTTTTGTACTTCACTCTGGAATCTTTCATATGCCATAAATGTAAATGTGTGTAAAAATGGTTATTGTAGTTAATTAGTAAAACCTCTCATCAAAACAACATGAGAACAGTACAACTTTAATTTAAATCTTTACCAGGGGTCTCAATATTTCTGTAACTGTCTCTATCATCTAATAGCTTTCAGTGTATGTATTATGCTGTACAATATTCATTAAATAATACTGTGGTCTCACTGAATAGTTTATCTGTCTTCTTTAAGACCTTACAAACCATATATTACACCATGTGCACAATTAAAAATTGCAGTATTTGGTGCACATAATCTAGGCCTTTTAAATTTTTATATTTTTAAGTAACAGCTATTTTTTCATTAATGAATAAATGTGGTCTTTGCCTTTTACTTACAGGATGCATGTGCCACCATAATTACAGTTTTTATGACTTTTTCTTTTGTGATAAAAGTCTAATATATTAGTAGCAAAATTCTGAGAGTGGTGACTCGTAAATCTAAAACAAATTGGTCCAACACAGCTTTCTTCAAGTACTTAACCATACAATTGTAGATATGAATTTTTGTGAAATAGAATAATAGCTCTATGCTGAAGGACATGATACTGTTTTAGTTCACTTGTAATGACTGTAATGAAATTCTGTGTCCTCCTTTCATTGCATCTGATCCTATTGGCTACATGGGAGTCTTTTGAAGCCACTTCATGTTTCTAGTTCCTAGTTTAAAATGAAATATTACATAAATATTACACAAATAGGGAAAACCCCCCTTCAAAAAACAGCAGCTCATCACTGTTCCCTAATGTGGACAAACTAGCAAAGAATTTCTTCTTTTTCCTAACCTTCTTTTTCTTCTTCTTCTTCTTCTTCTTCTACTCATTATTATTATTACTATTATTATTATTACATTAATTAATTAAATACTTATGAAAACTATTTTTCTCAATGGCTCTACTGTTTCCATCTTCCTTGAATGTTGTTACATCCCTTTTTTAGCTTGTCTGTTAGATTGTTTTTTTGTGCCGGTTGCAGTTATTGGTCAGCGACTAGCAGCAATGAACCTCCTTTCTCCGTTGGCCATCAGCGACGAGTTCAGTACAGTGAGACTGCAGCACAGCCGGGCCTTTGCTGAGCTCCTGCATGCAGCCAGCTCATCCCTGTTTCCTCAGGTAAACACAGTACCCCCAAAAAACCTCAATTGATGATATATTTTAAAGCACAGATGAGGCAAATGGGCTTTTTTTTGTGACAGAATCAAAGGTACCTCAATGTTGATGGTCAAAACCCGGTGCTAAGGTGAGGACAACACAAACAGCAGACAGTTACACAGTGCTTTTTTTGGTGTTTTTATGTTATAAATACACATACTGTATATCAAGTAGATCTTTTAGTAGCCTTTATATTTCAGAACAAAAAGTGGTCTTTTCCAAACCTCTCGCTACCTCACTGAATTTGAAGAAATGTCACCTTTGGGCAGAGGATCATATGGAAAAGTCTTTAAGGTATGTCAATCTAGGACAAATATTGTAGCTTGGCTTTTAAACGGCGTTTTACATTTTAGTGACATCCTCAATGCCTTTGACAGGTGAAAAACAAGTTGGATGGACAGGATTACGCTGTAAAAAAGATTCTGATCAAGAATGTGACAAGAAATGATTGCATGAAGGTAGAGCCATGCCCTGATTATTTCATTCATATGCCATGTATACCAAAGACTAAATGAAATGCAATATGTCAAAAATTGTATGAAATGATTTGTTGTAGGTCTTACGGGAGGTTAAAGTTCTGTCCAGTCTTCAGCATCCGAACATTGTTGGCTATCACACTGCGTGGATGGAGCATGTGCAGCCTGCTGTGAAGAGTAAATCACTTATATTAAGTATATATTTAACTCACTTGTATGAACACTTGCAACTTTTCCTTACACCGCACCTTACCTCTAGAATAGTTTTATACAAGATACTGTGAGTGAGTATTCCTGTTTCCTCCAGCAGTTTGGCATCTGTAGTGTGTTGATGTGTGTGTGATTTGTGTTGCCAATTCATCCAAATTTTGGAGTCCCTTAAGATCTCCTGGGGTACCAGGTTAAGAGAAATTAAACACCTTACTAATAAAGTTATCTCATGAGCAAGTGTTTGTTTATACTGGGCATCTGCGCAGCTGTGGTTGGGCTGTGGGTATAAACCTGTATTCTGTAACTCAGTGCTCTAAGTAATCACAGCCATGTCAATACTCAGTATAACAGTATAACTGCATGTCTTTGAGTGCTGTGCTGCTTTTATACCATGGTAAAAAAAAAAAAGAAGTGACATCTCAGACACAATACGGCCAAATGTTGTCCTGAAGAAGCAAAAGTCACCGACAGTCGGATAGATAGTCGGATCATTCATGGCTTTCTAGGTAACATGGATTTCACATTCTTCTTAATGGTGCTTCCTCTACACTTGGTGTCACTTTGACACCCTTATCCAGAGCGGATAACATTTATCTAATTTATACAGCTGAGCAATTGAGGGTTAAGGGCCTTGTTCAGGGGCCCGGAAGTGGCAGCTTGATGGACCTGGTATTTTGAACTCATGACCTTCCGATTAGTAATCCAACACCTTAACCACTGTGCTACCACATCCCTTATTATGATGACACTAGCTGTACTGTAGTAATGGTTTCAGTGTAGGAAGTGGAATTTTATGTGGTTTAAAACAATCAGGCAGCATGATACACACAGTGAAAAGGCTCAGGGAAATGAAAGGAAATATAGGCATGCTGCTAACTGTTATAGTATAATTACTTGTATCCTTTTTTTCTAGATTGTACACCTACCATTCTGTCTGCCATACCAGCTTTAGAAACACCGTCACAAACAGAAAGGTAAGATCACTCGCACTGTTTACTGACACAGAGCAGATGAACATGCCTACTGCAGATTCATCACAGTCTCTGAGCCAACGAGTCTCTTTTGCAGACTGGATGAAGAGAGCAACGGTAGCACCAATGGATCATCCATTGTTTTTGAAAACTCAAGCTCGAAGTGCTCGAAGGACAGAAAAGGACAATCTACGAACATGCAAATTAAAAGCTCAAATAATTTTCTAACATCTGCAATGGCAAACGAGCAGAGGAGTCAGGTTCTGTCCACAAACATGCCCAAACCACTTAACTTTGTCCCATGTGTGTTCTTGGGAGAGCCGCGCTCTGTCAGCAAGACCTGCCCTGCACTTCGTTGGGAAAGTTCCACACTGTCAGAGGAGTCATATGTTGATATGAGCAGTCAGCAGTGGGCTGACAAACATCCAAATGAGGCATGTGGCATATTGTTAATCATTTTCCAAAAAATATTAGCAACAAAAAATATTCTTCTGCTTCATTCACAAAATACATTAGTTTGACATAATATCCATTCTACAGGTTCAGTTCCACTTAATGCTTTACATCCAAATGCAGCTGTGTGAGCGTTCATTGAAAGAGTGGATTCAGGAAAGGAACTCTGAGACAGACCTCACAAAGTCAGCAGGTACAGTACTGTACAGTATATAACGGATTATTAACTGGCATAGGTTATTTGCATTGTATTATTAGTTATGGTCATTTCTTTGCACATTTGAATCTGCGAATATAATCGCAAGCTAGTTACATTTTCTTTATTTGCAGGTTCCTTTAATTCGTTTGACTCTCAACAAGCATCTCATATCTTAAAGCAAATACTTGAAGGGGTGGAGTATATTCATTCCCGTGGAATTATGCACAGAGACCTAAAGGTAAGTTTGTACAAATTTACTTTAGATTTTCACACAGTCCTTCAAAAGATAAAATCAGAAATATTCAGTAATAAAACTGACTGCTGTGGGATAAGGATCTACTTCAGATAATGGTGGTTGACAATAAAAACGAATGATTCCACCGATTTGTTATTCTCACTATCACAGAATGACATTTGTATAAAAGGTTTTTCAAACCTTTATATAAAAAGTTATTTTGTGCATTAGTCTATAAATCTGTCTGTCTGGAGAGCTGAGAAAGACATACAGAACACACAGAGGGGTTATTTAGGCTCAGATGTTTGTTCACAAAGATTGCTTTGTTACAAAACTGAAAGATTTTTAAATTTCATTATATGTTGTAGAAGAATCCTCTTGTATGATATTTGCTAAAGAACCTTTTAATGTGGGTTGTGCTACATGTTTTTTTTTAACTCAGAAAAGATACAGCATTCGAAAACCAAACTATTATGTCTGGTCATTAAAAGACTCAATAATCATATCATATGGCCCTCCTTGTTTATTATGTAAGGAAACTCCCATTGTGCCAAAACTTGTAGAGGTGTAGAGCATTTTCTTTATCTGCTTGCATGATTACTTTTTTGCCCAGTTGTGTGAGGTGCCGATAAATTGTGCTCATTAATGAGTAAGTAAAGCACTTTTATCAGTGGAACTTTCATTTTATAGTAGCTTTTCCATGTTTGAGAGAAAGTGCAAAAAAAGCTCAGTGATGATCATTAAGTGCCAGATTCCAGGAAAGACTTGAGAATTTGCATCAAGAAACTAGACAATATGTCTGACTAATGTCAGTATTATTTTTGGCAAATACAGCACCTATATTTTCTCTTGCATCTCAATAAATACAACCTGTCTCTCAGTCAGTCTATCAGTGTAGTCGCCAGTCAAACAATTGTGCCCTACAAAGAGCTCATTGAAGTGTACAGGACACATTTGATTCATCTTGATATTGAGTTTTATTTGGTTGGTTCATGACATAAAAACATTACTAATATACAGAACACCTGCCTGATCTTCATGGTGCTTATCCACTACTAACACCTCATTCTTATCTATGTGTCATAGCTAAATGGTTCATCATACTGTATTTTCAACTTCTTATATTTTTTTGTTTGCTTTTTGTGTTTTTGTGAATTGAACAGATGGACGAAGCAACCTGACTTGTACAATGCATTTGTTTGAATTTTACTCCAAGAGCACATAACTACATTTACCCGTAGTCAAGGGCAGCACTATACATGCATGTAGAATTGTGAGTATGTGAGGTGGAAAAGAGGAATAATTAGGGATGCACCGATACCACTTTTTCTCTTCCGATCTGATTCCGATACCAGAGTTTGCCAGTATCGGCCAATACCGATCCGATATCTGTGTTCTTTTCTATCTTTAAAACTAAAGAATATGTATATAACTCACTTAGTTATTAAGATTTATTTGTTTCTGGCAAAGAAATACAAAAATGCCCATTACTGGATGAAAAATGAAAACACAAGAAACCTTAAAAAAAGTATTAATGCAGTAGCAAACAGTACTTTTAACAGTTAGCGGTATAATAATCTAAACCATAATTCATTCATTCATTTTCTACCGCTTATCCGAACTACTCGGGTCACGGGGAGCCTGTGCCTATCTCAGGCGTCATCGGGCATCAAGGCAGGATACACCCTGGACGGAGTGCCAACCCATCGCAGGGCACACACACACTCTCATTCACTCACGCAATCACACACTAAGGACAGTTTTCCAGAGATGCCAATCAACTTACCATGCATGGCTTTGAACCGGGGGAGGAAACCGGAGGAAACCCCCGAGACACGGGGAGAACATGCAAACTCCACACACACAGGGCGGAGGCGGGAATCGAACCCCCAACACTGGAGGTGTGAGGCAAACGTGCTAACCACTAAGCCACCTAAGCACCTAGTTCCCCCACCTAAACCATAATTATTAAATTAAATTATTTTCTGAAGAAAAGACAATCTTTTAAAGTGTATCTTAAATTAGAACTCTTGAAACACAATGCAAAATGTATTAAACAGTAAACCTTGCATTCATCAAAAAAAGTGCAATGCAACAACCAACATAACAACCATGTCTAAGTATACAGACGTCACCAATGACATAAACCTGTTTCAGGATTCACTTGATAAACATTGTCAGTTTTTTTTAGGAATATTAGACTAGTAGTCGGTTTCGGTTCGATGTTTTCCACAATGGAGAGGGGCTGATCATCGAGAACAATTAATTCCAATAGCTTTTCTGTTATTTTTACAGCTTTTGCGCTCTGTTGTGCCATTGGTTTTTGCCTCTGAAAAGCATCCGTCAGGGTCATCTGCTTTGACGCATCATCCATTTTCCGCTTAACTTGCGCGAACTCCATGTGTTCTTTTGAATGATGCTTCTGAAGATGCTTGATTAAATTTGTCGTATTGTAATTTGAAATACTACATCCACCTCTCGAAACTTTGGCTTTACAGACATTACAATTTGCAGTGCTACTCTCTGCTTAATCAAGCATAAAATACTTCCAAATGAGCGATGTTTAACACGCTGAGGCAAATGGAAAGGGTGCCTGCTAAACTTGCCTGTGTGTTGCAGGCGGTTGTGCAACATATTTCCTATAAAATTGATTATAATTATTTTCATTAATACAATTTAATATAAAAGTGCATAGGCATCGGAACCATTATATGTGGGTGGTACAGGAACCACCCACTTTTTAAGACCAATAATATTGGACCTACCCACTTTTACCGTCCCTATTCTACCCTATGCCTTTTATTTACTACTTTTCAGAGGGCCGCCAGTCGAATCCATTCTGCTTGAGGAATGCCCTAATAAATTAATCTCCATTCCATGTTTTACCTACAGCATTGACCACGCTCCTGCTTCCTGAAATCCATGGGTGTCGGAACCATTATATGTGGATAGGACAGGACACGCCCACTTTTTATTTGCTTCTGACACCCATGTATAATTGTATTTTTCTTATAAGTTATATAAAGTCTATCTTATAAAGTCTATGATGTTTGCTGTTCATTAATCAACTACCACGGTATCGGATTTGGATCGGTCACCCACCACCGATATCCGATCCACTTAAAATGCTTGGATCAGTGTCAATACAGATCCAAAATATCGGATTGGTGCATCCCTAGGAATACTGCAGTTATCCAGTCAGCTGTCGTGTGGCAGCAGTACAATACACAAAGTCCTTCAAATACAGGCCAAGGGCTTCAGTTAATGTTCACGTAAGAATTGGAAAAAAAAATATTTGCCATTGATGTTGACTGTGTCATGGTTGTTAGTGCCGGACAGACTGGTTTGAGTATTAGAGAAACTGCTGGCTCTTTTTATGGACAACAGTCTGTAGAGTTGACATAGAAAGGTATGAAAATTAAAAAACAAAAAAAATCAAGTGCTGCAGTTCTATGGATAAACTCCTCATTGGCAAGCGAGTTCGGTGAAGAATGAAAGAACGTTTTCAAACTGACAGGAAGGCATGGTAACAGGGCATGGAACCAGGACGGACTGCAAGAGAGATCTCTTAAAATTTCATATTTCCGTCAGCCAATATGTCCTGGAAGAGAACTTTCTTAACTTTTTTATTTATTCTTGTAGGAACATTTTTGCATCTATTTGAAAGTGTAATGATGTCACAGTGCTAGAACAGCAAATGAATTCCTTAAAATGTTTATTATTTTTGTACTTCTGTTTACAGCCAAGGAATATTTTCCTGCAAGGGCATGAGTTCCATGTAAAAATAGGTGACTTTGGATTGGCTTGTACGGATATTGTGGTGAATGAAAACGAACAGCTACCTTCAAGTTCTCATATAAATGAAAACACCGGTAAGATTTGAATTTCTGTTTCATTTGTTTTGTTTTGTTTTTATTTTTATTGGCTTGTTGTCTTTTTGTCAGCACCTGTATTGTAGTCTGAGTTTATATTCTTGTTGTTTTTCAGAGTCCTCTCACACTACAGGAGTGGGCACATTTGTTTATGCTTCTCCAGAACAACTGCAGTGTTCTCATTATGACTCAAAGGTAATAAATACTACTCAGTTTTTTGTACATATTGTATTATATGGAATGGATCACTGACCTGCCAGGTAGTAGACACCAGATTCTGCTGTTTTCTCTGAACTTGGAGTCTTAAAGAATCTTTGCTCTTTGTTCACAGTCAGATATGTACAGTGTCGGGGTGATTGCCGTCGAGTTGTTCCAGCCCTTTGGGACAGAGATGGAACGTGTGCAAACACTTGGAGGTCTGAGAAAGGGGAATTTTCCAGTTGACCTATATAAGAACTGGCCGGTCCTATCTGAGCAAATTAATCTGCTGACCAACCTGGACCCCACACTGCGCCCAAGTGCATCCCAACTACTGCAAAGTGGTCTGTTTAACAACAGAGACATGGTATGTGTACATGTAAGGGCTTAATATTCAATCTGACGGTTCAAACCATCAACCAAAATGGTTTATTATGTTTTGCTTCACTGAAAACAAATTGCCACAATAAAGGACAAGGTAACAGTTAAGTATGAGAATTTTTTAGTGGCTGCAGTCTGAATGGTTAGAGAATATGACTGATTCCAGATAGGAAATTTAAATGTATGAACAAAAAGAAGCTGTGTAAGAGTATATTCTTACCTACAGTATGTGTGTCATTATTTACTAGCTCATCTTTAATTATTACTATAGCTTATCTTAATTTATGGATTTGTTTGATTGATTTCTTTCAAGTCATTAATATTGTAATATCCTTCCTAGGCTACTATTCCTCTGTCTAGCATATTCATTTTAAAAGAGTATTCTCATTTCAAATAGAACATTAACCTTTTTTCTACTAAATAAGTATTTGCCAGATGGCAAATGATGTAAAATGCACTTAATGTGATGCCGCTAGCTTTAGTAGCATTCAGAGAAATTTTTTTGTAAATGCTGAAAATTTTACCACGCAGTTTGGGTTAATTTAAAAGACATTTATAAGATGTCAACCAAAATGTCATCAGTGATCTTGAAACTTTCCCCTCATTCACTGTCAGTTCCTTTTAGCCCTGCCCATCTGTCACTATGTACGCAAAGCTATAAGGGTTGAGTGCATGAAGTGTCCAACATTCCACAGTTTTTTGGTTGAATAGGCACATTTTTAAGAGAAATCTTCATTATGAGCATGCTACAAATACTATTTATAATATGGCAGAGAATAGTGAATACGTATTTGATTATGGATGCATCTCCAGGTTCACAAAGGTTTTCAATAAATTGTTGCATGCAAATGAATTAAATAATCAATTTAAACCTGATGGTGTAATCTGTTTATAAAACTAAGAAATGCTGTCAAATTTAAAAAGACAATTAATTGAGGATGTTGAATCTGTGTTTGCCTAAATTTACACATACAGCATGTTTCTCCTAGAAAATGAAATGTTTTCTACAAACTACATTTTCATGATTACCAAATTTCTGTTGTAAATGCTCCTGCGAATGATTTACAACAAAACTCAACTGCATCCATTTTGACGAATGACGGCCAGTGTGTTTTATTCAGATGTGCAGTGATGATGGAAACTGTCCTTCAGTGACAGGTTGTGAATGACTGTGCAAAGTCCTAATGCATTGAGAATTAGGATAAAATTATAACAATTATAATAATAACTTGCACGTGTGCTCCAATTTCCAGGTAATCCATAATTTACAACAGAGGATTTCTGAGCAAGAAGAGGAAATAATTCAACTCAGAAGACAGATTAGTGAGCTGCAAACTTCACCAGAGAGGTCATCACTATAATAACTACTGACTATCCAGTAGTTCTGTGACTTTGGCATATTACGTGTATCGTTTACCTTTATTTATTTTTGGGAATGTCCCAGTTTCCCAACATTAGTCAACTTGTCAACATTTATGAAGACAGAATGTACGAAGTGTATTTCTGGGAACAATTTTTCTTCTGTTTTTAAAAACATTTAAAAAATGTTATATTTCAGTGATGGATGGATATTTTTGGTTTGCGCATTGGGGAAATAGGTATTGTGCAATGTTAATCTTCCTGAGCTCTTGGCCAGTGTGACCATAATCTTTACTTGTAAACAAGGTAAAGATGTGGCTTGTGCTTTACAGATGCCTCTGTGGTCATTCAATCTAACAGCAGGCTAGAGAAATGTCTTTGGCTAAAGATTAAAATACAGCTCTCTATACAGCTTCCATTCTTTGTTGCATGGATACCACAAAATGTTGGAAACATTCCTTTGGGATTCTGGTCCATGTTGAAAAGATTTCGCACATTTCCTGTTCTGCCACATCCACAGGCGTTCTACTGGATTCAGATCTGGCCACTGAAGAACAATGAACTCATTGTCATGGTCATGAAAACCGGTTTGAGATTATTTTACTTTGTGACATGGTGCATTATATGGATTGATATATATATATATATAAAGATCGACATTCATAAACACAGTTTTCTGTTCTTGGATGACAGAAGTGGTACCCAGTGTGCTCTTCTGCTGTTGTAGCACATCCACATCAAGATTTTATGTATTGTGCATTCTAAGATGTTTTTCTTCTCACCACAAATTTGTAGAAGGTCCTAACTGTATCTGTCAGTTGTTTGAAGTCCATTTATTACTAGGTATAAAGTTTGGTCTTACAGATACACCTTTGGTCACACCTTTGAATTAAGTTCCAGAAGACTGCTATGCTACATGAACATCTTCAATAAACACTTTTCCCCTAAACTTGGTCCAGCTTACTTTTCTTTTACTTGTACATATTAGAAGCAGTCTAGTATGTTGATGAGCCACCCAATGACCATGCAGCCAAATTCAAGGAAAATCTAACAATATGGAGACACACATAAGAAGAGAACTCACCAAAAACACTAGTACAAGAAGAAGTGAACAGAAGAATATGGGATATTCTACAACCTCAAAGATCATCAACTGTGTCTGTGTTAAAAATTATTTAAATCATTTGAACTTTGTGAGTGAAACTTATCAGCTCTCTCAAAGAACCCTGTTTATCAAAAGAAGCAGACCAACGTTCATAGTGTAGCACTGCTAATTAAGCTAGGGCATTTCTCCTGGTGTCTGTAGGAATTGTTAAAAAAACAATTTGGTCTGTTCATCTTGAGTCTGTAGAAGCAGAGAATTGGTCCTTTCTATAAATGCCTGTAGGGATTGCTAAACAATTTGGTTCGTTCAATCAGAGACTAGAAGCTGTGGTTTGGTCCTTACTACTGATGTCTTTATTAATTCTTAAAGTAAATATTTGGTCTGTTCATCTTGAGACTGTAAACGCTGTTAAAATATTTTGGTACTGAAATTGCTGCAAGAATTTAGGATTCTTGACTGGGTGCTTAATCAGTAGACACTGTTTGGTTAAGAAATAAAGGTTCTAACAAGGTTAGAAAAATGGTGGTCTAGAGCCAGAATTAAGGAACTGTAAGTTCATTTGCCTTCCATTGAAAGATATGGAAAGATATTAAAAGTAAATATTTCTTTAACTTGAGAGCACATCTACTGTACTGCCATCGCTGAGTGTTCACTTATCAAAAGGTGATAGCGTTGCACTGAAACCAACAACACAGAGACATGGAACTGAGCCTCCTAATTTAACAGTTGAACAGATGGGAAGACATAGCATTTTAGGGCAAACCATAGGAGAGGTAGGTGGTCTGTAATTGTCAGCAAACTAATTCGACAACACCTGCACAAGTGCGAGACAGACAATCTACAATGTGAGATTAATGCAGAAAAAGCAAAGGTTAAGGCTCTGATTGAAGCAGGCAAATTAGCCCGAGATAAAACTTTAAATTAGCCCTTTGCTTACCAAGTGAAGTCACTGTTCTGAAGTTAAAAATATACTGTACACAAAAAACAAAACAGCTGAAGCCAATGGTGATGCCCTCACAGACTCTGCTGCTAAACAAGACCACTGAAAAAGGAAAAACAAACAATTTCAGATATCAAACAAATGCAGAGGTATTCACCAAGAGAATAAATATGGTCATGGATGGAAAATGGAGCAAAACTACATGATGATAACATCTGGTGATATGGCACATGAACTGTTGCTCCTGAATGTCTTCTGCCCTGTCTAGCTACACAGATTGACTCACTAGGCCACATTCAATCAGGTGTGTTGGAATCCCAAGTTCCGCACACAAGCATAGCATGTGAATAAAAACTGTGCTACATGTGAAAAGAACAATCCAGGAGCCAGAATCAAAACTCCAGCTGTTGGGAACACCATGTGTGGATGTGCTTGTCCATGTCCAGGACGTGCTTGTTATAATAGACAAATTTTCAACATGGGTGGAAGCATTCCCAACAAAACATGGCACAGCAACCCACACAACCAAAATACTGGTGAAGGACATAATTCCACGTTGGGGTCTACACGAACACATTGATTTAGACCAAGGAACACACTTTACAGCTGCAGTATGTAGAGATATGTATAATGTTAAGCATTCAATTCTCATTACACTGCCCTGACAGACCACAAGGGTAAGGACAATCAGGGAGGATAAACAAGACATTAAAAAACGCTTATCAAAACTTCACCAGGAAGGAATGTCCTAGCCTGAGGCCCTACCTATTGTACTCTGCAGCATTTGAGCAACCCACAACAAGGAAAATGGACTAAGACCTTTTGAGACCATCACAGGCTGTCCCATGCCTCTACATGGCACCATCAATTTAAGAGTAGCTGACGTGCACTTGACATCTGACAGCCTTGTCTAATACAATGAAAAACTCAGCCTTGCAGTGCAGACTGCCGAGAAGGAAGTTCATGATGCATGGGAACCACCACACGGGGGGAGCACAGTATAATCCCCGGACAAGGGGTAATGCTTCTGCATGTCATCAAGTTAACAGCTGCTGGAAAGATCAGACTGCAAAGTCAACACTACCACAGGATCATGTTCCAAGACAAAAAGAATTGCATTACTCCTCATGCAAGCAATTTTATTAATCAACACACTTTTGGGTGGCAACAAAAACATTTGGATGCAGCTGGTTTTATATACATTTTATTTTTATGCATTTTATTTATGTGTGATCAAAAACGATCAAAGGGGGGATTGAAGGGTTTTGTGTCTAGTTATTTCATGCATAATTAATGCCTGACATTCATATGTAATCAAAGTCTGATGCTTCTGTACCCCACACATAATTAACATACAGTATAACTGTAACAGGGGACCAAATGGCTGATTACATTGTGCCTGTGCCCCACCCGTAGTTAAAATTATGGCCTGTCTGTAAAGCAATCAACTGATCAATACACAGGATGGCCCTTCTGTTCTGTCTATTGTACTGCAAGTTCTCCAGTAGAATGTCCTAACTGTATCTGTCATTGTTTAAAAGCTCTAACATCTGCAATGGCAAAAGAGCAGAGTTAGTTTCTGTCCACAAATATGCCCAAACCACGTCCCATGTGTGTTCTTGGGAGAGCCGCGCTCTGTCAGCAAGACCTGCCCTATACTTCGTTGGGAAAGTTCCACACTGTACGAGGAGTTATATGTTGAAATGAGCAGTCAGCAGTGGGCTGACAAACATCCAAACAAGGCATGTGGCATATTGTTAATCATTTTCCAAACATTGCTGGCAAAGTAACAAAAAATAATCTTCTGCTCCATTCACAAAATTCATTAGTTTTGCATAATATCCATTCTACAGGTTCAGTTCCACTTAATGCTTTACATCCAAATGCAGCTGGGTGAGCGAGCGTTCATTGAAAGAGTGGATTCAGGAAAGGAACTCTGAGACAGACCTCACAAAGTCAATAGGTACAGTACAATGGATTATTAACTGGCATAGGTTATTTGCGTTGTATTATTAGTTGTGGTCATTTCTTTGCACATTTGAATCTGTGAATATAAACGCAAGCTAGTTAAATTTTCTTTATTTGCAGGTTCCTTTAATTCGTTTGACTCTCAACAAGCATCTCATATCTTAAAGCAAATATTCACTCCCATGGAATCATGCACAGAGACCTAAAGGTAGGTTTGTACAAATTTATTTTAGATTTTCACACAGTTCTTCAAAAGATAAAATCAGAAATAATCAATAATAAAACTGACTGCTGTGGGATAAAAATCTACTTAAAATGGAATGATTCTACTGATATGTTATTTTCACTAATGCAGAATGACATTTATATACAGTAAAAAGTTTTTATAATCTTCTGCTTCAGTCTGTCTCTCTCTCGGGTCTGGCCTTGACGTGGCGAGGGAGCTTGCGTGTTCCAGTGACCCTGGAAAACGATACCGTCGGGAGCTCGCTCCTGGTAGGGTCACCCTAGGCGGGCCGGTCTCCATGGTAGGTTCCAGACAAACAAAGACTCCAGCATGTCGGTACGCTGTGAGGTGGCAGCCCCACCAACCGACTATTCTGCGGAGGGCTAACAACCCACCCAGGAGAAACCTCTTTTGTTACGAAACCGATCAGAGAAAGAAACTGGACTGCCCAACATGGTAACGGACCCCAGCCTGCCCCGACCAACGAGTACGGATCAACCTTCGTCATAAAACCCGAATCGCCACATGGAATGTCCAGACACTCCTTCACCCTGGAGCTGCCACCTTGCTGTCCTGAGAGCTCTGCCGCTATAACATCTCCTTGGCCAGGCTCTGGGAAGTTCGATGGCACGGCAATGGCAAAATAACAGCAGGCGACCATTGCTACTTCTGGAGTGGCCCCGAGAGACGAACAGGCCTTTATGGTGTGATCCATCTCAAAGGACCTCCGCAAGTCCTTAATCAGCTGGACACCCCTGAGCGACAGATTACTGTCGGCCCGCTTTCTCCACCAACATGGCAAGATGACAGTAATCGTCGCTTATGCTCCCACCGATGTTGCTGATGAGCATGCAAAGGATGCTTTCTTTGACCAACTCCACCAGGCTGTTGGCCTAGCCTCACCACATGACATCACCATGACATCATCAAACGACAACGGTAACCGCCTTCTCCTTCTCTGCCACCATAATAACCTCTGCCTCACCTGGACTCCTCCCTACTCAGTGACCCAAACATCGCCACAGACTTCAGTTGCGCCATCCGCCGCACCTTTTATAACCTGGCTAAAGACAAGGTGAACGACTGGCAGACCTTCAAGGAAAGTATCATCCAGTCAGCTCACAATGTCTTCGGACACTTTCGACCTCCCCCGAAAAAAACCTGGATATCGGAGAGGACACTTAACATCATCGACCGGCGACGTGAGGCCCGTCTCCAAGGTGACCTGACAGAGTATCGGCGACTGAACCGCCAACGCAATGTGGCTATAGCCGAGGATAGAGAGAAGTTCTGGCAAGCAGAAGCTAAACACCTAGAGCCCGCGGCCAATAATAACAACATGAGCCATGTTTTCAGTCTGCTGTGCCAAGCCCGTAATGGCCCCCGCATTAAGACAGCCCTGGTGAAAGATTCTGATGGCAACCTTATAGCAACTGAAGCAAACTGCCTCGAACGCTGGAAAGAGCACTTCAGCCTCCTTCTGCAGCATGGCACCTCCCCGGCCGATCCCACCATCTCATTGGCCGCTAATACTGCAGCCCCTATTGTTGCCTGCAGTACAAGCCCTGTCACACCTGAGGAAGTGCGAGCTGCCCTGGGGAAACTTAACAACAGGAAAGCCCCTGGCATATGTGCAATTACCGCAGAGATGCTAAAGTCAGGTGGTGAAAGCATTGTCGAGTGGCTTACCCGCATATTCAATGAGGTGTGGGAGACAGAGAGGCTCCCCAGCGACTGGACCAGAGGAGTCATCTTGCCCTTCTGGAAACGTAAGGGCGACAGGCTAGTCTGCGGCAACCACAGAGGCATTACCCTTCTCTCCATCCCCGGCAAGCTCTTTACCAGGATCTTGCTTACTCGTGCTCTCCCAGCCATTAGAAGCAGCCGCCGTCCCCAGCAAGCCGGCTTCATGCCTAATCGCTCTACAATAGACCAAATCTCCACCGTTCGCTTGCTGATAGAGAAGACCTATGAATTCCGTAAAGATCGTCATCTTTGCATCGGATTCATAGATCTGAAGTCTGCCTTCGATACCGTCTGCCACACTTCACTGTGGAGTATCCTACACACCCTTGGAGTACCACCCAAGATCGTTGCCCTGTTCAAGCTGCTTTATAGCAATGCTCAGAGCTGTGTCCACATCAACGGCAGAGACTCATACTGGTATTCCCATCTCCAGTGGCATTCGCCAGGGCTGCGTGGCTGCACCTGACCTCTTCAATTGCATCATTGACCATCTGATGTCCAGGGTTTGTGAGCGGGTCCCCGGTGTGTCCTTCGGCAGCTACCACCTGACTGACCTGGAGTATGCTGATGACACCATCCTGCTCAGCACGTCCTACAGCCAGCTGAGAGATGCTCTGGCCATATACAGTGAAGAGGCGGAGAAGCTTGGCCTCCAGGTGAGCTGGACAAAAACCAAGTTCATGTATGTCGGTGACAGACCACATCCACCTTCCCTGTGGCTTGGCAATGACTTTGTGGAACTTGTCAAGAATTTTGTGTATCTGGGATCCATAGTGACAGACAATGGGGACATAAAACCAGAGATTACCCGCAGAAGAGCCCTGGCTGCGTCAGCTCTGCAGTCTCTCTGGAAACCACTCTGGCGGCACCAGAATATCTCACGCAAGACGAAGCTCCGGATTTACAACTCGGCAGTACTCTCCATCCTGCTGTATGGCTCGGAGACTTGGCCCTTAAACAAGACACTGGCTGCAAGATTAGATGGCTTTGATAGCAGGGCTCTCAGAACCATTGAGAACATCAGGTGGCCCCAGCGGGTTTCCAAACAAATGCTTAGAACCTGCACGTGCCAGCCCAGAGCATCCTCCCTGGCCGCACAACGTCACACCCGCTGGCTTGGCCATGTCCTCCGTCTCCCTTCTGACCATCCGACGAGAGCTATTCTCCAGTTTGATCCGAGGGGGGCAGGCTGGAGAGGCCCACGAGGTAAACCCCGCACCCGATGGCTTGATGTCCTTGCGGGCGACCTTCAACAATAAGGAGTTGCTATAGAGGATGCAGAGCAGCTGGCACAAGACCGTCAGTGCTGGAAACAACTAGTTCATCTGGTCGGCTCAATGCACAGGGATGGGACACCCCCCTACCCATTGCAGGAGCCAAATTGAAAATTGATTGATTGCTTCAGTCTGTGAATCTGTCTGTCTGAGAAAGACATACAGTACAAAACACACAGAAGGGTTATTGAGGCTCAGATATTTGTTCACAAAGACTGCTTTGTAACAAAAATGAAAGATTTTGATGTTGTAAAATAGTTCTCTTGTATGACACTTGTCCTACATATTTTTTGTTTTGTTTTTACCATTTTATCAGTAAAATACAGCATTGGAGAAACAAACTATTGGTCATTAAAAGACTCAATAATCATATCATATGGCCCTCCTTGTTTATTATGTAAGGAAACTCCATTGTGCCAAAACCTTGTGGTCCGCCAGGTGGAGAGCACTGTATCTGCTTGAATGATTGCTTTTAATTGCCCAGTTGTGTGAGGGGCATATAAATTGTGCCACACTGCTCATTAATGAGTAAGTAAAGCACTTTTATCGGTGGAACTTTTAGAACTGTTCATTTATTTGAAGTAGCTTTTCCATGTTTGAGAAAGAAAGTGCAAAAAAAAGATCTGTGATGATAATTAAGCACCAGATTCCAGGAGAGGCTTGAGAATTTGCATCAGGAAACTAGAAAATGTGTCTGACTAATGTTAGTATTATTTTTGGCAAATACAGCGACCATAATTTCTCTTGCACCTCAAAAAATACAATCTATTAACTATTAGTGTACCCGCCAGTCGAACAATTATTGTGCCCTACAAAGAGCTCATTGACGTATACCGGACCCATTTGATTCGTCTTGATATTGAGTTTTATTTGGTTCATGACATAAAAACATTACTAATATACAGAACACCTGCCTGATCTTCATGGTGCTTATCCACTACTAACACCTCATTCTTATCTATGTGTCATAGCTAAATGGTTCATCATACTGTATTTTCAACTTCTTATATCCGAGTCAAATGTTTTTGTGAATTGAACAGAAGGACGAAGATGTTGTGCCTCAGCAACCTGATTTGTATAATGCATTGGTGTACATGCATGGGTATGTGAGGTGGAAAAGAGGAATAATGCAGTTATCGAGTCAGCTGTCATGTGGCAGCAGTACAATGCACAAAGTCCCGCAAATACAGGCCAAGGGTTTCAGTTAATGTTCATGTAAGAATTTAAAAAAATTAATGCCATTGAAGTTGACTTTGTCATAGTTGTTTGTGCCAGACAGACTGGTTTGAGTATTGGAGAAACTGCTGGCCTTTTTTTTGGACAACTCTCAGTACAGTTGACACAGAATAGTATTAAAAAAATAAATAAATAAAAATAAAGTGCTGCAGTTCTGTGGATAAACACTTCATTGGCAAGAGAGTTCCATGAAGAACGAAATAACTTTTTCAAACTGACAGGAAGGCATGGTAACAGGGCATATAAGCAGGATGGACTGCAAGAGATCTCTTGAAATTTCATATTTCCGTTAGCCAATGTGTGCTGTTAGAGAACTTGCTAAACTTACCAATGCATGTAAATATTTATTCTTTTAGGAAAATTTGCATCTATTTGAAAGTGTAATGATATCACAGTGCTGCAACAGAAAATTAATTTCTTAAAATGTTTATTATTTTTGTACTTCTGTTTACAGCCAAGGAATATTTTCCTGCAAGGGCATGAGTTCCATGTAAAAATAGGTGATTTTTAATTGACTTGTACTGATATTGCGGTGAATGAAAACGAACAGCTACCTTCTGTAATGAGTCTGTGTTTGCCCTGTTTCTGTCTGCTGTCTTGCCCTGCTGTTGATTGTTTGCTCCGCCCACTTGTTTGTTACCATGGACACTAATTGTACTCAATCTTTCCCTCAGGTGTGTTGTCTTAGTCTCTGATTGTCTCCGCTTTGTGATTGGTTCCTGTTTGCTATATCTACTTTGTTTGTTCACTTCCCTGGTGCGAGTTGTTATTGTATGTGTTTCTGTTTCCTGTCAGCCCGGTGCGCTGCCTAGTCTTGCCTACCTTCTGTGTTCCTGTGTCTTGTTTTGTTTATTAAATGTTTAACTGCAATTGGATCCTCACTTGTCTTTGCCTCACCGTGACACCTTCAAGTTCTCATATAAATAAATACACTGGTGAGATCTGAATTTCTAATTAATTAGTTTTTTTTTTATTTTTTTTGATTGTCTTGTCTTCATCTCCACTTATGTATTGTAGTCTAAGTTTATATTCTTGTTATTCAGAGTCCTCTCACACTACATGAGTGGGCAAATTCGTTTCTGCCACCAAAGTGTCATCAGTAATCTTGAATTTTTTCCCTCATCCTGTGTCCGTTCCTTTTTGCCCTGTCCATCTGTCACTATGTACACAAAGCTATAAGGGTTGAGTGCATGAAGTGTCAACATCCCACTTTTTTTCTTTTCTTTTTAAAAAGAGAAATCTTCATTTTCATGCTACCCATACTATTTATAATATGGCAGTGAATAAGTGTCATTCGGGATGCATCTCCAGGTTCACAAATGTTTTCATTAAGTTGTTGTGTATCAATAAAATAAGCAATAAGTAATCTGTACAAAAACTACGAAATGCTGTCAAATTTAAAAAGACAATTAATTGAGGATGTTGAAACTGCATTTGCCTAAATTTACACATACAGCAAGTTTCTCCTAGAATAAGAAATGTTTTCTGCAAACTACATTTTCATGATTACCAAATTTCTGTTGTAAATGCTCCTGCGAATGATTTACAATGAATCTCAACTGCATCCAGTTAGATACAGAATTAAATAAACACAACAGTCACAAATGTGATTACACTTTGAGGGCCTCTGTTTGCTCTCTATACAGCTTCTATTATTTGTGGCATGGATACCACAAAATGTTGGAAACATTCCTTTGGGATTCTGGTCCATGTTAACAAGATTGCCTGACAATTTCTGCCGATATTGCACATCTCCCATTCTGCCATATCCACAGATGTTCTACTGGATTCAGATCTGGCCACTGAAGAAGAGTGTACTTCTTATGGTCATGAAATAATTATCATCTAGAAGAAGCCATTTAACACAAATGCTTGTGTGCACGTAAACAAAAAAACAAACAAATAGAAAATAAACACTAATGTTATTTGAACTGAATTCACCTTGTCCCTATGCCCTCAAATTATCATTTAAATGTGGGAATTTAATTATTTATTATTAAACTACTTTGGGTCAAATCTGTTATTCATGTCAAGAAGCTTTTATTGTCATTTCAACCATAGCTGATGCAGTACATAGTGAAATAAGACAACGCTTCTCCAGGCTACATAAAACAAAGAGCTAAGGACTTTAAATCTGTCCCAGACACACAAAGTGGATCTGTGCAAACTGGTGCAAACAGTGCAAGACTACATACAACAAGGCAGTGCAGGACAAAAGACAGTGCAAACAAATACAAGACATTTCACAAAAGACAACACACAAACAGCGCTAACCAGTACTGTATTTCCAATCAATATTGCGTGTGCAGAAATACTGGAATGGACCCTAGTATTATAACAGCAGTTACATCAGTTATTGTAATTTATTGTAATGTATTGTGCAAAACAGCAATCAACTGAAGTTGTAGTTACAGAGCATTTGTATCATTTAGTTTGTGATATCACTACATCAGTTCAAGTCATTCTTTTATGGTCTTACTCTTTTTATTTTTATGGTCTTTTATGGTATTAATTAATAGATGATGAACCAGAACATAACCAGAAACATTCTGCTACAGACATTGTGTGCTATGCAAGCTGTCTTAGATTTAGAGTTAGAGTTCTAGAGATTCAGATTTAGATTTTAGAATCTTTCTGATCAGATAATATGCTAACAACCAGCATTTACTGACCTATGACACAAGCTAACAAGCATTTTACAACTGACAGTTATTTAGGAATCTAGCTGTATGTTAATGTTACAACATCATCATAATGTTAATATATCCGTAGTAATAATGTTGAGATATTTTAACTGTATCTTATCATTATTACTACGTTGTTACATTAACATTCAGCTAGTGGTGTATGTGGCACAGGGAAGACTTTAGTCTCAAAGTCAGCAGGTTCAAATACAGTTATAATTTACTCATTTTGGATACCCGCCGAATTTTTATTTACTTTGTTGACTAAAATCTTTACCTGCAGTAAAAACATTTAGGAAGTATTCGATATAAATTCCAATCTACGCGTCATCGTTCATAAGCGCCTCGTCGTTCGAGCGCGCTTAAAAAAGCAACACCGAAAGGTAAGTTGCGTCGAGAAAGTTAGGAAGTAAGTAATTTTAATTTAGCATAGTGTTTCCGCTTACCAAACCTTTTAAGCTGCGTTGCTAGGTAACGAGTCTGTCGAGTCTGAAACTCGGAAAAGGTTTGATACTTTCGAAGACGAGATGTATAGTTAATAAAAAGCTTTAGTTAGCGTCACTATTTGTTTCGGAATTCCAGAGTTTTCCACACCGTAGCTCTTAAAAGCTTAGAATTTTCTGTTAAAAACAGAACATTGTCTTGGCTGCGTTACTAGATACCGAGTCTGTGGGGAAATTTAAAAAGTATTTTAGGTCTCCTTCCGGTTATAATTTAGTTACTATGTCTGCTTAGATCGACCTTTTTGCACGTTGGCACACGCTGTGTCTGCAACAGGGCTCTCTGAAAGCACGTGCACGTATCCCCGTTATCAGGAAACATTCCGTTAATCTGTTAAATGCTGGCCTCATGATTTTCAACGTCAAAAACCGTATTGCTTAATCCCAAGAAATAAAAGCATCATATTTCATTTAGTGTAAATATTCTATGAAAAGTGAATGTATGCCATGCATTTCAAATTTTATTGATCACATGGACAATCATGCACAGTATCACATGCAGTGAAGTGCTTTTTACAACGGTTTGTGTAAATAAAAAGGAATCAAATAGAAAGGGGAGTGAACAAGTCAAATAAAATACAATAAAATGAGATACAGTAAAACAAAATTGAAGTAGCTGTGCAAAGAAGAGAAGCAAATGAAATGTGTGTTATTAGCTGTAGAATGACCAGTGGAAAAATCAATAAACAAAATATATATATATATATATATATATATATATATATATATATATATATATATATATATATATATATATATTAAAAAAATTATAGTTACTTAGGAAATACATATAAATGGTATGAATATTGTATGACTGTTTTGAATAACTTACGAATAAAGTGCATATGTGACTTTATGTGCAGAATGAACGATGACTATAGTGATCTTCAAAATAACTCTTCAAAGAAATCTGACTTTGAGTCAGCGCTGTGTAAACACGCCAGCTCCCTGAATCCTGTCTCCTCTGGAGGCCTGGACAACGGCAGCTCCAGCTGAAGTGTTGGCTCTTCTACAGCTGAGCTTTCCAGGAGCATGGCTACCTGTGTGGCTCCCATCCTTGAAGTTGCTTTGTATGGAGGTAACACAAACCTTCCTGCTGAGAGGCCAAATGAGCAAGGCAAGTAGGGTTTACCTCATCTTCCAAGGGTTATCCACTTATCTGTCTTATGTAGGGTAAGCATATAACATGTATTGTGTCTGCTTTGTCATGCAGTGGCCGTGAGCTGTGGCGATGGCAGTCTGCCGCAAAAGATCCTGTTTCCACCAGAGCGTCTCAGCTTGACATGGACTCAAGTCCATCATATTGGAGCAGGTCTCCAGAACCTGGGCAACACATGTTTTCTGAATTCAGCTCTCCAGTGTCTTTCATACACTCCACCACTTGCTAACTACATGCTGTCCAGAGAACATTCCAAAACATGTGGGTCATCACACATTTTGTTGCATCGATTTCTGATGTATTTGGCATACTGGGTTTCTGATCACTGCTGTATTTGCCCTTAAAGGTCATGAGCCCGAATTTTGCATGCTGTGTATCATGCAGAATCACACCATTCAGGTGTTTGCTAATTCGGGGAATGCCATCAAGCCCCTTGGTGTGTTATATGAACTAAAACGTGAGTATACACCTCCTGACAAGTGAAAATAATACACTATTTCTGTTTGGATTTGAGCATTTTTAATGTATTTGCTTTCACATGACGTAGGGATTGCAAAGCATTTCCGGTGTGGGAATCAAGAAGATGCCCATGAGTTCCTGCGGTACACAGTGGATGCTATGCAAAAGTCCTGCCTGCCTAACAATAAGTGAGTCTGCTTAAAAAATAATTAAATCAGTGTGGTGCAAGATTTATTATTAGTGACTGTTCAGTCGTATTTCCTTTTATGTGATATGTAGACCAGTTGGATAACCAGTATTTTAATGATTCCTCGTCTGCTCTGGCACCTGACAAGTTTGTCATAAAGTAAATACGACATATCTGTTAAAGTAGACTAAAATTGTAGCTCCACTTATAGCTGTTTAGCCTTTAACCTGCTCATCTCTGTCAGTAGCCACACAGTGATCAATCACTAAGGTAGAAAATTATTGTCACTCCAAAAATATGAGAGGAAATCTGAAATATTTGAAAGGTGTATTTGTGTTTGTTTGTGTGTGTGTGTGTGTGGTTGATGTTGTTTTTGTTTTTAAAGCTAATCTATTTATCTGATTTAAAGCTGTGGACACCAAACTGAATTAAAAACTCTCATACCACCTGTCACTTGATGTTTACACAATTTTCATTATATCTGATCGTGTTTTATGAAAATATTCAGATTGGACAGGCAAACGCAGGCTACTACTCTGATCCATCAGATATTTGGAGGATATTTGAGGTCCAGAGGTGAGTTGGCAATTATGTATTTATATATTTATCTTCTACTTTTTATATGATGGAGACAACCACTAGATTTTAATTATAGAATTATATCATATGCATATACTTTTTATTAGTATCACTGTTTGTAAATGTGGTAAAGCTTAGAACTTTGTTGACTGCGTGATTAATTGAATTATGTTTCCACAGTGAAGTGTATGAATTGCAAAGCAGTATCAGACACATTTGAACCTTATTTGGATATTGCACTGGACATCGAGGTATGGGAAATAAAATTGGTACCCTTATCGAATGTTTACTGCACTACTGCTATAATTATAGTGAACTGTATAGACCATCTATATCAGAAAATATGTTTGTCCTTACATGATCAATACAGGCCTCGTGCAGCATCTATAGGACTGTGTTTAACACAGTGTTAAATTAAATATGTTTCCTTGTGCTGTTTTACAGAATTCCCCGACTATTCTCAAGGCTTTTGAGCAGTTTGTTAAGGCTGAACAGCTTGATTGGGAGAATGCCTACAAGTGCAGCACGTAAGTGTCACATGGCATCTCTGAGCCCATACTAATAGGATAATAACGAGAGCTTTGACTGTAATATGGACATTAATTTTAGATTAAAAATAATAGATAATGCTGTCTATCAGTGTAAAGTCTTATTCATCCTGTTCTTGTAGTTGTAAGGAAAAGGTTCAGGCCTCAAAAAGATTAAGTATTCACCGCAACTCCAATGTGCTCACTATCTCTCTGAAGCGCTTTGACAACTTCAATGAAGGCAAAATCTGCAAGGTCGGTATTTCCTGTAAATGTTTTAATAAGATTGGAAAATTGTTTTTTGTGACAGATCATTGTACAATGAACACTAAAAAAAATCTGTTGCTGTATTGCACTGTAAATCATTCTCCACACAGGACGTGAGATACACTGAGTACTTTGACTTGCGGCCATACATGTCCCAGTCTCACGGAGAGCCGCAGATTTACGGGCTGTATGCTGTGCTGGTGCACTCAGGCTTCAGCTGCTATGCCGGACACTACTACTGCTACGTAAAAGTGAGACCTACTGCACATGTTTAGCTCTCAACTTTTGTTTGAGCTTAAACAAGAGCTTTCTAATGGTGCTGATGGATGGATTAATGTGGAAATGTGTGGTGCTTTGTTTCAGGCAAGTAATGGCCAGTGGTATCAGATGAATGATTCATCAGTGACTCCCACTGATATACGATCTGTGCTGAACCAGCAAGCATACCTGCTGTTCTACATCAAGCAAGGGTATGTTAGAGTTATTAATGCTTGAATAGAATTATAAATGCATTGTTTATTTGAGATGTCTCTGTTTTTGTTAAAATTTTGTACTCTGATTTACTTTTTAGGTTTACAGATCTGAAAAATGGAGATTTTAACCAGAAGGGTTTCACTATAGGCCACTCATCTCCCCAACCAGTAACACCTAATCTAAACGATCATTCTTATACATCCTCAACCATTATCAGTCCACAGCTCCCTCCTACCATGGTAAAGGTAGAACCACAGCATGCACTTAGAGCTTTTTATTGATAAGAAATTTCCAAATTTTAGATCCACCTTAGGTAACTTTTTACTTATTTTACAGAATAACTCGTATGTCAATGGCAACGGCTCCTCAAAGGAGTACCACAACAGCTCAAAGCCCAGCAGCAGTGACATCAACAGCATTAGCAAAGCCACCTCCAATGTGTCTTACTCTTACTCCCTATCCTCCGCTTCTCATCAACCCGTCCACCCCACGAGCATGAATGGTCTCAAGATGAGATTCACTCTCAGCAATGGAAAGGTGGTGCGGTGCAGAATCTTGGACAATGGTACTTCTAAGCCTTCTGTTGCCAAGGCAGCCAGTGGGAATGATGGCATGCACGGTCCTCACTTTAATAGTTCGCACTCACACTCGCCTAAGACAAACGGATCTAACTCCAAGTCTCACGTAGGTACAAATGGGTCAGGACATGGACAAGTCAATGGCTTCAAACATTCTTACAAGGTATGAAACATCTCTTTGGCTGCTTTTCAGATATAATTTACAATTTTAATGAAATAAAGCTTTTTAGTGATGGTCGTAATTTATAACACTACATTGCACTACATCTGCTAAATGCTGTAAATACAATACATTGAAATGACTGTGTGATCCTTTGGATGGTGACACTCAGGCACTGGCTAAGCCAGCAGAACTGACACCTAGCACACAGGCCACATTAACAGAGGCATCAAGTCAAGTGAAGGCCACAACAGAGTCCACTCTAAGCAATCACAGTCTCACGCATCAAGGGAGCGATGAGCTTACATCACTGGAAAGACCCAGGATGGAGACAGTGACTGTCAAGGGTGCAGTTAGCAAGGAAGATGGAGAAATGTGTCCGTCAGGCAAACCCAATGCTTGTGAACAAATAAGACTGGATGAGCACCAAGAACATGATTTAAACCAGCCACATGTTTCTACTGCCACAAAGGACAGAGAGAAGGAGTACCATCGCAACTACAGAGAGCTCAAGGACAGGAGCAGAGAACGACCTGGACATTGGCCATGGAGAGAGTATTATCCACAGAAGGAGCGCTCTCGCAGTCGTCACAGAGATGAAGAGTCAACTTGGTACTGTGATAGATATTCCTACCAGCACGGAGACCGCTACTACAAAAGAGCCAGAGAGGAGCGGTCACAGGATTGGGAGCAGGGCAGGACATTCCAGAATTCACACCGCTCGTCAAGCCACAATTATAGAGGACTAATGTTGCCCCATGCACAGGAAGACTGTCATGACAGGTGCCACTACAATGGAGAGCAGAGCAGCAATAGAGCAAAGCCCTCATCTCCATGTACCACTAGCCCTTTGCCCCGGCACAGGATAAGAAAATGCAGCTTGTCTGGTGAAGAGAGCAAGTCTGAGGAGCACAGGGCCAAGAAATGTAAAAAATCAAAGAAGAAAAATAAAGACAAGCACAGGTAAGTAAACATGTTCATTGCTTCTGTTGTCTATGATCTGCAACTGTCCCTGATGTAAATACTTTTCCAAGCCCAAGTAGTTTTACATTTTGTAACTAATACCTCTTACATTCTGCAGGAGTTCAGAAAGGGACGTGTCTGTCAAGAAACAGGATAGCTGCTCCAGCCGACAGAAAAAAAAGAAGAGGAGGCATGAGACAGAAGACAGACTTCACAGAGAGGGACAGTCCTCAGACAAGCACGATTGGAAAGGCAGGAATGGTGAAGAGAGGAAGAACCATAAGCACCAGCGCAGCTTTGACCCAGATAGTTCTCCTCACCGCTCCAAGCTGCCATGTATGGAGGTTCTTCCCCAGCTCAGTGGTTACTCAGGTATGCAACATGACATTATGATTAAAAATTTTTTTTGCTTTGATGTAAAATTCTGCTCCAGACTGAACTTCTCTTGCTGCAGGTGATGTTAAGCATTATAATGGATATGTCCAAGGATTCTGTCATAAAGAAGTAGTTGCAGAGAACAAATATGGAGACGTGAACCATATTTCCTCTAACAATAGTGGGAAGATTTCCTTATGTGAAGGAGACATGGGAGAGACAGGCCCTGTGCCATGCAGATGTAAGTCTATTTTGTTTGTTTCTTTGGGAATTAATAAACTGTTCCTGAGCTACTTATTTTCGTTACAAGGCAACCAAATAAATGCAGCGCTCTCTGTTTTTCACAGGAAACAGTGAATTCTGGAGATATGCCTCTGACCTATGGTGAGATATTGATTATAGTAAAAGACTTTTGGATGTTGAATGGGGCAAAATAAAACAAGATGTACTTAGTTTTAATATTTTTTCCCCCTAGATCTCTGAGGACAAAGGACAACTACACTTTACTAAATATTGTAAAGGTGCTTTATTCAATAAAGTCATACTGTATTTTTTGCAGCAAAAATGTTTTAAATTTTTTTAGGGTTAATGATTTTTATATCATGCTGTACAGCTGAACTTTGAAGAAAAACTAAATGAAAAATGTAAATAAATAAAAATTAATATATACACTGAAACCAGAAGAAGAAGCCTGTAGCTTTATCATGAAAATTGCTGCTCAGACATAGACTCAGCTTATAGTTTACTAGGCCGATCTGCTCGAGGACTGAGTATGGGCCCAGGCACTTGGCCAAGAATTTTCAGGTGGCATTGAGGACGATCAGCATCATCTAGTCCTCTGGCTGGAGTTCATGTGGCTGGGCCCACTGGGCTTCCCAGGCCTCCCAGGCCACATCCAGCGGCCCTGAGGTGAAGCAGCCCTGAGGTGATCTGAAGGGGAGCTTGAACGGGGTGAAACCGGAGGACGCTTGGACGGAGAAGAGGGCATAAGGAAGGAGAGGGTCCCAGTTCCATCCGCTCCACCAGTCCATCAGTCTGTGGGTGGTAGAAGGACATCCTTAGCTGCTTAATCTGCAACAGTCAGCACAGATCCAACATTAGTTTAGACATAAAGGGGGTACCTTGGTCTGTGAGCACATCCTCAGGATCCCAACCTGTCTGAAAAGCGTGAGGAGCTCGCTGGCGATGTTCCAAGGAGTGGCCTTCCAAAGTGGGACAAGCTCGGGGTATCGAGTGGCATAATCAATGATCATAAGGATGTACTCATGACTTCTGAAGTGGCCCGACAAGATCTATGCCTATCTTTTCAAATGGTACGCCTATGATGGGAAAGGGGATGAGGGATGCAGGCGCAGGTTTCTGGGGGGAGGTCTGCTGGCACTGTGCGCAAGCCCAGCAGAAGGCTAGGACTTCCACTTTCATGCCGGGCCAAGTGAATCAATCCCACAGCTTCTCAAGTGTGTTTCGGGACCTTAGCTGTCCCCCCAGAGGGCGTACATGTGCCAGGTGCAGGAGGAGGGTGGTACGTCGACAGAGGACAACCAGTAGGTCACAGGGTTCTCCTCTCCGGTCCACATGGTGGTACAGAAGCTCATTTTGGACTAGAAAGTAGGATGCAGGCAGGGGTCGGGAAGGGTCTGTTAACTCAACTTCCACCTTCAACACCTAGCTCCAGCAGTGCTTCAGCCACTCATCCACTTTCTGTTCCTTCCCAAAACTCCACCTATTGAGTAGCCATTAACATTGCGCTCTTCCCAAGTCATACATGCCTGCTTCACACGGGCCTTCTACTTTTGACCCAATCTTTTTTTAGTGGCCCTGCTCATGGCGTTAGTGAATTCAGACCAGTTATGTCCGAGTAGGAGGGGGGCGTGGAGGTCTGGGATAAGGAAGGTGGTTAGCGGCCAATCGTTGACCTGGCTGTGGAGCCAATCTTAACCTGTGTGGTGGAGACAGAGTGGGGCATTGCCATGGATACACAAGACCGCTAGTGTCCCTGCCGGCTTTATTGTAGGAGGGAGGATGGTTTAAGGCTTGAAGTAACTGTGCTTCCCGAGTCAAGGAGTGCGGAGACAGACCGCCCTTCTACCTCCACAATGAGCTGTGGTGCTTCTGGGGCTGCGGAGGAATACAGGCCACAGCCCTGAGCCACTGTTTTGGGCCTGAGACAGCGGCATGAGTTCTGGCTTGGTGGGCATGGGTTCCTTGGCCGGTACCATGGTGGGGCGGTGCTCCATTTTTCTTCTCTCCCTACCCAGCTTGAGCTTTTGTTGGGGCTGGAAGAAGGGAGGACTGGGCAATCTTAAGGGGGGCCATTGCATGCTTTAGAGCATCCAGGAATTCTCTGGGATTGGCAGGCCTCAGCCCTATGCCTTTTCACTCCTCGGCTGGCAGGGCCCCATTTGGTGAACTCCGTGGTGTTTAGCTGGTCATATTGCAGGCTTCTACAATTTGCAGTAGTTCATCCATTTGGTACCTGGGACTGCTTCTGGAATCATATCCGCACTTTTGAAACTTGTCAGCAGCGTTTATGGGAGACCAACTGCAGCGGATGAAGATTTCATGTTCAACGCAGCTTAAAAGTTTTGGCAAGCAGAATGCTAAATTAAAATAATGTACTACCTAATTTTCTCGAAGTATTACCCAGAGATTATGCAGGTTTGAGGAGATAAAGAGTACAAGGTTACAGTTAGATAAACACTCAGAACTTAGATAATCACACACTGAGTCACACAGATGTTAGGGTTCGAATTTGGCGGTTCTTTGTTCTTCGGTGGCCGGATCTGAATCTAGTAGAATGCCTGTGGATGTGGCAGAAAGGGAGATCTGCAGGAATTGTCATGCAATTTTGTCAACATGGACCAGAATCCCAAAGGAATGTTTCCAACATTTTGTGGTATCCATGCCACAAAGAATGGAAGCTGTATAGAGAGCAAACAGAGGCCCTCAAAGTGTGATAACATTTGTGACTGTTTTGTTTATTTAATTTTTTCATGTTGTATTTTAAACTTTAGCCAAAGACATTTCCATAGCCTGCTGTTAGAAAGAATGACCACAACTGTACAGCACAAGTCACATCTTGTTTACAGATAAGGACTACAGTATGGTCACACTGGCCTAAAGCTCAGGAAGTTTAACATTGCACGATACCTATTTCCACAATGCGCAAACCAAAAATACCCATCCATCACTGAAATATAAAATTCTTTAATGTTTTAAAGAAGAAAGATTGTTCCCAGAAATACATTTCATACATGCTGTCTTCATACATGCTGACAAATTTGCCTAATGTTGGGCCCAAAAATAAATAAAGGAAAACTATACACATAATATATCATACAAAACTACTGGATAGTCAGTAGTTATTATAGTGATGGCCTCTTTGGTCAAGTTTGCAGCTCACTGATCTGTCTTCTGAGTTGAATGATTTCCTCTTTATGCTCAGAAATCCTGAATGTTGTAAATTATGGTTTACCTGGAAATTGGAGCACACATGTCTGTTATTGTCTGTATTTATTATTCTGTGGTTATTATTATAATTTTATCCTAATTCTGAGTGCAGCAGGAGTTTGCACAGTCAACACACCTTTCTTCACCTTTTAACACCTTTTTAATCAGCACTACATCCAATCCAAAATCGCCTCTTTTTACAAGGCACCCTTGTCCTTGCAGGAAAATATTCCTTGGCTGTAAACAGAAGTACAAAAATAATAAAACATTTTAAGAAATTAAGAATGGGGTGTCAGTAGTGGATAAGCTTCATGAAGATCAGGGAGGTGGTCTGTATATTAGTAATGTTTTTACTTCATGATCCAACAAAATAAAACTCAATATCAAGAGGAATCAAATGTATCCCATACATGTCAATGAGTTATTTGTACGGCACAATATTTTTTTGACTGTAAGGTACACTGATAGACTGACTGACAGAGACAGGTATTTTTTGAGATGCAATAGAAAATATAGGTGCATTATTTGCCAAGAGAGTGCAAATTCTCAAGTCCCTCCCATGGAATCTGATCATCACTAAGCTTTTTTTGCACTTATAAATAAATGAATAGTCATAAAATGTTCTGAGCACAATGGGCGCAACGGGGCTTTCCTTACATAATAAATAAGGAGGCCCATATCATATTATTAGTCTTTTAATGACCAGATATAATAGTTTGGTTCTCCAATGCTGCATTTTACTGATTAAAAAATCAACACCAAAAAGAAAACATGTAGCACAACCCACATTAAATGGTTCTTTTGCACGTGTCATGTCTCCTGAGGAGAAAGAGAGGTTGGAACTTTATACTTTCTTATCCAAGTAATGATAATGCTAGGAGAAGACCACAGCTCAGTGTCAGAGGTACTGGTGTACACTATTCCTAGCCCACACTGTGGGACTGATAAGAGAAAGGTGCATGACAGAATAGAGCTCTGTGATAGTGGATCTTCTGCTGGATAAAACAGCAACGATTGTTGACGTATCTGCCTGTGAGTTTTTAAGGTCCCATTTTTACAGTGATGTGTGACTGCTCCAGTGTGCACACAGATGTTTTGTGCAGTAAACTCTGTATCAGCAGGTCCTATGGCACTGCTGGGAACCTTGATCCATTTTTCATCTTTAACCCTTCACTACTAATAAAGAGAAAGTGTATTTATCTCATGTCGGCAGTGATAAAACATTACATAGTCCTAAAGTATTGCAGTATTGCAATACTTTATCCTGCAGTATTGTATTTCCTAAGCCATATAACCAGGATTTTCTATATTTCTTGGTACATCTTATGATTTACAGGACCAGCATCAGCAAGGACCTGTTCTTTCAATATGCTGGCGAGCAAAAAGTGGAAAGTTGCCACTAAGAAGTGACAGCAGGATAACCTTTACAAGAGTGCTGATCTCTAATAGAGAGTCTATTGTCTGCTTATCTACAGGGGAGATTCAATCCTAAAGGAGATTAGCTGCAGGACACAGAGACTTCCAGTCATCAAAAACTCTCAGCAGTAAACCACCTGCCCATTGGATCCACTCCCTTCCAATATGCTCCAGACCATCTTGCAAGACTTTCTGCCCTCCATTACCGCTATCATCAAAAGATCCATAGCATCTGGTCATGTACCAACTACCTTCAAGAGAGCAAGGGTTATTCTCATCCTAAAGAAACCTGCTCTGGATCCATCAGACATCAGTAACTACAGACCGGTATCACTTCTCTTGTCTATCACAGAACAACCTCCAAGATCCCAACCGTTCTGGCTTTAAAGCAGCTCATTCCAAAACTATATGCTGCTAGATCAGCCAAATTGTCATCCGTCCTCATCCCGCCAAAATTCTCTTATCCACCCTAGGGGGTCTTGGGACTTGCGGATCAGCGTGGGAATGGTTTGCTTCCTACCTAGAAGGACGTTCATATCAGGTAGAGCAGTGATATCTGCTCCACGCAGAATTTCCACTGGTGTCACACAGGGTTCAGTGCTTGGTCCTCTTCTTTTCTCCCTGTATACTCACTCTTTTGGTAAAGTAATTTCCTCACATGGGTTCTCTTACCACTGCTATGCTGATGATACACAAAGTATCTTCTATTTTCCACCCTCATATACCACAGCTTCTGATTGGATCTCAGCAGAAATATTTCTGTCTGGCAGAAATATCATCATGGATGACAGCTCATCGGTTAAAGCTCAATCCTAGCAAAACTGAACTGCTGATCATCCCAGGTAAACGGAAGTTTGGATAAGCGGTAGAAAATGAATGAATGAATGAATGAATATTATGTCTTTATTCTTTATTACATATACATATATACATGTAATATACATATTACATATTTTTTGCTGCTGTAACAGAGAAATTTCCCCATTGTGGGATGAATAAAGGAATATCTTATATTCTCTTATAACCCTGCATAACGATCTGATCTCCTGTTCAGTCACAGCTGTTTGGGGCAAACATGGACAAACAACTGTCCTTTTCCTTTCATGTTGCTATAGTGACATGCTCATGTCGGTTCCTGCTCTACAACATTAGAAGGATCCGGCCATTTTTGTCCACACAGGCTGCTCAGGTACTCAGGTTCAATCTCTTCTTTCAAGACTGGACTACTGCAATCCACTGCCGGAAAGTCTACCTATGAACACAATTCGTCCTCTGCAAATGCAGCTGCAGGGCTTGTTTTCAACCTGCCAAGTTCTCACATACTGTACCAACCCTCTGCTGCGATCCCTCCACTGGCTTCTGGTAGCTGCACGCATCAGATTCAAAACACTGATCTGGTGATTTTTTGGAATTGTTTGCCACAAGTTTTCATGCCAGTCACATGTGTTTGCTTGGCTGATTATTTTGATTCAGTTTTGTATTACTTTTGAGTTTATACTTTAACTCCTTACTTTTTACAAAGGGTGAACACACCAGCAATAGCATCTTAAAAGTAAAATACTCGCTCAAAATACTTTTTGATATTGCTAACATTTTATTTGTTTTCCTGAGCATCCGCTTCTAGCTGATTAGCTCACTAGCATCACTACTTAAAATTTCCTCCCAGCAAAGGTCGAATCTTATATTGTCACTTAAAATAGTGTACCCTCATGTTAATAAAATCAATAATGCACATACATTTCTATATAATTTATTGTTAAATTTCAAGTGTTTTCAAAGTCTGAACTTGTATGGCACTTGAATGGAAAACAATACTGTAGTTGTCTTTACTACATGTCAAGTAACAGACAACAGACACCGAGTTTCTTCTGAATAAAATAAATAAAAAGTGCAAACACAGCTTTGAGCAGCCTGAACTTAAGGCCTATATTTCAAGCAATGTAAAACATTCAGAATCTTTTGAATAAAATAAAAGTGCTTTTAATCTTTAAGAAAAGAATTAAACAAAAGACTTTTGAGCTGCCCCCTTTTTAAACATTAACTACATTAATAACACAGGAACCTTAGGCAAAAGAACATTTCAAGTAAAATAGAACAGGGCAAAATTTACTGAATAAAAGAAAAGTGCAGAGCTTTGAGCAGCTCCCTTTTTCCTCTCTCCTTTCCACCTCTCCTTTCCCCCTTTCCATCTTCCGTTCCTACTGAGAGAAATGGGCATGTAACTGTCCTGCCAGCAGTCTGAATCTTAATTGTCCTGCCAGCGTAATTAGGTGCATTACTGCCACCTTCTGCTCTGGAGTATGGAACAGAAACAATCTGTTTTTGGCTTGGCTTTTGATGACGCTTCTGTCATAATAACTAGATTAACTGAGCATGAATGAAAGATTTATCTTTTTATTAATATCAAAGAGCTTATATAATCTTATAATACTAGATTATAATAAGGAGATGCTTAATATGATAATATTAGAATTTTAACGGGTCCGGGCAAACCCGTCACTCGGTCCGGAGGTGGTGGTGGTGTGCCCGTCCTAGGTTATTCAGTGCTGATGGCCTGCACCCCAGCAGAGTTGCAGTGGAAATCCTCTCGGACCACATCTCCAGGGGGCGCTGCACACCTTCTGACTGGTAAACTACAATTTAAATCTAAATTTCAATAGCCATCCTTCACCTTATCCTCACATTGATACAAATGCACACATAGTTCATCCTATAGAAACTGTGTCTGTTCCCCAAGAAGTGAGATCAAAAAGTAAATGCATGATAAGTTCTTGAAATAATTAAATAACCTCGTAATTAGACCACAAAAATGCCAATTCGGGCTTCTTAACATTAGATCACATGCACCCAAAGCACTTATTTTAAATGAAATCATCTCAGAAAATAGCCTTACTGCACTCTGCCTTAATGAAACCTGGATTAAACCAAACATTTACATCAGTCTAAATGAAAGATGGGGTACATCAGGATGTATCTATAAACATGAGCCTCATCAGACTGGTTGTGGAGGTGGTGTTGCCACCTGCAATCTTTAGCGATTTCCTTACTGTTACTCAGAGAACATGGTATAGATGTAATTCTTTTGAAGTGCTTGTTCCTAATGTTGCACTCTCACACATGCACACAAAAAATCCCTGATGTCTCTTGCTCTAGCAACCGTATATAGACCCCCAGGACCAGGACACTCATTTTGTTAGAGAATTTGCAGATTATCTTTCAGACCTATTTGTTAATTTTGATAATAGCGTTAATTGTAGGAGACTTTACAAGTTGACAATACAAACGATGCTTCAAGACTCACATTTATGTACCTACTAAACTCATTTGGGCTTAAACATCACTAGAGAAACTCATCGTCTTAATCATACGCTAGATTTAATATCACGGAATAGATGTCACTAATGTAGATATCATACCTCATAGAGACATCACAGATCAATACCTCATACTGTACACACTACCTGTAGAACAGACTAACTGTGTCTCACCATGTGATCGACTTGATAGACCTATCATTCTGACCACTAAAGACAGATTCACAATTAACCTGCCTGATCTGTCTCAACTTCTTACTGTACCTTTAAACACAAACGATCTAGATGTAATGACTAACAGCATAGGCGCTATCATCACTAGCACATTAGACACTGTTGCCCCAATCCGATTAAAGATGGTTAGAGACAAAACACCTGTATCATGGTATAATAGTCATATTCACACCCTCAAGAGAGAAACCTGTAACCTCAAGCGACAGTGGAGAAAAAATAAATTAGAGGTTTTTAGAATTGCATATAAAGACAGTATGTCCAGCTATAGACAGGCTCTAAAAGCTGCTATGGCTGAGCACCTGAGAAAACTCATAAAAAATAGGAAATAGAAAAAATAGAAACTCAGAAAATAACCAGAACAATCCCATTTTTTTTATTTATCACAGTGGCTAGATTAACAAAAAAACAGAGATCCGAACATACTATTCCATCACAGTTCAGTAGTGAGGACTTTATGAGATTCTTCACTGATAAAATTGAAAGTATCAGGAACAAAATAGTTGATGTTCAACATATAGGAGCATCTCGTGACCCAGTCTCACCTAAAGCTCTACACTCACAACTACAGTGCTTTACAAGTACAGGATAGGAATAGATAGATAAGCTTATTACTACAGCACAACTTGTTTATTAGACCCTATTCCAACTAAATTACTGGAAGAAGTGATACATAAAGCTGGTGAGCCTCTTCTTAATATTATTAACTCCTCGCTATCTTTAGGTTATATCCCTAAAACTTTCAAGTTGGCAGTATTAGGCCCCTCATTAAGAAACCTATTTCTATTTAGATCCCAATTAACTATCAAATTACAGACCTATTTCACACCTTCCGTTTATGTCTAAAATACTAGAAACGTTTGTGTCTGTTCAACTGAGCTCCTTCAATATCTTTGAAGAGTTTCAGTAAGTAAGTAAAAAAAATAAAAAAATAAACAAACAAACAAACAAACAAACAAACAATCTTGGAACAGTGTTTTAGACGCATGGTACCTTAAGTATGTAACCTAGTAAACCAGAGTTAATGTATCCAATGATAGCTACTTAAGCACTTTTGTATGTCGCTCTGGATAAGGGCATGTGCCAAATGCTGTAAATGTAAATGTAAAACTCTCCATGCTTGATGCACACTTTAACATGAAAAGCTGCAGTGTTCATCACTTGTTGAAGGAAAAAAGGACAGACACAGTACCACATTTCCCTCTACTGTTCAACTGCAGCAATTACCACACATTCTTACTAATACTGTATTATAGTATATTCTAAAATATGCCTCTCATTCTCACATAATTATTTTTATCTTATTGACACCTATTTAACTGAGAATGAATAATAAAATACATTTAGTGCTACAATGCCATTAAACAAAAGACCTTTCACTGGTTTTTTTTAAATTAATATATTTTTTTTAATTATTTTATGACCACAGATGTATCATGTGATCAAAATCAGGACTGATTATGTGAGGTTTTTCTATACAACTTTACTTTTTTAAAATTGTTTTAAATCATGTAAGCAAATGAAGGATGTTTCTGTTGTGTCTGTGATGCCTTTTATGTTTTAGTGAAACGTAGTCTTTGGTTACAGGATTTTATTCTAATAAGCTATTTGTTTTACTGGCATTGTCCCAGGACCAGTTAACTCTAACTTCCCCAGTAAATCGCAGACCATATTCCCCAAAGCATAACTGGAATAAAAGACGATGTTCAAATGTGTCAGTTTTTCTGTGAAGCCATGGAGCTACAGTAAAGGTCCAACCGAAAATGGATTTTAAAGCTATTGGCCATTTGTATTATGAATATTTTGGTTGCTGTCTATGAAGAAGCGCTTATAAGTTAAATGAGGCAAAGGATCAGTGGGGGTAGGTATGGGTGGGGAAAGGACACTGTCTACTGTGAAAACTCAAATTCAATGAGTAATAAATAAAATGGAAATTTTTACAAAAATGTCATTCTGTTACACAACAAAGACTGATGAATAAAAAAAGTGTTTTTGTTTGTTTTTTATTCAAAAGGTGAGAAGAGACCTCACCCTGTACAAATCCAAACACTCAAACCATCATCACACACCGATCCATTCATCCCAACAAAAATCTGTAAACATAATGAGAAAATATTACAATTGTAGACATTAAGGCCTATTCCCTCTTAATTAATACAGAATGTACAACGTAGAATTTTTCAACATGCTACAGTAAAATGTAGGATTTTATTATAACCGTTTTCACTTATTTTGTCAAAAAAAGTGGGAAATATTTTGGAACATGGCCTACATTATGCTGAGTGGTTTTTCTAAAAGAAGTGTTTATTCTCATCTCCTGATACAGGATTGCAAATAAATAACTGATAGTACAGTTTAACTTAAATTCACAGTATTTTTAACACAAAAGGATTAAAACTTACACTCAAAATCACCCACATCCATACATGATATAATGCAATGTACATTTTTCCTATGTGAAGAAATGTGGAAATGTCGGTATAATGCCATTAGGTGGATCCTGGAGATTGAGTCTTCTGTTTAAAAGAAATGAAAAAAAGAAAAAAAATGGGGAAAGTAGGCAGAAAATGTCAAGTGTGTCCAGGTTAACTGTGGTGTAAGTGCACACAAAGCACTAAAAAAATCTGTTCTGTTGAGGACAGAAAGGTGGAAACGGTGACATCATAGCTTCCAGCCGGGAGAGAGTCTTTTATGCAGCATTTTAGTTCACTTTTTTCCATCATTCCCAGATACGTGTCCTTAAAGGGAGAATGTGTGTCATCTTCACAAGTGAGAAAGTCCTGAGTCTATGTCTGAGCAGCAATTTTGATGATAAAGCTCCAGGCTTCTTCTTCCGGTTTAAGTGTATATATTAATTTTTTCTTTTTTTTTTACATTTTTAATTGAGTTTCTTCAAAGTTCAGCTGTACAGCATGGTAAAAAATTCCTTTAACCCTAAAAAAATTTAAAGCATTTATGCTGCAAAAAATACAGTATGACTTTATTGAATAAAGCACCTTTACAATATTTAGTAAAGTGTAGTTGTCCTTTGTCCTCAGAGTTCTAGGGGGAAAAAAAACCAAAATATTAAAACTAAGTACATCTTGTTTTATTTTGCCCCATTCAACATCCAAAAGTCTTTCACTATAATCAATATCTCACCATAGGTCAGAGGCAGATCTCCAGAATTCACTGTTTCCTGTGAAAAACAGAGAGCGCTGCATTTATTTGGTTGCCTTGTAATGAAATTAAGTAGCTCAAGAACAGTTTATTAATTCCCAAAGAAACGAACAAAATAGACTTACATCTGCACGGCACAGGGCCTGTCTCTCCCATGTCTCCTTCACATAAGGAAATCTTCCCACTATTGTTAGAGGAAATATGGTTCACGGCTCCATATTTGTTCTCTGCAACTACTTCTTTATGACAGAATCCTTGGACATATCCATTATAATGCTTAACAACATCACCTGCAGCAAGAGAAGTTCAGTCTGGAGCAGAATTTTACATCAAAGCAAAAAAAATTTTTAATCATAATGTCATGTTGCATACCTGAGTAACCACTGAGCTGGGGAAGAACCTCCATACATGGCAGCTTGGAACGATGAGGAGAACTATCTCGGTCAGTGCTGCGTTGGTGCTTACGGCTCTTCCTCTCCTCACCATTCCTGCCTTTCCAGTCATGCCTGTCTGATGACCGTCCCTGTCTGTGAAGTCTGTCCTCTGACTCATGCCTCCTCTTCTTCTTCTTCTTTTTTTTCTGTCGGCTGGAGCTGCTGTCCTGGTTCTTGACAGACACGTCCCTTTCTGAACTCCTGCAGAATGTAAGAGGTATTAGTTACAAAAATGTAAAACTACTCTTGGGCTTGGAAAAGTTTTTACATTAGGGACAGTTCTCTGTGTTGCAGGAACATGTTTACTTACCTGTGCTTGTCTTTATTTTTCTTCTTTGACTTTTTACATTTCTTGGCCCTCCGCTCTTCAGACATGCTGTCTTCACCAGACAAGCTGCGTTTTCTGGTTCCATGCCGGGGCAAAGGGCTAGTGGTACATGGAGATGAGGGCTTTGCTCTATTGCTGCTCTGCTCTCCATTGTAGTGGCACCTGTCACGACGGTCTTCCCGTGCATGGCGCAACATTAGTCCTCTATAATTGTGGCTTGACGAGCGGTGTGAATTCTGGAATCTCCTGCCCCGCTCCCAATCCTGTGACCGCTCCTCTCTGGCTCTTTTGTAGTGGCGGTCTCCGTGCTGGTAGGAATATCTATCCCAGTACCGAGCTGACTCTTTATCTCTGTGACGACTGCGAGAGCGCTCCTTCTGTGGATAATACTCTCTCTCTGGCCGATGTCCATGTCGTTCTCTGCTCCTGTCCTTGAGCTCTCTGTAGTTGCGATGGTACTCCTTGTCTCTGTCCTTTGTGGCAGTAGAAACATGTGGCTGGTTTAAATCATGTTCTTGGTGCTCAGCCAGTCTTATTTGTTCACAAGCATTGGGTTTGCCTGACGGACACATTTCTCCATCTTCCTTGCTAACTGCACCCTTGACAGTCACTGTCTCCATCCTGGGTCTTTCCAGTGATGTAAGCTCATCGCTCCCTTGATGCGCGGGTCTGTGATTGCTTAGAGTGGACTCTGTTGTGGCCTTCACTTGAATTGATGCCTCTGTTAATGTGGCCTGTGTGCTAGGTGTCAGTTCTGCTGGCTTAGCCAGTGCCTGGGTGTCTGTGCCTGGTGTGGGTACTGGGTGAGTGAGAGGGTCAGTGAGCGGTTTAGCACTTTCCATAGAGTCTGATGGGGAACGCATTCCCTCAGACTTAGAGCTGAACAGAGAGAATATAAAGTGATTGTTATTTCTTCTTCTTGCATAATGTAGTGTGCACCAGACTGAATAAAGATAAATAGCTTGTGTGATTAGGATACATTGCTTACCTTGACACACTCTGGGAGTCTAAGTTAGTGTCACTTATGGAAGATTCAGAGGCTGGACTGTCTGATGCCTTAACAAAAAAATCACCATCCAAAGGATGTTAACATCCAAACAGTCATTTCAAAGTATTGTGTTTACAGTATTTAGCAGATGTACTGCAATGCATTGCTACAAATTACAACTATAACTAAAAGGCTTGTTTTCATTAAAATTGTAAATTATACGATTGAAAAGAAGACAAAGAGATGTTTCATACCTTGTCAGAATGTTTGAAGCCATTGACTTGTCCATGTCCTGACCCATTTGTACCTATGTGAGACTCAGAGAAGCTGTTAGATCCATTTGTCTTAGGCGAGTGTGACCTAGAACTATTAAAGTGAGGACTGTGCATGCCATCGTTCACACTGGCTGCCTTGGCTACACCAGAAAGCTTAGAAGTACCGTTGTCCAAAACTCTGCTCTCCTGGTCAGAGTCCTCCGATGATTCCTCATCATAGGGAACCAGGAAAGTTGAGCTGCTATACGAGGATGTGCCATTGACCTGCTTGGAGCACTGGAGTTTTGAGGTAGACGATGAAGACTGTGGGTGAGAATAGCTGGCCGATGATGAAGAGCTGCTGGATGGAGCTGTTTGGGTCCGGTTGCACCGCACCACCTTTCCATAGCTGACTGTAAAGCTCATCTTGAGCCTCTTCATGCCCGTGGGGTGGACAGGTTGATTTGAAGCGGAGGATGGGGTGGAAGAGTAAGACACATTGGAGGCGGCTTTGCTCACGCTGCTGTCACTGCTGCTGGGCTTTGAGCTGTTGTGGTACTCCTTTGAGGAGCCGTTGCCATTGACATACGAGTTATTCTGTAAAATAAGTAAAAAGTTACCTAAGGTGGATCTAAAATTTGGAAATTTCTTGTCAATAAAAAGCTCTAAGTGCATGCTGTGGCTCTACCTTTAACATAGTAGGAGGGAGCTGTGGGCCGATAATGGTTGAGGACGTATAAGAATGCCCGTTTAACTTAGGTGTTAAGGGTCGGGGAGATGAGTGGCCTGGAGTGAAACCCTTCTGGTTAAAATCTCCATTTTTCAGATCTGTAGACCTAAAAAGAAAATCCGAGTAGAACATTTTAACAAAAACACAGACATCTTAATTCAAGTCTATTTATAATTCTATTCAAGCATTAATAACTCTAACATACCCTTGCTTGATGTAGAACAGCAGGTATGCTTGCTGGTTCAGCACAGATCGTATATCAGTGGGAGTCACTGATGAATCATTCATCTGATACCACTGGCCATTACTTGCCTGAAACAAAGCACCACACATTTCCACATTAGTCCATCCATCAGCACCATTAGAAAGCTCTTCTTTAAGCTTGATCAAAAGTTGAGAGCTAAACATGTGCAGTAGGTCTCACTTTTACGTAGCAGTAGTAGTGTCCGGCATAGCAGCTGAAGCCTGAGTGCACCAGCACAGCATACAGCCCGTAAATCTGCGGCTCTCCGTGAGACTGGGACATGTATGGCCGCAAGTCAAAGTACTCAGTGTATCTCACGTCCTGTGTTGAGAATGATTTACAGTGCAATACAGCAACAGATTTTTTTAGTGTTCATTGTACAATGATCTGTCACAACAAACAATTTTCCAAGCTTATTAAAACATTTACAGGAAATACCGACCTTGGATATTTTGCCTCCATTGAAGTTGGCAAAGCGCTTCAGAGAGATAGTGAGCACATTGGAGTTGCGGTGAATACTTAATCTTTTTGAGGCCTGAACCGTTTCCTTACAACTACAAGAAGAATAGAATGAATAAGACTTATATTTTAGACTTTACACTGATAGTCAGCATTATCTATTATTTTTTAATATAAAGTTCATGTCCTTATTACAGTCAAAGCTCTCGTTATTATCCTATTAGTATGGGCTCAGAGATGCCATGTGACACTTACGTGCTGCACTTGTAGGCATTCTCCCAATCGAGCTGTTCAGCCTTAACAAACTGCTCAAAAGCCTTGAGAATAGTCGGGGCATTCTGTAAAACAGCACAAGGAAACACATTTAATTTAACACTGTGTTAAACACAGTCTTATAGATGCTGCATGAGGCCTGTATTGATCATGTAAGGACAAACATATTTTCTGATATAGATGGTCTATACAGTTCACTATAGTTATAGCAGTAGTGCAGTAAACATTCGATAAGGGTACCAATTTTATTTCCCATACCTTGATGTCCAGTGCAATATCCAAATAAGGATCAAATGTGTCTGATACTGCTTTGCAATTCATACACTTCACTGTGGAAACATAATTCAATTAATCACTCAGTCAACAAAGTTCTCAGCTTTACCACATTTACAAACAGTGATACTAATAAAAAGTATATGCATATGATATCATTTTTCAAATCTAGTGGTTGTCTCCATCATATAAAAAGTAGAAGATAAATATATAAGTACATAACTGCCAACTCACCTCTGGACCTCAGATATCCTCCAAATATCTGATGGATCAGAGTAGTAGCCTGCGTTTGCCTGTCCAATCTGAATATTTTCATAAAGCCAAGATCAGATATAATGAAAATTGTGTAAACATCAAGTGACAGGTGGTATGAGTTTTTAATTAAGTTTGGTGTCCAAAGCTTTCAATCAGAGTTAAAATAGATGAGCTTTAAAAACAAAAACAACATCGACCACACACACGAACACAAATACAGCTTTCACATATATCAGATTTCCTTTCATAATTTTCAAGTGACAATGTCCTGCCTGAGTGATTGATCACTGTGTGGCTACTGACAGAGATGAGCAGGTTAAAGGCTAAACAGCTATAAGTGGAGCTACAATTTTAGTCTACTTTAACAGATATGTCGTATTTACTTTATGACAGCCCTCTAAACTTGTCAGGTGCCAGAGCAGACGAGGAATCATTAAAATACTGGTTATCCAACTGGTCTACATATTACATAAAAGGAAATACGACTGAACAGTCACTAATAATAAATCTTGCACCACACTGATTTAATTATTTTTTAAGCAGACTCACTTATTGTTAGGCAGGCAGGACTTTTGCATAGCATCCACTGTGTACCGCAGGAACTCATGGGCATCTTCTTGATTCCCACACCGGAAATGCTTTGCAATCCCTACATCATGTGAAAGCAAATACATTAAAAATGCTCAAATCCAAACAGAAATAGTGTATTATTTTCACTTGTCAGGAGGTGTATACTCACGTTTTAGTTCATGCAACACACCAAGGGGCTTGATGGCATTCCCCGAATTAGCAAACACCTGAATGGTGTGATTCTGCATGATACACAGCATGCAAAATTCGGGCTCATGACCTTTAAGGGCAAATACAGCAGTGATCAGAAACCCAGTATGCCAAATACATCAGAAATTGATGCAGCAAAATGTGTGATGACCCACATGTTTTGGAATGTTCTCTGGACAGCATGTAGTTAGCAAGTGGTGCAGTGTATGAAAGACACTGGAGAGCTGAATTCAGAAAACATGTGTTGCCCAGGTTCTGGAGACCTGCTCCAATACGATGGACTTGAGTCCATTTCAAGCTGAGGCGCTCTGGTGGAAACAGGATCTTTTGCGGCAAACTGATGCCATCGCCACAGCTCACGGCCACTGCATGACAAAGCAGACACAAGATGTGTTATATGCTCACCCTAAATAAAAGACACGCAAGTAGATAACCCTTGGTAGATGAAGTAAACCCTGAAGTACTTGCCTTGCTCATTTGGCCTCTCAGCAGGAAGGGTTGTGTTGCCTCCATACAAAGCAACTTCAAGGCTGGGGGCCACACAGGTAGCCATGCTCCTGGAAAGCTCAGCTGTAGAAGAGTCGACACTCCAGCTGGAGCTGCCGTTGTCCAGGCCTCCAGAGGAGACAGGATTCAGGGAGCTGGAGTGCTTACACAGCGCTGACTCAAAGTCAGATTTCTCTGAAGCTTTGTCAACTATAGTCATCGTTCATTCTGCACATAAAGTCACATATGCACTTTATTCGTAAGTTATTCAAAACAGCCATACAATATCCATACAATTCATATGTATTTCATAAGTAACTGTACATTTTTAATTTTCTTTTTAAATATTTTGTTTATTGATTTTTCCACTGGTCATACAGCTAATACCAAGCATTTCATTTGCTTCTCTACTTTGCACAGCTATTTCGATTTTGCTTTACTGTATCACTTTATTGAATTTTGACTTTCACTCCCCTTTCTATTTGATTCCTCTTTATTTGCACAGACAGTCGTAAAAAGCATTTCACTGCATGTCATATTGTGTGATTGTCCATGTGATCAATAAAATTTGAAATGCATGGCATACATTCACTTTTCATAGAATATGATTCACACTAAATGAAATATGATTTCATTTCTCGTGCTTATGCAATACGGTTTTTGACGTTGTAAATCATGAAGCCAGCATTTAACGAATTAACAGAATGTTTCCTGAAAACGGGGATATGTGCACGTGCTTTCAGAGAGCTGTTGCAGACACAGCGTGTACCCTGCTACGCTACAGGGGCACCACGTGACTTGCAGGAAATGCAGAAGGAATGTCGACATTTCCAAAACCGTGAACTTCAAACCACCAAACCGATTTTGTAGTTTACTAACAAAAAATTCCGGCCAACACTGGGAGATGTTCTTGAATCTACTGTTTAACGTATGTCACGATAATTTGTGACCCACGAACTGTGAGGCTTTAGCTATGTCACAGACAACAGGCAGCCTTACATTATCAACATATGAACTGGCGCTAGTTCTGTCACGGGCTCATCATATAACTAGGGCACAGCATAGTATATGTCTATGTACAGGTTCATTTGTTAAGTCCATTTCACATGAAGACTTGATGTCTGCTTACACAGGGTAGTGTTGTGGGAGAAGTGAAACCCTGGAGCTGCACCGCTGCCCTCCTCCAATTACAACTAGCCTGTTAATGCAGCTAAGCTAACTCCGGCTTCCTGGGGACGGCACAGGCCTCGTGCTTATCACTATTAACATTTTGTTTTTTTGACGAAACGCGGCAAAAATTAAAAGAAAGGAAACTGCAATATACGTTGTCTCTGTCCTCTCGGCACTCAAATCCGCTCGTTTTTTCATTGTGCGGCCAACACCATGGTAAGGCGAAACACAAAAGTGTAGCTGTTATACAAACCCAAATGCATATTACAGTACTATCATAGTACACAGCTTAATCTCGGTACTGTTGTACTTAACAGTAGGTCAAAATCAGTACGCCATCTGGTGGCCTATTATTTTTGACACAGTATCCAGTACTGTATTACGCCGCTTTCGACGTGTGGAATAGTACGAATGAGCGAGACAACTACCCCGCGCCGCACTGCATAAAACCGAGCGACCCTTACATACAAATGCACGCTTTAAAAAGCGGAGGTTACATTACTGTGGTGTTCAGAATGTGTTCGCTTTCTGAACACCTAGTGGACACCAGGATAAGAGGGGCACGAGGTTTAAAATTCGCCGGTGCGCTTTAGCACAGAAACATTAGCTTAGCTTAGCGTACACACTCCGCACCGACATCACAAACTCGCCGCACTAACCGACCCTTTCACCTCACCCGCAGGCGCGCGAAAGAGCTATGCGGCGCCTACAGCTGTACCAACAACGACTGTGTATGATATTAAAATGAAATAACGAACATACCTGTGATTTTATTAATAATTATCTAGTTGTGTTTGTCCATTATAATATCCATAGAGCGTCCGGCGGTGAACAATGACGTAGTTACCCAACTGCTACATCCGGGTAACAGGCAGCAGGTTTCAACCAACCAGCACTAGGCCTGCGGTTTGCGTCTAGGAGTCTATCCGCCAAAATGTCCGACTATAGTATCTAGTGTTTTACTCTAAATGGACTCGTTGTCGTTTCTTTGATGAAGGCATTTAATTTCTAATCACTATTCTTTCTCTTTGTGTGTAAGCCTGGGCAGTGAGTGATAGTGGGTTTACACGTGTTTACACAAACTGAGAAATCAGTGGTGTGTTATTCATTCATCCGGAATCAGTGGTGTGTTATTCATTCATCCGGTCTGTTTATAAAACAGTGGTCTCATCAAGGTTTTAATTAACTTCATCCTGGGACAACTGAAATGCACTGCTCTCGTTTAAACAGGATGCTGACAGATGCATAAGTTTAAAAATTAAACAGATTTAAGAATTCTATTACATACTTTTTTAATAAAGAAAAGTTTCATAATATTATGACACTATACCATCACTAATGCCAAGGCGGACCATCATAAATTGGCTGGTAGCCAAAATGAGTAAATTATAACTACCTGCTGACACTGAGACTAAAGAAGACACGTCTTCACTCTTAAAAAAAAATAAATAAATAAATCTAAGATAGCTTGCATAGCACACGAGGTCTGTAGCAGAATGTTACTGGTTATGTTCTGGTTCATCATCTATTAATTAACACAAGACAAAAGAATCAATGACTTCAACTGATGTAGTGATATCACAAACTAAATGACAAATGCTCTGTAACTATGTGAAATGAATAACAGATGTGAACCAAATTAGTTTAATAATAATTAAAGTCACAATTAAATAACAACAATTTAAGGGCATGGAGAAAAAGTAAATTCAGTTCAAATAACATTAGCAATGGTTTGTCTTTATTTTATGATTGATTTTTTTGGTTTAACAAGGCACACACACAAGCATTTTCACAAGGAGCTACAGTATAAATAAACATACATTCTATAGGATACATTAACATGTCAAATACTCAAGTTCTATACATACTCAGAATATACAGAAATATGTCACAGAAATCTACATATAATTTATGACTGAGTAATTAATTATATCTACATTTTTGCCATTTGTCTCTGAAAATGTACCTGTTTTTGTTCAGGAATCACTTGGAAACTCTGGATCACCTGGATATGGAAACAAAAAAAGAAATTTGAGACACAAAATATAGCTAGGATTAAATCTGGTGTACGAGTGCATAAGCACTGATTTAAGATCTCTCACTGGAGTCCCAAAGCTTTAGAAATGGCTTTATAACCTTTTCCAGGCTGATCTCAACTTTCTCATTTGTTCCTGAATTTCTTTGGATCTCGGCATGTGTAGCTTTTGAGGATCTTTTGTTCTTCGGTTCTTAAAGTGATTTCTTGATTGCGGCTAGAGAAATTTAACTCAGGTGTGATAAACCAGATAAGTTATGTTTTAAAAGGGGCCAGACACCTTCACACAAGGCCATGTGGGTATGGATTTTGTTTTCCCTTAACAATAAAAACCTTCCTTTTAAAAACTGCATGTTGTGTTTACTTTTCTTTATTATTTAAATTTGTTTGATGGTCTAAAACATTGTGTGACAAATGTTCACTTTTTTTTTTAAATCAGTAAGGGGCAAACTTTCACACCGCTGCATATTCCTTGTCGATAAGAGAAGCCAGAGATTATGCAGGTTTGACCAGACAAAGGGTACAAGGTTAGGGTTAGATAATCTGTACAATATGTGGTGATCAGAAAAGCATCAAAGAATGCACAAATACATCAAATTTTAATGTGGATGTGCTACAACAGCAGAAAAGCACAATGGGTTCCACTGGCTTATTCTAGCATGAGAACACTAGGTCACAAAGTAAAATAATCTCAAAATAATTTCATGACCATAACAATAAGTACACTATTCTTCAGTGGCCAGATCTGAATCCAGTAGAACACCTGTGGATGTGGCAGAAACGGAGATGTGCGTTATCGGCAGGAATGGTCATGCAATCTTGTCAGCATGGACCAGAATCCCAAAGGAATGTTTCCAACATTTTGTAGTATCCATGCCACAAAGAATTCTCTCAGGTTGTATTTTAAACTTTAGCCAAAGACATTCCCTAGCCTGCCGTTAGACCGAATTACCAAGATTATGGTCAGACTGGCCAAGAGCGCACAATACCTATTTCCCCAATGCGCAAACCAAAAACATCAAATCACTGAAATATAAAATTCTTTAATGTTTTAAAAGACAGAAGGAAAATTGTTCCCAGAAGTACATGCTGACAAATTTGACTAATGTTGGGACACTGGGACGTTCCCAAAAATAAATAAAGGAAAACTATGCACAACATGCCAAAGTCACAGAACTACTGGATAGTCAGTAGTTATTATAGTGATGACCTCTTTGGTGAAGTTTGCAGCTCACTGATCTGTCCTCGGAGTCGAATGATTTCCTCTTCTTGCTCATAAATCCCCAGTTGTAAATTATGGATTACCTGGAAATTGGAGCACACATGCATGTTATAACAGTTATCATTTTATGGTAATTCTCAATGCAGCAGGACGTTGCACAGTCAGACCTTTCTTCACCTTCACTACAACCGATTAAAAATGGAAATGGATATACAACTTGTAAACAAAGCTCTACAAACAGAACAGGGTCCAAATAACCTAGTTTATACACAATTTCCAAGGGCACAAGCACTCACTCATTTTCTACTGCTTATCCGAACTACCTCAACCATGGAGGGCTGGCACTCATAAGGACAATTTTCCAGAGATGCCAATCAACCTACCATGCAGGTCTTTGTACCGGGAGAGGAAACCGGAGTACCCGGAGGAAACCCCAGAGGCACGTGGAGAACATGCAAACAACGAACCCTAACCCTGGAGGTGCGAGTCGAACATGCTAACCACTAAGCCAGGGCACAAGCAGAATAAGAAAAATATTCACAGCCGGTCACTAAAGGACAGTTTCGGTCAACACTGCACATCTGAATAAAACACACTGGCCGTCATTAATCAAACTGGATGCAGTTGAGTTTTGTTGTAAATCATTCACAGGAGCATTTACAACAGAAATTTGGTAATCATGAATGTAGTCTGTAGAAAACATTTCATTTTCTTGGAGAAACATGCTGTACGTGTAAATTTAGGCCAATGCAGATTAAACATCCTCAATTAATTGGCTTCTGAAATACAGATTAAACCATCAAGTTAAAATTGCTTCTCATTTTTCCACACAATTTAGTGAAAACATTTGTGAACCTGGAGATGCATCCCAAATCATGTACTTATTCACCATTTTCTGCCATATTATAAGTAGTATAGGTAGCTTGTTCATACTGAATGCACCTATTCAACCAAAAAACTGGAATGTTGGACACTTCATGTACTCAACACTTGCGTACATGGTGTCAGATGTGCATGGCTAAAAGGATCGGATGTTTTCAAGATTACTGATGACACTTTGGTGGACATCTTACAAATGTCTTAAATTAGCCCAACATTTTTCCTTTAATTTTCAGCATTTACACACACACAAAAAAAAAGCACCCACCCCACACACCACATTTTGTGCATTTTACATCATTTGCCATCTGGCATTTACTTCCAGTTAGTATAAAAAAAAGTTCTATTTGAAATTAGAATACTCTTAAAATGCATATGCTAGACAGAGGAATAGTAGATTAGGAATGATAATGACCAAAGAAATTAAACAAATACAAATTAAGCTATAGTAGTAATTAAAGCCGAGCTAGTCAATCATGACCCAAACTGTAGGCAAGAATATTCTTACTCTTTGTGCATACATTTACTCTTTGTGCATACATCCTATCTGGGATCAATAAAGTCTTTTCCCCATCCATTCAGACTGCAGCTACTAAAAGAATCCTCATACTTGACTGTTACCTTGACCTTTACTATGGTGGTGAGTTTTCAGTGAAGCAAAACAAACCATGTCAGATTGAATTTTATTACATTCATATGCAAAATGTAGAAGCCCTTACATGTACATTTGTTGTTAAAGGCATCACTTTGCAGTAGTAGGGATTCACTTGGTCACAGTGTGGGGTGCAGGTTGGTCGGCAATTTAATTTGCTCAGACAGGACCATTGAGTTCTTCCGGAAAATTCCCCCCTCTCAAACCTCCAAGTGTTTGCACACACTCCATCTCTGTCCCAAAGGGCTGGAACAACTCAACAGCGATCACCCAAACACTGTACATATCTGACTGCGAACAAAGGAAAGATTCTTCGAGTTTAGAGAAAACAGCATATTCTGGTGTCTACTACCTGGCAGTTCAATAATCCATTCCATATAAGAGTGTATTAGTATAACCAAGTTTAATCATTTCAATATGTACAAGAAACGGAGTACTTTATTACCTTTGAGTCATAATGAGAACACTGCAGTAGAAGCATAAAACAAAATGAAGCATAAAACAAAATGTGCCCACTCCTGTAGTTCGAGAGGAAAAACAACAAGAACAAACTCAGACTACAATACAGAAGCTAAGATGACAAGACAATAAAAAAACAAGGAAATACAAGTTCAAATGTCACCAACTTTTTCATTTATTTTTCAACATAATATCCGTACATGCCAATCCAAAAAGTCACCTATTTTTACATGGCATTCATGTAATAAACAAAGCAAATATGCAAGCAAATAGAGACTGTACTCCAAAAAGTTCTAGTTTTGGCACAATGAGAAACAAGGAGGGCCATATGATGTGATTGGGTCTTTTAATGACCAGATATTATAGTTTGGATCTCCCAATGCTGCATTTTAGCACAAACCGGCTTAAATGAGCAACACAGCCCACATACCTGAAAGTTCAGCAGTCGTTCAATTCACTACTAAAGCACACCGAAGGAAAACAATGCAAACTAGGAGTGAACAAACGGATCATGGAATGTTACACATAAGGAACGATTAGTAAAACTGCTACATGCTAACTACACGAACCTGCAGCTACTGTCAGCCAAACAGTAAGGAACCAAACCGGACGTGACGCAGACCGGCGACTACCAATCAGCTTTTAAATAGAAAGTGCAGCCTGCTAATTGGTAAACACGACTGTCAATCATTCATCCACATAATTCCGTTACATAAGCATGTCTGTTCTCTGTGACATAGCTAAAACCTCACAGTTCGTGGGTCACAAACTATCCATAAGTTAAACAGTAGATTCAAGAACATCTCCCAGTGTGAATTTTTTGTTAGTAAACTACAAAATCGGTTTGGTGGTTTGAAGTTCACGGTTTTGGAAATGTCGACATTCCTTCTGCATTTCCTGCAAGTCACGTGGTGCCCCTGTAGCGTAGCAGGGTACACGCTGTGTCTGCAACAGCTCTCTGAAAGCACGTGCACATATCCCCGTTTTCAGGAAACATTCTGTTAATTCGTTAAATGCTGGCTTCATGATTTACAACGTCAAAAACCGTATTGCATAAGCACGAGAAATGAAATCATCATATTTCATTTAGTGTAAATCATAAAATTCTATGAAAAGTGAATGTATGCCATGCATTTCAAATTTTATTGATCACATTAACAGTCATATACATTATGACATGCAGTGAAATGCTTTTTACAACAGTCTGTGTAAATAAAGAGGAATCAAATAGAAAAGGGGTAAAAAAAAAAAAGTCAATAAAATAAAATATACAATAAAATCAATATAGTCAATATACAATAAAATGAGATACAATAAAACAAAATCCAAAATGACCAGTGGAAAAGTGAATAAATAAAATATTAAAAGTACAGTTACTTATGAAATACATATGAATGGTATGAATATTGTATGGCTGTTTTGAATAACATACAAATAATGTGCATATGTGACTTTATGTGCAGAATGAACGATGGCTATTGTGGTGAAATCATCAGAGAAATCTGACTTTGAGTCAGCGCTGTGTAAGTACTCCAGCTCTCTGAATCCTGTCTCCTCTGGAGGCCTGGACAATGGCAGCTCCAGCTGGAGTGCCGATTCTTCCACAGCTGAGCTTTCAAGGAGGATTGCTACCTGTTTGGCTCTCATAGTTAAAGTTATTTTGTATGATGGCAACACAACACTTTCTGCTGAGAGGCCAAATGAGTAAGGCAAGTACTTCAGGGTTTACTTCATCTACCAACATGTGGGTCATCACACATTTTGCTGCATGGATTTCTGATGTATTTTTTATACTGGGTTTCTGATCACTGCTGTATTTTCATTCATAGGTTATAAGCCTGAATTTTACATGCTGTGTACCATGCAGAATCACACCATTCAGGTGTTTGCTAATTCAGGGAAGGGAATGTGTTTGTGTTTGTCTGTGTGTGGGCGATGTTGTAGTTTTTGTTTTTAAAGCTAATATATTTGAAATCTGATTGAATGCTGTGGACACCAAACTGAATTAAAAACTCTCATACCATCTTTCACTTATTTACACAATTTCCATTATATCTGACTGTGTTTTATGAAAATCACAGATTGGACAGGCAAACGCAGGTTACTACTCTGATCCATCGGATATTTGGAGGATATCTGAGGCCCAGAGGTGAGTTGACAATTATGTACTTATATATTTATCTTCTACTTTTTATATGATGGAGACAATCGCTTTATTAAAAATTTTTTTTAATTAAATCATATGCATATATTTTAATTAGTATCACTGTTTGTAAATGTGGTAAAGCTGAGAACATTATTGACTGAGTGACTAATTTAATTATGTTTCCACAATGACATGTTTAACTGTAAAGCAGTATCAGACACATTTGATCCTTATTTGGATATTACACTAGACATCAAGGTATGGGAAATAAAATTGGTACCCTTATCGAATGTTTACTGCACTACTGCTGTAACTATAGTGAACTGTATAGACCATCTATATCAGAAAATATGTTTGTCCTTACATGATCAATATAGGCCTCGTGTAGCATCTTTAGGACTGTGTTTAACCCAGTGTTAAATTAAATATGTTTCCTTGTGCTGTTTTGCAGAATTCCCCGACTATTCTCAAGGCTTTTGAGCAGTTTGTTAAGGCTGAACAGCTCGATTGGGAGAATGCCTACAAGTGCAGCAAGTTATAAGTGTCACATGGCATCTCTGAGCCCATACTTCTAGGATAATAATGAGGGGGGTTTTGTTGCCAATGTCCTGTCCCCACCCATGCCTACCCCGATTGATCCTTTGCCTCATTTAACTTATAAGCGCTCTTTCATGGACCATAACCATTACCACTTATGGATTTTTGGACCTTTACTGTAGCTCCATTTTTGGACCTTTACTGTAGCTCCATGGCTTCACAGAAAAACTGACACAATTGAACATCGTCTTTTATTCCAGTTATGCTATGGAGAATATGGTATGTGATTTACTGGGGAAGTTAGATTTAACTGGTCCTGGGACAATGCCAGTAAAATATATAGCTTATTTGAATAAAATCCTGTAATTAAAGACCAAGTTTCACTAAAACTTTAAAGGCATCACAGGCACAACAAAAACACTTTTCATTTGTTTATATGACTTAAAACAATTTTAACAAAGTATAGTTGTATGGAAAAAAACTCACATAATCAGTCGTGCTGATTTTGATGGCAGGATACATCTGTGGTCATGAAATAATTTTAAATAATAGATTAATTTTTAAAAATACTGAAAGGCCTTTTGTTTATCAGAAATTGTGGCACTAAATGTATTTTATTATTCATTCTCAGGTAAATAGGTGTCAATAAGATAATAATAATAATGTGAGAATGAGAGGCCAATTTTAGAATATACTACAATACAGTATTAGTAAGAATGTGTGGTAATTGCTGCAGTTGAACAGTAGAGGGAAATGTGGTACTGTGTCTGTCCTTTTTTCCTTCAACAAGTTATGAACACTGCAGCTTTTCATGTTAAAGTGTGCATCAAGCATGGAGAGTTTTACATTTACATTTAAAGCATTTGGCAGATGCCCTTATCCAGAGCCCTTATACATAGATATGACAAACAGAGAAGGTAGTGCTAGTTGAAGTGTATCATGAATAAGTAGCTCTTCAACCATCATTTGAAAATAGTCAGTGACTGGACTTTTTCCTTCAACAAGTGATGAACACTGCAGGTTTTCTGCAGATTTCCACGTTAAAGTATGCACCAAGCATTGGGAATTTTACTGCTGAGAGTCTTTGATGTCAGACTGGAGGTAGCTGTGTTCTGTGTCCTGCAGCTAACCTCCTGTAGATGAGCAGACAATAGACTCTCTATTAGAGATCAGTACACCTGTAAAGGTCATCCTGCTGTCACTTCTTAGTGGCGACTCGCCGCTTTCTGCTCGCCAGCATCTCGTAGAACGGGTCCTTGCTGATGCTGGCCCTGTAAATCATAAGAGGTACCAATGAATATAGAAAATTCTGGTTATACAGCTTAGGAAATACAATGCTGCACTTTAGGACTATGTAATGTTTTATTCCCTGCCAACACGAAATAAATACACTTTCTCTTTATTAGTAGTGAAGGGTTACAGAGGACAAATGGCTCAAAGTTCCCAGCAGTGCCACAGAACCTGCTGATACATCATTAACTGCACAAACCATCTGTGTGCACACTGGACCAGTCACACTTCACTGTAACAAGTGAGGCACTCACTCACTCATTTTCTAGCGCTTATCCAAACTTCTCGGGTCACAGGGAGCCTGTGCCTATCTCAGGCGTCATCTGGCATCAAGGCAGGATACACCCTGGACGGAGTGCCAACCCATCGCAGGGCACACACACTCTCATTCACTTACACAACCACACACTACAGACAATTTTCCAGAGATGCCAATCAACCTACCATGCATGTCTTTGGACCGGGGGAGGAAACCGGAGTACCCGGAGGAAACCCCCGAGGCAAACTCCACACACACAAGGCGGAGGCGGGAATCGAACCCCGGCCCTGGAGGCGTGAGGCAAACGTACTACCCACTAAGCCACCGTTTTAAGTGATATTCATGAAAGGTGTGGACACTTTGTCTGAAACTACATGCTGTCTATCCTCAGACAAATATTCTGGATCCCTCAAGCCAACTCTGCAATTCAAAAGCTTATTCACAAGTGCTCAGTTTGTCGCAAATTCAAAGGAAGAGTTGGTGAGCAAAAAAATGACATGCTTGCCAGAAGACTGCTACCCAACAAACCCCCATTCACAAATGTGGGTGTCGATAACTTTGGTCCCTTCGATGTAAAACACTGCCGGAGTAAAGTAAAAAGTAAAGTAATGTGCTCGGACGGCACAAATTTTGTTGGTGCGAAAATAGAGTTACGAGTTAAATTTTGAGCCTGAAGAAGTAGTATTAGTCGAGGAAAGTTCCTCCCCTCACAATTCATGGATAATGGGAGGAGTAATTCAAACCTTGCAAATCTACAGCAGAACTGTATGCCATGTAAAGCTAAAGACCAAAACTAATATACTGGAGAGACCTGTAAATAAACAAATTTTGAGGGTAACAAATCTCTGAAGACCTCTTGTCATCACAATGACTTTGGAGTCAGTTCATACCTTTGAAAATGAACAATTGTTTGCATACAATTAATTATAACAAAGTCATAAATTAATATTACACACGCTTCTCTATTAAACATAAGACTATAAGAAAACTCAAATCAAGAGGAGACATATTTTAAAATGTGATAATATAAATTTTAACAACTTTAACAACAAATACATGGTATGTGTGCCTGCAAAAGCTTCTTCATTTTGCATTTGATGAAATAAAATTCAATCTGACATGGTTTATGATGTTTTGCTTCACTGAAAACAAACTGCCACAATGAAGGTCAAGGTAACAGTCAAATATGAGGATTCTTTTAGTAGCTGCATTCTGAATGGTCAACTCAGAAGACAGATCAGTGAGCTGCAAACTTCAACAAAGAGGTCATCACTATAATAACTACTGACTATCCAGTAGTCATGTTACTGTCATATTATGTGTATAGTTTTCCTTTATTTTTGGGCCCAACATTAATCAAATTTGTCAGCATGTATGTAGACAGCATGTACGAATTGTTTTTCTGGGAACAATTTTTCTTTTGGGGGGCACGGTGGCTTAGTGGTTAGCACGTTCGCCTCACACCTCCACGGTCGGGGTTCGATTTCCGCCTCCGCCTTGTGTGTGTGGAGTTTGCATGTTCTCCCCATGCCTTGGGGGTTTCCTCCGGGTACTCTGGTCCCCCCCCGGTCCAAAGACATGCATGGTAGGTTGATAAGCATCTCTGAAAAATTGTCCGTGGTGAATGAGAGTGTGTGTGCCCAGCGATGGGTTGGCACTCCATCCAGGGTGTATCCTGCCTTGATGCCCGATGACGCCTGAGATTGGCACAGGCTCCAGTGATGGATGGATATTTTTGTTTGTGCATTGGGGAAATAGGTATTGTGCAATGTTAAACTTCCTGAGATCTTGGCCATAGTCTTGGTCATTCGGTCTAACAGCAGGCTAGGGAAATGTCTTTGGCAAAAGTTTAAAATACAACATGAGAAATTTAAATAAACTAAACAGTCACAAATGTGATTACACTTTGACGGCCTCTGTTTGCTGTCTCTGGGTACGTCTCTTATCAACAAGGCATATACATGTGCAGAACTGATGCTAACTATAGTCTTTTCTTCATTGCACCATTCTGAATAAACTCTAGAGATTGTTGTGTGTGAAAATCCCAGATTGTACGTTACATGAAGCTGTTCTACTCTATCTGCATGATTTTATTCCTAATAAAGGGAAATAATAATTTTGTTCCTAATGAATGAAAAAATAATGTAATTCCTAATAAATGAAAAAATAATTATTTAATTCCTAATACAGGAAAAAAATATTTAATACCTAATAAATAGCTCAGTTCATTGCCATTCAGGTTGCTTTAAAATGTTTACCATTGGAAGTATTAACTAAAATCTTCAGCTTTTAGTTTGACTAAAATTTTTGCCTGTATATATAAATATTTTTTATGTATTAGTTATTTCCGACCGTTGTACGAGAATTATGCAGAGTTCCATCGATTTGTGCGTGTTTTCGTTCAAATTTTTAAAACATGCCTCTTTCGGTGTTACCATGGCGATCACTTATCAAAATTTTTAAAACGCGCCGAGCAACGGAAAGGTAAGTCACGTCGAGAAAGTTAGATAGTAAATAATTTTAATTTAGCATAATGTTTCCGCTTACCAAACCTTTTAATCTGAGTTACTAGATAACGAGTCTGTCGAGAAACTGGGAAAAGGAGATGTGTAATATGCATTTGGGTTTGTATAACAGCTACACTTTTGTGTTTCGCCTTACCATGGTGTTGGCCGCACAATGAAAAAACGAGCATATTTGAGTGCCGAGAGTACAGAGACAACGTATAATCCATTTTTCTTTCTTTTTTTCTGCGTTTCGTCAAGAAAACAAAATGTTAATAGTGATAAGCACGAGGCCTGTGCCGTCCCCAGGAAGCCGGAGTTAGCTTAGCTGCATTAACAGGCTAGTTGTAATTGGAGGAGGGCAGCGGTGCAGCTCCAGGGTTTCACTTCTCCCACAACACTACCCTGTGTAAGCAGACATCAAGTCTTCATGTGAAAATGGACTTAACAAATGAACCTGTACATAGAAATATACTATGCTGTGCCCTAGTTATATGATGAGCCCGTGACAGAACTAGCGCCAGTTCATATGTTGATAATGTAAGGCTGCCTGTTGTCTGTGACATAGCTAAAGCCTCACAGTTCGTGGGTCACAAATGATCGTGACATACGTTAAACAGTAGATTCAAGAACATCTCCCAGTGTGAATTTTTTGTTAGTAAACTACAAAATCGGTTTGGTGATTTGAAGTTCAAGGTTTTGGAAATGTCGACATTCCTTCTGCATTTCCAGCAAGTCACGTGGTGCCCCTGTAGCGTAGCAGGGTACACGCTGTGTCTGCTCTCTGAAAGCACGTGCACATATCCCCGTTTTCAGGAAACATTCTGTTAATTCGTTAAATGCTGGCTTCATGATTTACTACATCAAAACCGTATTGCATAAGAAATAAAATAATCATATTTCATTTGATGTAAATGCCATGCATTTAAAATTTTATTGATCACATGAACATTCATGCACAGTATCACATGCAGTGAAATGCATTTTATGACTGTCGGTGTAAATAAAAAGGAATCAAATAGAAAGGGGAGTGAACAAGTCAAATAAAATACGATAAAATGAGATACAGTAAAAGAAAATCGAAATAGCTGTGCAAAGAAGAGAAGCAAATGAAATGCGTGGTATTAGCTGTACAATGACCAGTGGAAAAATCAATAAACTATATATATATATATATATATATATATATATATATATATATATATATATATATATATAAAAAAAGTACAGTTACTTATGAAATACATATAAATGGTATGAATATTGTATGTCTGTTTTGAATAACTTTATGTTTTGTGCATATGTGACTTTATGTGCAGAATGAACGATGGCTATTGTGGTGAAATCATCAGAGAAATCTGACTTTGAGTCAGTGCTGTGTAAGCACTCCAGCTCCCTGAATCCTGTCTCCTCTGGAGGCCTGGACAATGGCAGCTCCAGCTGGAGTGTCGACTCTTCTACAGCTGAGCTTTCCAGGAGCATGGCTACCTGTTTGGCTCTCATAGTTAAAGTTGCTTATTATGATGGCAACACAAACCTTCCTGCTGAGAGGCCAAATGATCAAGGCAAGTACTTCAGGGTTTACTTCATCCAACAAGGGTTATTTACTTATCTGCCTTTTATTTAGGGTAAGAATATAAACTCATCTGATGTCTGCTTTGTCATGCAGTGTCCGTCAGCTGTGGCGATGGCATCAGTCTGCCGCAAAAGATCCTGTTTCCACCAGAGCGCCTCAGCTTGAAATGGACTCAAGTCCATCGTATTGGAGCAGGTCTCCAGAACCTGGGCAACACATGTTTTCTGAATTCAGCTCTCCAGTGTCTTTCATACACTGCACCACTTGCTAACTACATGCTGTCCAAAGAACATTCCAAAACATGTGGGTCATCACACATTTTGCTGCATCAATTTCTGATGTATTTGGCATACTGGGTTTCTGATCACTGCTGTATTTTCCCTTAAAGGTCATGAGCCCGAATTTTGCATGCTGTGTATCATGCAGAATCACACCATTCAGGTGTTTGCTAATTCGGGGAATGCCATCAAGCCCCTTGGCGTGTTACATGAACTAAAACGTGAGTATACACCTCCTGACAAATGAAAATAATACACTATTTCTGTTTGGATTTGAGCATTTTTAATGTATTTGCTTTCACATGATGTAGGGATTGCAAAGCATTTCCAGTATGGGGATCAAGAAGATGCCCATGAGTTCCTGCGGTGCACAGTGGATGCTATGCAAAAGTCCTGCCTGCCTAACAATAAGTGAGTCTGCTTAAAAAATAATTAAATCAGTGTGGTGCAAGATTTATTATTAGTGACTGTTCAGACATATCGGTTAAAATAGATTAAAATTGTAGATCCACTTACTGTAAACCTGTTTAGCTTTTAACCTGTTCATCTGTTAGTAGCTACACAGTAATCGATCACTAAGACACCAAACTGAATTAAAACTCTCATACAATCTGTCACTTGATGTTTACAAAATTTCCATTACATCGTGCTTTTCGAAAATTTTCAGATTGGACAGGCAAACGCAGGCTACTACTCTGATCCATCAGATATTTGGAGGATATCTGAGGTCCAGAGGTGAGTTGGCAATTATGTACTTATATATTTATCTTCTACTTTTTATATGATGGAGACAACCACTAGATTTGAAAAATGATATCATATGCATATACTTTTTATTAGTATCACTGTTTATAAATGTGGTAAAGCTGAGAACTTTGTTGACTGCGTGATTAATTGAATTATGTTTCCACAGTGAAGTGTATGAATTGCAAAGCAGTATCAGACACATTTGAACCTTATTTGGATATTGCACTGGACATCAAGGTATGGGAAATAAAATTGGTACCCTTATCGGATGTTTACTGCACTACTGCTATAACTATAGTGAACTGTATAGACCATCTATATCAGAAAATATGTTTGTCCTTACATGATCAATACAGGCCTCGTGCAGCATCTATAGGACTGTGTTTAACACAGTGTTAAATTAAATATGTTTCCTTGTGCTGTTTTACAGAATGCCCCGACTATTCTCAAGGCTTTTGAGCAGTTTGTTAAGGCTGAACAGCTCGATTGGGAGAATGCCTACAAGTGCAGCACGTAAGTGTCACATGGCATCTCTGAGCCCATACTAATAGGATAATAACGAGAGCTTTGACTGTAATAAGGACATGAACCTTATATTAAAAATAATAGATAATGCTGACTATCAGTGTAAAGTCTAAAATATAAATCTTATTCATTCTATTCTTCTTGTAGTTGTAAGGAAACGGTTCAGGCCTCAAAAAGATTAAGTATTCACCGCAACTCCAATGTGCTCACTATCTCTCTGAAGCGCTTTGCCAACTTCAATGGAGGCAAAATATCCAAGGTCGGTATTTCCTGTAAATGTTTTAATAAGCTTGGAAAATTGTTTGTTGTGACAGATCATTGTACAATGAACACTAAAAAAATCTGTTGCTGTATTGCACTGTAAATCATTCTCCACACAGGACGTGAGATACACTGAGTACTTTGACTTGCGGCCATACATGTCCCAGTCTCACGGAGAGCCGCAGATTTACAGGCTGTATGCTGTTCTGGTGCACTCAGGCTTCAGCTGCTATGCCGGACACTACTACTGCTACGTAAAAGTGAGACCTACTGCACATGTTTAGCTCTCAACTTTTGATCAAGTTTAAAGAAGAGCTTTCTAATGGTGCTGATGGATGGACTAATGTGGAAATGTGTGGTGCTTTGTTTCAGGCAAGTAATGGCCAGTGGTATCAGATGAATGATTCATCAGTGACTCCCACTGATATACGATCTGTGCTGAACCAGCAAGCATACCTGCTGTTCTACATCAAGCAAGGGTATGTTAGAGTTATTAATGCTTGAATAGAATTATAAATAGACTGTTGGATTAAGATGTCCATGTTTTTGTTAAAATTTTGTACTCTGACTTACTTTTTAGGTCTACAGATCTGAAAAATGGAGATTTTAACCAGAAGGGTTTCACTTCAGGCCACTCATCTCCCCGACCAGTAACACCTAAGCTAAACGGGCATTCTTATACGTCCTCAACCATCATCGGCCCACAGCTCCCTCCTACTATGTTAAAGGTAGAGCCACAGCATGCACTTAGAGCTTTTTATTGACAAGAAATTTCCAAATTTTAGATCCACCTTAGGTAACTTTTTACTTATTTTACAGAATAACTCGTATGTCAATGGCAACGGCTCCTCAAAGGAGTACCACAACAGCTCAAAGCCCAGCAGCAGTGACAGCAGCGTGAGCAAAGCCGCCTCCAATGTGTCTTACTCTTCCACCCCATCCTCCGCTTCAAATCAACCTGTCCACCCCACGGGCATGAAGAGGCTCAAAATAAGCTTTACGGTCAGCTATGGAAAGGTGGTGCGGTGCAACCGGACCCAAACAGCTCCATCCAGCCGCTCTTCATCATCGGCCAGCTATTCTTACCCACAGTCTTCATCGTCTACCTCAAAACTCCAGTGCTCCAAGCAGGTCAATGGCACATCCTCGTATAGCAGCTCAACTTTCCTGGTTCCTAATGATGAGGAATCATCTGAGGACTCTGACCAGGAGAGCAGAGTTTTGGACAACGGTACTTCTAAGCTTTCTGGTGTAGCCAAGGCAGCCAGTGTGAACGATGGCATGCACAGTCCTCACTTTAATAGTTCTAGGTCACACTCGCCTAAGACAAATGGATCTAACAGCTTCTCTGAGTCTCACATAGGTACAAATGGGTCAGGACATGGACAAGTCAATGGCTTCAAACATTCTGACAAGGTATGAAACGTCTCTTTGTCTTCTTTTCAATCGTATAATTTACAATTTTAATGAAAACAAGCCTTTTAGTTATAGTTGTAATTTGTAGCAATGCATTGCAGTACATCTGCTAAATACTGTAAACACAATACTTTGAAATGACTGTTTGGATGTTAACATCCTTTGGATGGTGATTTTTTTGTTAAGGCATCAGACAGTCCAGCCTCTGAATCTTCCATAAGTGACACTAACTTAGACTCCCAGAGTGTGTCAAGGTAAGCAATGTATCCTAATCACACAAGCTATTTATCTTTATTCAGTCTGGTGCACACTACATTATGCAAGAAGAAGAAATAACAATCACTTTATATTCTCTCTGTTCAGCTCTAAGTCTAAGGGAATGCGCTCCCCATTAAACCAGCCACATGTTTCTACTGCCACAAAGGACAGAGACAAGGAGTACCATCGCAACTACAGAGAGCTCAAGGACAGGAGCAGAGAACGACATGGACATCGGCCAGAGAGAGAGTATTATACACAGAAGGAGCACTCTCGCAGTCGTCACAGAGATAAAGAGTCAGCTCGGTACTGGGATAGATATTCCTACCAGCACGGAGATCGCCACTACAAAAGAGCCAGAGAGGAGCGGTTACAGGATTGGGAGTGGGGCAGGAGATTCCAGAATTCACACCGCTCGTCAAGCCACAATTATAGAGGACTAATGTTGCGCCATGCACGGGAAGACCGTCGTGACAGGCGCCACTACAATGGAGAGCAGAGCAGCAATAGAGCAAAGCCCTCATCTCCATGTACCACTAGCCCTTTGGCCCGGCATGGAACCAGAAAACGCAGCTTGTCTGGTGAAGACAGCATGTCTGAAGAGCGGAGGGCCAAGAAATGTAAAAAATCAAAGAAGAAAAATAAAGACAAGCACAGGTAAGTAAACATGTTCCTGCAACACAGAGAACTGTCCCTAATGTAAAAACTTTTCCAAGCCCAAGAGTAGTTTTACATTTTTGTAACTAATACCTCTTACATTCTGCAGGAGTTCAGAAAGGGACGTGTCTGTCAAGAACCAGGACAGCAGCTCCAGCCGACAGAAAAAAAAGAAGAAGAAGAAGAGGAGGCATGAGTCAGAGGACAGACTTCACAGACAGGGACGGTCATCAGACAGGCATGACTGGAAAGGCAGGAATGGTGAGGAGAGGAAGAGACGTAAGCACCAACGCAGCACTGACCGAGATAGTTCTCCTCATCGTTCCAAGCTGCCATGTATGGAGGTTCTTCCCCAGCTCAGTGGTTACTCCGGTATGCAACATGACATTATGATTAAAAAATTTTTTTGCTTTGATGTAAAATTCTGCTCCAGACTGAACTTCTCTTGCTGCAGGTGATGTTGTTAAGCATTATAATGGATATGTCCAAGGATTCTGTCATAAAGAAGTAGTTGGGGCAAAATAAAACAAGATGTACTTAGTTTTAATATTTTGTTTTTGTTTCCCCCTAGAACTCTGAGGACAAAGGACAACTACACTTTACTAAATATTGTAAGTCTAATAACCAAGTCATACTGTATTTTTTGCAGCATAAATGCTTTAAATTTTTTTAGGGTTAAGGATTTTTTTACCATGCTGTACAGCTGAACTTTGAAGAAACTCAATTAAAAATGTAAAAAAAAATAAAATTAAAAATAAAAATAAAAAATAATATATACACTTAAACCGGAAGAAGAAGCCTGGAGCTTTATCATCAAAATTGCTGCTCAGACATAGACTCAGGACTTTCTCACTTGTGAAGATGACACACATTCTCCCTTTAAGGACACGTATCTGGGAATGATGGAAAATAGTGAACTAAAATGCTGCATAAAAGACTCTCTCCCGGCTGGAAGCTATGATGTCACCGTTTCCACCTTTCTGTCCTCAACAGAACAGATTTTTTTAGTGCTTTGTGTGCACTTACACCACAGTTAACCTGGACACACTTGACATTTTCTGCCTACTTTCCCCATTTTTTTAATTTTTTTCATTTCTTTTAAACAGAAGACTCAATCTCCAGGATCCACCTAATGGCATTATACCGACATTTCCACATTTCTTCACATAGGAAAAATGTACATTGCATTATATCATGTATGGATGTGGGTGATTTTGAGTGTAAGTTTTAATCCTTTTGTGTTAAAAATACTGTGAATTTAAGTTAAACTGTACTATCAGTTATTTACTTGCAATCCTGTATGAGAATAAACATTTATTTTAGAAAAACCACTCAGCATAATGTAGGCCATGTTCCAAAATATTTCCCACTTTTTTTGACAAAAATAAGATAATAAAATCCTACATTTTACTGTAGCATGTTGAAAAATTCTACGTTGTACATTCTGTATTAATTAAGAGGGAATAGGCCTTAATGTCTACAATTGTAATATTTTCTCATTATGTTTACAGATTTTTGTTGGGATGAATGGATCGGTGTGTGATGATGGGTTGAGTGTTTGGATTTGTACAGGGTGAGGTCTCTTCTCACCTTTTGAATAAAAAACAAACAAACAAAAACACTTTTTTTATTCATCAGTCTTTGTTGTGCAACAGAATGACATTTTTGTAAAAATTTCCATTTTATTTATTACTCATTGAATTTGAGTTTTCACAGTAGACAGTGTCCTTTCCCCACCCATACCTACCCCCACTGATCCTTTGCCTCATTTAACTTATAAGCGCTTCTTCATAGACAGCAACCAAAATATTCATAATACAAATGGCCAATAGCTTTAAAATCCATTTTCGGTTGGACCTTTACTGTAGCTCCATGGCTTCACAGAAAAACTGACACATTTGAACATCGTCTTTTATTCCAGTTATGCTTTGGGGAATATGGTCTGCGATTTACTGGGGAAGTTAGAGTTAACTGGTCCTGGGACAATGCCAGTAAAACAAATAGCTATCATTGGATACATTAACTCTGGTTTAAGAGGTTACATACTTAAGGTACCATGAGTCTAAAACACTTCCAATTTTTAATTGTTTTTTTATTTTATATACATAGTTATGACAAACAGAGAAGGTAGTGCTAGTTGAAGTGTATGATGAATAAGTAGCTCTTCAACCATCATTTGAAAATAGTCAGTGACTGGACTTTTTCCTTCAACAAGTGATGAACACTGCAGGTTTTCTGCAGATTTCCACATTAAAGTATGCACCAAGCATTGGGAATTTTACTGCTGAGAGTCTTTCATGTCAGACTGGAGGTATCTGTGTTCTGTGTCCTGCAGCTCACCTCCTGTAGATGAGCAGACAATAGACTCTCTATTAGAGATCAGTACACCTGTAAAGGTCATCCTGCTGTCACTTCTTAGTGGCGACTCGCCGCTTTCTGCTCGCCAGCATCTCGTAGAACGGGTCCTTGCTGATGCTGGCCCTGTAAATCATAAAAGGTTTTATTGTTTTATTCATGTTTTATTCCCTGCCAACACGAGATAAATACACTTTCTCTTTATTAGTTGTGAAGGGTTAAAGAGGACAAATGGCTCACAGTTCCCAGCAGTGCCACAGAACCTGCTGATACATCATTAACTGCACAAACCATCTGTGTGCACACTGGACCAGTCACACATCACTGTAACAACTGAGGCACTCACTCACTCACTCATTTTCTACCACTTATCCGAACTTCTCGGGTCACAGGGAGCCTGTGCCTATCTCAGGCGTTATCTGGCATCAAGGCAGGATACACCCTGGACAGAGTGCCAACCCATCGCAGGGCACACACACTCTCATTCACACACTACGGACAATTTTCCAGAGATGCCAATCCACCTACCATGCATATATTTGGACCGGGGGAGGAAACCAGAGTACACCCCCGAGGCACAGGGAGAACAGGCAAACTCCACACACACAAGGCGGAGGCAGGAATCGAACCCCGGCCCTGGAGGCGTGAGGCGATCGTGCTACCCACTAAGCCACATTCATGAAAGGTGTGGACACTTTGTCTGAAAATACATGCTGTCTATCCTCAGACAAATATTCTGGATCCCTCAAGCCAACTCTGCAATTCAAAATCTTATTCACAAGTGCTCAGTTTGTCGCAAATTCAAAGGAAGAGTTGGTGAGCAAAAAAAATTACATGCTTGTCAGAAGACTGCTACCCAACAAACCCCCATTTACAAATGTGGGTGTCGATAACTTTGGTCCCTTCGATGTAAAACACTGCCGGAGTAAAGTAAAAAGTAAAGTAATGTGCTCGGACGGCACAGATTTTGTTGGTGCGAAAATAGAGTTACGAGTTAAATTTTGAGCCTGAAGAAGTAGTATTAGTCGAGGAAAGTTCCTCCCCTCACAATTCATGGATAATGGGAGGAGTAATTCAAACCTTGCAAATCTACAGCAGAACTGTATGCCATGTAAAGCTAAAGACCAAAACTAATATACTGGAGAGACCTGTAAATAAACAAATTTTGAGGGTAACAAATCTCTGAAGACCTCTTGTCATCACAATGACTTTGGAGTCAGTTCATACCTTTGAAAATGAACAATTGTTTGCATATAATTAATTATAACAAAATCATAAATTAATATTACACATGCTTCTCTATTAAACATAAGACTATAAGAAAACTCGATGATGAGCCCGTGACTATGACATGTTGATAATGTAAGGCTGCCTGTTGTCTGTGACATAGCTAAAGCCTCACAGTTCGTGGGTCACAAATGATCGTGACATACGTTAAACAGTAGATTCAAGAACATCTCCCAGTGTTGGCCGGAATTTTTTGTTAGTAAACTACAAAATCGGTTTGGTGGTTTGAAGTTCAAGGTTTTGGAAATGTCGACATTCCTTCTGCATTTCCTGCAAGTCACGTGGTGCCCCTGTAGCGTAGCAGGGTACACGCTGTGTCTGCAACAGCTCTCTGAAAGCACGTGCACATATCCCCGTTTTCAGGAAACATTCTGTTAACTCGTTAAATGCTGGCTTCATGATTTTACATCAAAACCGTATTGCATAAGCACAAGAAATAAAATAATCATTTCATTTGATGTAAATCATTTTCTATGAAAAGTGAATGTATGCCATGCATTTAAAATTTTATTGATCACATGGACAATCACAGTATCACATGCAGTGAAATGCTTTTTACGACTGTGGGTGTAAATAAAAAGGAATTAAATAGAAAGGGGAGTGAACAAGTCAAATAAAGTACAATAAAATGAGTTACAGTAAAACAAAATCGAAATAGCTGTGCAAAGTAGAGAAGCAAATGAAATGCGTGGTATTAGCTGTACAATGACCAGTGGAAAAATATATAAACAAAATATATATAAAAAAAGTACAGTTACTTATGAAATACATATAAATGGTATGAATATTGTATGTGTCACGAGGTGACACGGTGAAACAAAAGCGGGTGAGGATCCAAACGCAGTTTACGGGTTTTAATAAACAAAACACAAACAAACAGGCAGGCAACGCGGAACAAACAGGAAACGGGAACATGGACATACACACACCAACACCAAAAACGACCAACAACATTGAAGTGAACAGACAGAGTATATATGGAGAACGAGAACCAATCACAAAACAGAGACAGACAAGGACTAAGACAAAACACCTGGGGAAGAGAATGAATGTAATTAGTGTCCATGGTAACAGATAGGTGGGCGGGGTCAACAATTAACATCAGGGAGAGACGGCAGACAGAAACAAGGGGAAAACACAGACAGACACATTACAGTATGTCTGTTTTGAATAACTTTATGTTTTGTGCATATGTAACTTTATGTGCAGAATGAATGATGGCTATTGTGGTGAAATCATCAGAGAAATCTGACTTTGAGTCAGTGCTGTGTAAGCACTCCAGCTCCCTGAATCCTGTCTCCTCTGGAGGCCTGGACAATGGCAGCTCCAGCTGGAGTGTCGACTCTTCTACAGCTCAGCTTTCCAGGAGCATGGCTACCTGTTTGGCTCTCATAGTTAAAGTTGCTTATTATAATGGCAACACAACCCTTCCTGCTGAGAGGCCAAATGATCAAGGCAAGTACTTCAGGGTTTACTTCATCCAACAAGGGTTATTTACTTATCTGCCTTTTATTTAGGGTGAGCATATAAACTCATCTGATGTCTGCTTTGTCATGCAGTGGCCGTGAGCTGTGGCGATGGCATCAGTCTGCCGCAAAAGATCCTGTTTCCACCAGAGCGCCTCAGCTTGAAATGGACTCAAGTCCATCATATTGGAGCAGGTCTCCAGAACCTGGGCAACACATGTTTTCTGAATTCAGCTCTCCAGTGTCTTTCATACACTCCACCACTTGCTAACTACATGCTGTCCAGAGAACATTCCAAAACATGTGGGTCATCACACATTTTGCTGCATCAATTTCTGATGTATTTGGCATACTGGGTTTCTGATCACTGCTGTATTTTCCCTTAAAGGTCATGAGCCCGAATTTTGCATGCTGTGTATCATGCAGAATCACACCATTCAGGTGTTTGCTAATTCGGGGAATGCCATCAAGCCCCTTGGCGTGTTACATGAACTAAAACGTGAGTATACACCTCCTGACAAATGAAAATAATACACTATTTCTGTTTGGATTTGAGCATTTTTAATGTATTTGCTTTCACATGATGTAGGGATTGCAAAGCATTTCCAGTATGGGGATCAAGAAGATGCCCATGAGTTCCTGCGGTGCACAGTGGATGCTATGCAAAAGTCCTGCCTGCCTAACAATAAGTGAGTCTGCTTAAAAAATAATTAAATCAGTGTGGTGCAAGATTTATTATTAGTGACTGTTCAGACATATCAGTTAAAATAGATTAAAATTGTAGATCCACTTACTGTAAACCTGTTTAGCTTTTAACCTGTTCATCTGTTAGTAGCTACACAGTAATCGATCACTAAGACTGAATTAAAACTCTCATACAATCTGTCACTTGATGTTTACAAAATTTCCATTACATTGTGCTTTTCGAAAATATTCAGATTGGACAGGCAAACGCAGGCTACTACTCTGATCCATCAGATATTTGGAGGATATTTGAGGTCCAGAGGTGAGTTGGCAATTATGTACTTATATATTTATCTTCTACTTTTTATATGATGGAGACAACCACTAGATTTTAATTATATAATTATATCATATGCATATACTTTTTATTAGTATCACTGTTTGTAAATGTGGTAAAGCTGAGAACTTTGTTGACTGCGTGATTAATTGAATTATGTTTCCACAGTGAAGTGTATGAATTGCAAAGCAGTATCAGACACATTTGATCCTTATTTGGATATTGCACTGGACATCAAGGTATGGGAAATAAAATTGGTACCCTTATCGAATGTTTACTGCACTACTGCTATAACTATAGTGAACTGTATAGACCATCTATATCAGAAAATATGTTTGTCCTTACATGATCAATACAGGCCTCGTGCAGCATCTATAGGACTGTGTTTAACACAGTGTTAAATTAAATATGTTTCCTTGTGCTGTTTTACAGAATGCCCCGACTATTCTCAAGGCTTTTGAGCAGTTTGTTAAGGCTGAACAGCTCGATTGGGAGAATGCCTACAAGTGCAGCATGTAAGAGTCACATGGCATCTCTGAGCCCATACTAATAGGATAATAATGAGAGCTTTGACTGTAATATGGACATTAATTTTAGATTAAAAATAATAGATAATGCTGTCTATCAGTGTAAAGTCTTATTCATCCTGTTCTTGTAGTTGTAAGGAAAAGGTTCAGGCCTCAAAAAGATTAAGCATTCACCGCAACTCCAATGTGCTCACTATCTCTCTGAAGCGCTTTGACAACTTCAATGAAGGCAAAATCTGCAAGGTCGGTATTTCCTGTAAATGTTTTAATAAGCTTGGAAAATAGTTTTTTGTGACAGATCATTGTACGATGAACACTAAAAAAAATCTGTTGCTGTATTGCACTGTAAATCATTCTCCACACAGGACGTGAGATACACTGAGTACTTTGACTTGCGGCCATACATGTCCCAGTCTCACGGAGAGCCGCAGATTTACAGGCTGTATGCTGTGCTGGTGCACTCAGGCTTCAGCTGCTATGCCGGACACTACTACTGCTACATAAAAGTGAGACCTACTGTACATGTTTAGCTCTCAACTTTTGTTTGAGCTTAAAGAAGAGCTTTCTAATGGTGCTGATGGATGGATTAATGTGGAAATGTGTGGTGCTTTGTTTCAGGCAAGTGATGGCCAATGGTATCAGATGAATGATTCATCAGTGACTCCCACTGATATACGATCTGTGCTGAACCAGCAAGCATACCTGCTGTTCTACATCAAGCAAGGGTATGTTAGAGTTATTAATGCTTGAATAGAATTATAAATGCATTGTTTATTTGAGATGTCTCTGTTTTTGTTAAAATTTTGTACTCTGATTTACTTTTTAGGTCTACAGATCTGAAAAATGGAGATTTTAACCAGAAGGGTTTCACTCTAGGCCACTCATCTCCCCGACCCTTAACACCTAAGCTAAACGGGCATTCTTATACGTCCTCAACCATTATCGGCCCACAGCTCCCTCCTACTATGTTAAAGGTAGAGCCTCAGCATGCACTTAGAGCTTTTTATTGACAAGAAATTTCCAAATTTTAGATCCACCTTAGGTAACTTTTTACTTATTTTACAGAATAACTCGTACGTCAATGGCAACAGCTCCTCGAAGGAGTACCACAAAAGCCCAGGAGCAGTGACAGCAGCATGAACAAAGCCGCCTCCAATGTGTCTTACTCTTCCACCCCATCCTCCGCTTCAAATCAACCTGTCCACCCCACGGGCATGAAGAGTCTCGAGATGAGATTTAGTCTCAGCAATGGAAAGGTGGTGCGGTGCAGAATCTTGGACAACGGTACTCCTAAGCCTTCTGGTGTTGCCAAGGCAGCCAGGTGGCATGCACAGTCCTCACTTTAATAGTTCAAGCTCACACTCGCCTAAGACAAACGGATCTAACATCTTCTCCGAGTCTCACATAGGTACACATGGGTCAGAACATGGTCAAGTCAGTGGCTTCAAACATTCTGACAAGGTATGAAACATCACTTTGGCTGCTTTTCAGATATAATTTACAATTTTAATGAAACCAAGCTTTTTAGTGATGGTTGTAATTTCTAACACTACATTGCACTACATCTGTTAAATGCTGTAAATACAATACATTGACATGACTGTGTGGTTGTTAACATCCTTTTGGCAGTACAATGGAGAGCAGAGCAGCAATAGAGCAAAGCTCTCGTCTCCATGTATCACTTGCTCTTTGCCCTGCCACAGTACCAGAAAATGCAGCTTGTCTGGTGAAGACAGCATGTCTGAGGAGCACAGAGCCAAGAAATGTAAAAAATCAAACATTGAAGAAAAACTCAATGAAAAATGTAAAAAAAAAAAAGATTAAAAAAAAAAAGAAAGAAAGAAAATGTACACTTAAACCTGAAGAAGGACCCTGGACCTTTATCATCAAAATTGCTGCTCAGACATAGACTCAGGACACATTCTCCCTTTAACGCTACAGAGCCCTACAGAGCCCTGAGCACCAGAACGACCAGACACAGGAACAGTTTCTTCCCTCAGGCAATCCATCTGATGAACACTTGACATACACGGAACACACAACATTATTTACTTATAACACATACACACACATACATACTTACTTATAAAAATGTGCAATTAAATATAAATAAGTCCTCCACCACAACAGGTAAGTCTGGAGTTATTTCGCTTTCTAGGTTTGCATTAGTGTTTGACTCATTGTCAGTCATCTTGATCACTTCTGGATGGAAATTCTTGTTCTTTTATCTTTAACAGATGCCCTCTGTTTCTTCTGTAAATCCTTCCATCAGGTGTGCGAAGAATGTATGACCTTGGAGAATCATGTTTCTTCAGAACTGTTACAGGATTCCAAATTTGTCCTTGCTGTATCCTCACCTTGTCTCCTGGTGATATGTCTGGCAATTGCTTTGTGTTTGTGTCATGATAAAATTTCTGTTTTGACTGTCTGTTGCTTTTTCTTGAATTTGTTTACTTCCTTTTGGAGTCAACAGTGTGGTGAAAGTTGGTAATTTAGTTTTCAACCTTCTCCCCATTAGAAGTTGTGCTGGTGACATACCAATGCCATCTAGGGGAGTATTGAGATATTCCAACAACGCAATATACGGATCTCCATTCTCACTTTGTGACTTCGTAAGCATTCTCTTCATTGTCTGCACCATTCTTTATACTTGTCCGTTTGACTGAGCATATCCCGGACTAGATGTTTTGTTCGAACTCCCAGTTTTTTGCAGAAAACTTGAATTCTTGATTTGCATATTGTGGACCATTATCTGATATTACCACATCAGGTATGTCATGTCTTGCAAACAGGGATTTCAATGCAATGATTACACTTCTGCTCGTAGTGTAATTCAGCTTTGCATTCTCTAGAAACTTGGAGTAGTAATCTACACACAGCAAATACTCAGCAGAACCATTGTGATGAAACAAATCAGTACCAACCTTTGCCCATGGTCTTCTCAGCAATGCATGAGGTATTAGTGGTTCATTTGTGTGACGATTTCGATGAGTGTTGCATATGGGACATTGTGATACCATTTTCTCAATTTGAGCTGATATGCCTGGCCAATATATGATGTCTCTTGCTCTTTCCTTACATTTCACCATGCCCAGATGTGACTAATGGATTCTGTCCAGCATATCCCACTTCTGGGATTTTTTTTTTAGTTCTTTGTGTGCACTTACACCACAGTAAACCTGGACACACTTGATATTTTCTGCCTATTTTCCCCATTGTTGTCATTTTGTCATTACTCAATCTGCAGGATCCACCTAATGGTATTATACCGAATCTTCCACATTTCTTCACATAGGAAAAATGTACATTGCATTATATCATGTATGGATGTGGATGATTTTGAGTGTAAGTTTTAATCCTTTTGTGTTAAAAATACTGTGAATTTAAGTTAAACTGTACTATCAGTTATTTATTTGCAATCCTGTATCAGGAAATCAGTATAAACATTTCTTTTAGTAAAACCACTCGGCATAATGTAGGCCATGTTCCACTTTTTTTTTTTGACAAAATAAGTTAAAACGGTTATAATAAAATCCTACATTTTACATGTTGAAAAATTCTACGTTGTACATTTTATATTAATTAAGAGGGAATAGGCCTTAATGTCTACAATTGTAATATTTTCTCATTATGTTTACAGATTTTTGTTGGGATGAATGGATAGATGTGTGATGATGGGTTGAGTGTTTGGATTCGTACAGGGTGAGGTCTCTTCTCTCTTCTTTTGAATAAAAAAAACACAAACAAGCAAAAACACTTTTCAGTCTTTGCTGTGTTTAATACAATGACACTTTTGTAAACCTTTTTCAAAATTTCTATTTTATTTATTACTCATTGAATTAGAGTTTTCACAGTAGACATTCACATTTTGGGGGTTTTTGTTGCCAGTTTCCAGTCCCCTACCCCCACTGATCCTTTGCCTCATTTAACTTATAAGCACTCCTTCATGGACCATAACCAATAACCACTTATGGATTTAAAAGACTAGTTTACGATTAAGAAAATATTCATAATTCAAATGGCCAATAGCTTTAAAATCCATTTTCAGTTGGACCTTTACTGTAGTTCCATGGCTTCACAGAAAGACAGACACAAGTGAACATTGTCTCAACATTGTCGTAGATTATTAGAATAAAATCCTGTAACCAAAGACTGAGTTTCACTAAAACTTTAAAGGCATCACAGACACAACAGAAACATCCTTCATTTGTTTATATGACTTAAAACAATTTTAACAAAGTATAGTCCAAAACCTCACATAATCAGTCCTGCTGATTTTGATAGCATGATATATTTGTGTTAATAAAATAATTTTAAATAATAGATTAATTAAAAATAAAATACTGGAAGGCCTTTTGTTTAATGGACATTGTGGCACTAAATGTTTTTTATTATTTATTCTCAGGTAAATAGGTGTCAATAATAATAATAATAATAATAATAATAATAATAATGTGAGAATGAGAGGCCACCTTTAGAATATACTATAATACAGTATTAATAAGAATGTCTGGTAATTGCTTCAGATGAACAGTAGAGGGCAATGTGGTACTGTGCCTGTCCTTTATTCCTTCAAGTGATGAACACTGCAGCTTTTCTGCAGATTCCCACGTTAAAGTATGCACCAAGCATGGAGAGTTTTACTGCTGAGAGTCTTTGATGTCAGACTGGAGGTAGCTGTGTTCTGTGTCCTGCAGCCTACCTCCTTTAGGATTTAATAAGCTCCCCTGTAGATGAGCAGACAATAGACTCTCTATTAGAGATCAGTACACCTGCTGTCACTTCTTAGTGGCGACTCGCCGCTTTCTGCTCGCCAGCATCTCGTAGAACGGGTCCTTGCTGATGCTGGCCCTGTAAATCATAAGAGGTACCAATGAATATAGAAAATCCTGGTTATATGGCTTAGGAAATCCAATGCTGCACTTTAGGACTATGTAATGTTTTATTCCCTGCCGACACGAGATAAATACACTTTCTCTTTATTAGTAGTGAAAGGTTAAAGAGGACAAATGGCTCACGGTTCCCAGCAGTGCCACAGGATGTTTGAGTTCCCACAGGAAAAGAGTGACAGAACTCTAAGAATCTGTGTAGCTTAGTTTAGTTTAACTCTCTGCAACAATCAGTGCTGTTTTATCCAGCAGAAGATCCACTATCGGAGCTCTGGTCTGTCATGCGCCTTACTCTTATCAGTCAGACAGTGTGGACTTGTCATAGTGTACACCAGTACCTCTGACACTTAGCTGTGATCTTCATCTAGCATTATCATTACTTGGATAAGAATGTATAAAGTTACAACAAACCACATGTTAGAGACTTTGATGAGGTGTACCTGATGGACTTGATCCACTCCTCTTTCTCCTCAGGAGTAGGGGCTGATATTCTGTATACTACATGGTTTCCCTCTACAACCCTGCCGTCTGCTTCTGTTTTACACGCTTTGATCACCTGACCTTTATGACTTGGGTTGTAGAGCTCAAAGCAGTTCTAAAAGATGACAATCAAAGTGTTACATTTTATAATGTCATTCTGAGAAATCATTTTCCTTCATGACAGGATCACTAATAGCAATGCTTACTGGTTTTCTTGGCTCGTCCACCTCTCTTATGCTGAGGTTCTCCAGTGGAATGATCCCACGAGGCTCTTTGTCCTGGTAATACAGAAGCAAGTTTAAGGCTTTATTCTGCAGCTTGTTTATGAGGGCGAGAGATTAAGATGGTGAAGAAACTGACTGCACACGAAGCTGCTATTTACTTGAGAGCTAAATCTGGCTCATGTCACTGGAAGAAAATTTCCTGTCACTCACAAAAACTCACAGCAGGGGGTGATTGCTTTAGGATTGCCAGCTCATCTCTCCTATGTTAGTGGGCTTTGAACTTGTTTTAGTGTGAACTTTCATGTGGTACAGCTGTACTGGATTAGCTGTAATGGGCACCGAGTCAAAGCAAGTTCATGTGTACAGAACATTTCATACATAATTTTCATACTACATAAATATATCATTGATTTAAATCAGGTTCACTTAAAATAATATATTTTCTTAGCACAATTTTTAAATGCATATATTTGACCATTTAATTAAAATTTGTACTTAAAAAATGTCAATCTTTGACATATTGACGTATTTTTAATTTCACTCAAACTGATACCGCACATTGTGAAGGATGCCAAGACCAAACCACCAGAATCATAAATTTACTTCCTCATCCCCCAACTGTAAGTAATGCCATATGATTCTATTGAGGTCCAATTCACTGATTAGACCCCTTTAATGTTATACATATATCACCATTTGGTAGCTTTACTTACTGTCGTATATTCAAAGTAATACAAGCAGTTATCAGTAAGAATGAACCATCTCCTTTTCCATGTCTTTACCCTTCCTCCTGTGAGAGAACAAAGCAACAATGACGTCAGTGATAACATGCTTAAAATACTTACTTCAATATGAATACATCAAATCAAATGTGTATGTTTTTATTTGACACTGAATATATGTGAGACCTTTTATCTCAAAGTACTGCTTAAACAAAACACAAGAAAATACGGCGTATCTGAGAACACCTCACTGAGGTTGAACATATGGCTCAATATCTTAAAATCACACTTGATCATTTAATTCCAGTTAACAGAATGAGAAAATAATCTATAATTCATTTTAATAGGTCATTTTCTCCCTCACTATTTCATTTAAATTTCTAATCTAATGTTCATATTGTACAGAATTAAAGTTTTGTGATTGTATAGAACTTCAGGGTCACGCATTAACAAATACAACACAAAAACAAAACCCCACTTGCTGTTTCATGCTGTTGTTTGTAACAGGCTGCGTTCTCTGAAGTGTTCTGTACAAATTACTAATCCAATTCACAGAATATAATGTGCATCCTAAAGAAAGTATGTTGAACGTAAAATGTCATGTGTTACAACAGTAAGAGCCTACTTTCTGTTGCAAGTGGAAACAATCAGTGAGATTGAGTCAGCAGCTCAGAACAAACTGCACAAGAGTGTAATTTAACCAGGGAAAGAAAACAAAGGATTTTGTTTCAGTGGAATAAAAATGGCACTTAATATGAGTGAGGAGAAAAAGAAGAAAAAAGAAAAGTGAGAGAAGTGAATAAAGGTCCTCAGAGAGAACCCAGCAGCTGCAGTCAAAAGGCTGTGCCTCTCTCAGCTGAAGCAGTGTGTTAATCCCTGGTGTGTCCACTATAACATTTATAAATCCTTGTGTCTGGACTTTTTTTTTGCTTCTTTTCATTTATCATATTATTATTTTTCTATACCTGTGAAAAAATATAATTAGAGGAATATAGCAGTGTGACTTGCCTAGCTTAAGCAGCCAACCTTCTCTGTCTGGATTGAAGAATGTGTGTGTCAGATCATTGCCATCATCTTCAGGGATTTTGAATGGCTCATTTTTAATGCTTTCATATAAATTCTGTATGAAAATAAGACATATAGAAAGACCAGCTGAATAAAGAATACGTGTGGATTAAGATCGCATTCATATTTTTTAATTCTTATCATTGTTACTCTGTGAAGGCTCACCTTGAGCAGCTCCTCAGGCAGATCTCCACCTTCATTGATGCCACGGTTCATAGAGATGAATCTCTCGACAGTTGGCTTGTCTCTGACATTGGGGTTGTGCAAGCTGGTGTTGAGCATAATGATGGAGAATGACAAAATGTAGCATGTGTCTGTGGAGCAAAGACACTGTCAATATTTAATAAAAACCTTTCTGGAAATCAAATGGCCAGAGAATTTTCTAGCAAAATCAGAAACTATCCTTGAGCTTTGCATAGTTTCTCATCCAAACCCAAACTCTATGATGAATTTATACACAATATACTGCTTTCCACTCAATTGTGAACCTATTTTAAAGAAACCTTTTTGGACAAAAAAACCCTGATGGATTGGCACAGAGCAGGCTACATTTCTAAATAAACGATGGTTCTTTCTTGCATGTTGGCCTTTTTCTCTTGCCAAAACATTGCATTTTGTAGTGCTTCACACTGTTTCTAAGCCAACCTCAGCACTGTTGATCCCAAAGGGCTCTTTTCTCAAAGGATACACACTCATTAGAAATTCCTTTAATTCCTTCCTATAGAAGATTGAATGTAACTAGTGCCTGTATAAATGCTATGTTATTCAGGTCACATGTGAGCTGACTGTAAAGAGACTGTTCTTAAATAACTTTGATCATAGCTATAATTGTGATTTGTTCAAGTTGTTCAAAGCCCGGACAATCCTTTTCAAGTCTGTCACTAGGATTCTCACCTGAGGACTGGAAGACGCCTGGGTTGCACTGGCAATATCGTGATGCGAAAGCTTCCATCATTCTATCAATCTTCTGAGCCTCACCAGGGAGTCTGAAGCTCCACAGAAACTGCCTGCACGAGAGAGGAAATAAGACAGCATTTGATGAGAGCGTAAATATTTGCCATGTTTATTTTTTTTTCTGGAAAGATATGATATGAGAAATGTGACTAAAATAGCCATATATTGTAGTCATATATATTTTATGTTCTGTGACGTATCTTTAAATAAAACATTAGAATTACTTGTAATTACAGCTTATATTGACAAGCACTGCTCACCGTAAAGCTTGCACTAGGTTGAGGTCTGCAAACTCATGTAGTTCCACAAAGGCCTGTAGAACACTGATGTTAAAATCATCCCTGAGGAAAAAAAAATATTAAAATGATCCATTTCCAGAACCATTAAGAGTTCACACATTCACCATCTGAATCAAACAAAAAAATGAAATATGAAAATTTACACATGTACAAATGTATGTTTTTTAATAATGCTGTCAATAATCCTGCCTATAAAAGAATTAAGCATATAGAACCTCCAGAGGCACAATAAAGCCAGTAGTTAAAAAATAAAAATTTACTGACCGATTAACAGCAGTTTCATTACAAAGCCTAAATGTTCCTTCAGCCTCAGCGATAACAGATAAGCAATAAGAAATACAAATGTATTTAGGCTTTGACTTAACTTGCAAAAGTAAATAATTCATCACTGTTTACAAAATGTAGCCAATGAAAAGAAAGACTTCTTTTTGAATAAATGTCGTCTGTATAAATGAATCTACCTGTACACAGACTGTTACACAGTAAAATCACTGTATGGAAGTGGTGTTGGGATGAGGGCTGGTCAGGTCACACTTACAGTATGAATATTGAAGATTTACACACCACACTGGGGCAGCATGGACATATCTGGATTTCAGTCTAAATAAAGTCTATACAAAGCACACATGCATTCAGAGGAGATGGCTATTAACATACGGCTACCAGAATTTACCCTAAACTGCAGTTAAATCTTAAACCAAAGGTCAGCAATATGTTATTTGTTTCTATGTCAATTGGAAAAGCTTTACTTGTGATGAAAGATCTGGGCACCCTAAAAGAAGCTCGCAATTTTGATCTATAATGTGTTGGAATGTGATCCTAGTGAAGGTCGCACTGAAATGTCTTAAATTTATTTATTAAAATGCTCTAGGAAATGTTCAACATGATAGAAAGGGTTTGTCTCCATGCTTTGCTGCTAACACACACACACATATGCTACTAACAATGTCACGCATACACACATCTCCAACACGAGATTGTTGGTTATATGGTCAAACATTTCAGTAGGACAATATTTGTGAACGTAGCCAGTTTTACATCAATCTAATGAAGCTGGAAATATGTCTTCAAGGAATAGATTCAGGCTGAAGGAAACTCTTGTATTGATATCTCAGTGGGGCTAAAAACTGAACATCGGTCAATATTTAAAATGCAGTTTTCTGTAGCTGTGTTACAAGAACCATATTAAACAATCCGGTATGTTATCGGTGGATGTATGCTGATGGGCTGAGACTATAAGAGGACATGAGATTCAGTATCAGTAATGGAGATGCATTAAAACAATGCTGCGACTTACCTTTCGCCTAAATAGTCTCCGATGACTGTTTTATTCAAGCCCTCTCCTTTGCATAGGAACTGTGCAATGTCCTCAGGTGTGTGTTGCAGAAGATCATTATCCAAAAGAAACCGGATACCCTATAAATATAAATATATAAATACCCTAATGAAATCTTAGCATCTTTTTCTAATGAGAAAACATATCAGTACCACCTAATCCAATACCTTCTTAGGATCCATATTGAATTTCTTCCTTCCAATAGCCATCTGCTTATTCCTCTGTGTGGTCTTTCTATGGAAAAAGAAAGAATAACTGTTTTCATTGATGAAATGTTTGAAAGTACTAATAAACTAACAGCACAAGCAGTCATTTAAGGGGATAGCTGGTGGTTCGGCGCACGTACGTCTCTCCCATGCATGTTAAATGTTCAATCTCTGTCATCACTTCAGCAATCTCAAACTTTAACCGCTGCAAGACAAAGAAGAGAGTGAGCCTTTATGGTGGTTCGATTTCTTTCTCAAGTCATGTAACTGTTATTTAAATCATGCATACTTCAATGTCATCTAGTAGTTCTTTTTTCCTCCGTCGAATGTTAGACAGTTCATCTCTTTCTGCTAGAGAAAGGTCTTCAGGGACTGTTGAAAGAAAGGAGAAAATCTAATGACATTAGGGAAAAAAAGAACGATAAGGTGGAGCAGTTCCTCGAAACCAGTTCCATTTGTCCATAAAGTGTCAAATGACAGTAAGTGAAATGTCAGACCGGTTGGAAAGGCTGGAAGTGACAAAATAATTTAGTTTAATGCTAGACAGTGTCTGAGGAAACTATGAACTATTAAATGACCGGAATTAAGGAAGCATAGAGGGTCATGGTCAAATGAGGCGGAAACAAATTTGCTTGTGCCACACTTTATACTCACCTTCAAATCTATTTATGTGCTCATATTTAGTATTATATGAAAATAACAATCATTTTAACTTGTCACTTTTTCAAAATATACCTGAGACTATAAGCAGCTTTACATATGTAAATGTTAAATTGAAATTAATTCATATTATTTTATAAAATTATAGGAAATAATGCATCTCTGGCAGTCTGGAATGTGACTGTGTTTGTGTAGCTGATATAGTTTAGTTAAAAACATTTAACAGTGTCCATCTCTAATTATGTAACAGACACAAATTAGGAAAAAAGCTCATAAGTGTGGGATGTGGGATTTCCTGCTGTTCTCCCCATCCACCTCTTTACAATTGAGGGAAAGTAGTCAGTGAATGAAACAAAGTTCAACATTCATCAAAGGTTTATCTCAAAGACAACGCAATATCATTTGCTTTAACCTTATTTTGTTTCTTTAAGAGGATTTATTTAATCATAATAAAAGCCTATTTATTCATTACATAACAGAATGTTAAGCTGTCCAACATGCCTAGAGTATAAAGGTGCGCCATTTCCTCCCAAAGCACTCCTTGTTATTTTATACAGGAAATGATGCTTACTGGATAAAACAGAAGATAACATCATCAGATCTATTGGTCTACCCGGCAACACATGATACCTGTCTTATGGACTGATGTATCCGATTGTAACTCAAATCTATGCTGGATGTGGAACAGTTTACCTTCTTCAGTGATATTTTACCATCATTCCAATGTCAGATACGGAACTGAAAAGCACTCTGGAGGTATACTTTCAAAATGTTTAAATGTGAAATTTAAGACAATGACTTCTGCCTGATATCCTGATGTTGTAACATGAATCCAAAACCACAGTCAATAATGCAGACTGGTTAGAGAAATGTATACACTATCTAATAGAGTATTATAATTCATGTATTGACTGTTCTGCTTTAAACCTTCCTTGAAGATGCAACAATAATTGTGTAATTACATAACGATGTAATTACATACACAATAGTGACCTTCAAAAAAAAAAAAAAAAGCTACCAATAAACTGACAAACAATACAAGCATGCAAAAATGCAGAAATGCAATGGTGACTGTTAATAAAATGCTTCACTACAATGAAAAAATGAATGAATGTTCGAATTACCTTCAGTAAAATGCAGAACAATGAGTAAAAGGAGTTGATTTTAGATTTGGCCATGCAAAATAAATTCAAAGTAATCTTAACACCTTTAACCGAACAGTGAATCAGTGCCTTTAACAAACTTCACTGCATGTCCTTAATCCCTCTATACACTTTTTCACTCTAAATCTGTATATTATTATACACTACCTTCAACTTTTATTCCCAAAAATTCCCATATATTCGGATTAAACGCAGTTCCATGTTCCATCAATATGGAGTAATATAGTCTGTCAGTTCCGGAAAGAGATCCACACTGAGTGAGGTCATTCTTAGGTGACTAATGTTATAGTCTCATGGGGGGCCATTTTCATGGCCAAGATATGAGACCTGAGTAATTCAATATGATGTCAAATTGGATTGATGAAAGCAGCCGAGATGAGCATGTTTGGCTTGAAGGATTCTCCTGAGTGTTCTTACTTCATGTGGTTGCTTTTCTCAAAACAGATTTCTTGCATCCTGGATTCTCAGTAAAATCACTATTATTTGCTCTGCACACATTCCAATTAATTTAGAGGTCAATGTGCAAATACACAGGTTTTAGCTTGTGGCAAATTTGTGTTTGTTCAGCACCACCTGCATTAGTTGCTTGTGCACTGGAATAACAAGTAAAACAGATGGACATGAAAAAAAGAGCTTAGCTCTGTATAAAACACAGTTAGCAGTTTCTGATTCGCATTTGTCAAAGCCATTCATTTATTACACAAGCGTATTAGCAAAAATACTGTGGAAATAATAATTTGCTGTGTGTTACATCTCATAGTATATGTGAACTGTTCTTGTGTTTGAACAAAACAACACAAATCAAATTCAATCAAGATCAAACAGAAACCAACAGTGTAATAAAACTTCAAATAAACATGATTCTTTAATATTTTATAATTTGTGACTATGTTTGAAGATAACCGTTCCTCTCAGGACATAAAATCTAACATGATATCAACCGTGACCATGACCATGTTGTGTTATACATGTTTTAATTACATAAATATTTTAAGTACTTTTTTTCTTTTATATAATAGTTAATATCTAGTCTATAGTAATATCTAAACTCTAAAATTCTGATGAAAAGATACTATGAAATGAAACATAGGCAAAAGTAGAATTAATGGGTGAAAATCTTACACATGTGATGCAAGTAGAAATATCCAGCCAATGAGATCTACTCATATATAGTAGTTGGCTAATGATTTAATCAGAAGCAAATCATTTTGTAAATAACCAATATTTACCATTAGCTTTAACTTTCTGTAATTGATTCTAATTCAACCTGCCATTAGCAAAGATAAAAGGCTAACTATTATTATGCAATTATAAGCTTTCATGAACCCTGTAGTAGGAGCTCATTGAGAAAAAAAATAAAAACAGAGCATTTATTTAAAAAACAAATCTTCTGTGAGGACTTGTGAAAAATCTTAGTAAAATTAATTAAAGTATTATTCCTTACAATACTATAACCAAAGTAAAGTATTAAGCCTCTCTTATTTTCTAAAAGAGACACAGAGAGAGGCTTATTGTACCAGCCAAAAAACTTGAACCTAGTTATATTTTTTTACAATAAGAATCAAGAGCTGTTACAGAAACTCTCAGTTTTTCCTGTTCTCCTTCTGTGTCAAGAATGAAGACATTACAACCACACAAAATGCCATCACCTCACTCATCTCCCTCTCCTGCTGGGAAAACCACTTAACAGCCAATGTTCCTATAAAGCAGTTCCATATGTGTCACTGAGACAACAAAAAGCACTTCACATTCTCCTTTGTCTGTTTTTTCAAATGCAGGAAAAAAACTCTCACTGGAAGTAATTCAAAAGCTTCAGCTGATACATGCAAACTATATATAGTAGACATGCAAACATTTTCTTGCTGTGCAAACACCACTCATTATTAAGTGAAGATCCTGTTATGTTTCAGTCTTTTCAAAAACGAATGTCACTGGGACTGCATCTTTACACAAAATTCAAAATAGTCAATTGTCAGTGTGTTGGGTCAGGATTGACGCTCCATATAATTAGTATTAATGAGGTGATGACTCCTGCCTGGGTCTCATCTTGTGCCAGACAGCACCCTCAGGAGAGCCAGACAACAGTGGCATTGAGTTTGCTATAAAAGCACAGATCACTGCCAAACTTCACTAGACCGTGCATTGGTGCAAGTTACCTATTGGTAACACTAGCTACTGCTTGTACACATAGTTTATTTACACATAAAAAAAACACCACTGAGACAGTTTGTCAGGTTGCCCAGCATGCAGCATGGCTTTAATTCAGAGCATTTCTTTTTCAACCTTTTCAAACTCCTGCCAAAGAAAATGGAAGAAAGCTTTTCCATTTGGTCTTTTCCACAGCCAAATAAAACACACTAGCTCTTGTGGCACTGAGGAAGTCAATGAAAATGTTGGAATGAAAGAGACATATTCACTTTGGCTTCGCAATTCATCAGTTGCTGATACACACACACACACACACACACACACACACACACACACACACACACACACACACACACACACACACATATACCACAGGCATTAGAATGCTGGATACTGTAGTACAACAACTATATAAGTTGTATTTTTAACAAAATGCTATAACTGATGATGTTATTAACGCAACATAAAATCCAGGGGTGACAATTTACAGGAAATAAGAATTTTTCTTTTAGTCTGCTGAAAAGGTGACAAACAGAGTAGAGTGCATAGCTATGATGGTTGAATTCAATGCTAGCCAAATAAAAATCTGATTGTTTTGTTTTATCTCTAAATGTCATCCGTTTTGAAAAGGCTTCAAAGACAAGAAGATAAGATAATGATATACTGAAATCTGTGATATTTGTCTATCACTATTATCATTTATCATAAAATCCTAACAAATTATCCGCACCTTTTCATTCTGTTTGCTCAGATATGACAGCGGGCATGTGTCTACACAATATCTCATCAAAATGCAATATTACCTTTATGGTCAAAGGTATGTGGACAGTTGAGTGTTGATCATCACATTCCAAAACCATTAGCATTAATATTGAGTTGCTGCTCTGCTGTTAATCCACTCTTCTTGAAAGGATTTCCACTAGATAATGGAGCATGGCTGCGGGAATTAGTGTTCATTCAGCCACAAGAGTATTAGTGAGGTCGGGCCTGGTGCACAGCCATCATTTTAAAAGTTTGGGGAAAAGCCACATACTGTATGGGTGTGATAGTCAGGGGTCCACAACCTTTTCGGCCATATAGATTTTTCTAGAAATACATTGACTTCACCTATGCTGATGACCTGCCTAAAGAACTAAAAATGGCCACAGACATAAAGCACACTGTAATCAAATCAATGTGCTTATGATTTTTGCAGCTAGAGTCCCCTGTAAAAAAAACTAATTATTTTCTGAAATATTCAAATATCAGGCTCATTATTCTGTGTGTGTATAGTAATATTCTGGCTATTTATTTCATCTTTTTATTGCTGAATTTTCCACAGAAAGAGCAGGTCCAAGTTGTCAATATTTATGTTTATGTTATGTTTTTCAATTATTTTTGGGTTTTATTAAAATGATCATGGACCTCACTTTGAGAGGCACTGGCCCGCACATCTGACTTAATACTAGCGATGAATAAACTTATTCATTAACTGAGACAAAAAGCAAAATTAATGAAATGAACACAGGGAAAACAGATTATTTTTATAAAGTGCTCCCTCGGCATAAAGCACACTGATTACACCAAGGAGATGATATTTATGGGTTATGTATAATACACTTTATTTTGCTTGTTGCCTGCTTACTGATAATAATAATAATAATAATAATAATAATAATAATAATAATAATAATAATAATAATAATAAAGAAGAAGAAGAAGAAACTTCTTCAATCGGTCTGTAATCTTTTGTAATGGAAGCAGTACTGGAACTACAGCTAAAGAAGCATTTACATTATATAAGACCATATTTACACGTACTATTAATAAAAAACCGCTTGTTTTCCTCCCCTATAAATAAATCCGCTACAGCAATGGACATAAAATAAAGCGTAGCCTTACCTCTACTGTCCTCATCCATGTTCAGGTCGGGTGAAAGATCGTAGATAAAACAGCTTATCACAAACAAACCCAAACACAAGGTCAGACAGTCTGTTTATTGACTTTCTCCCTCTTTCACGTTTGTCTTTAGCCAAACTGCAGGAGCAACAGTATCCTCTTAACGCGTCCAAAGGAAGATTTCTCGTAAAGCAAGGTCAGATTTCAGTGCAAATCCAGACACTTTGTTTATTTGTTTGTTTTTTCTCACATCCAGTGTGTGATCCACGGTGATAAGCTGAAAAAGCGACAGAGTCTCAGATACAGAACAGAGGAGGTGTGACGTCACAACTCTAACCACGCCCCTAGTAGTATGGCTCAGAAAAGATCCATTTAAATCACGTGCGTGCTGAATGTCCCTGTTTATCATCATTTCACTTTATCGCTCACCTACACTTCGAATCCCGTTATTTTATATCATTTTCTTCATTATATTTCACATTCTATGTTATTATATATAATGGATGTAGGTTTATTAAGAAAAACAAACTCATACATACTGTGTACTGTATCATGTTTAGTACAACCTAACAAAAACATTTTTTTCAGCCTTATTCCTGAATGCTTGTGAATACTAGATCACTTAATACAGAGCTTTTCTCATGTTAATCATTAACTGTGTCCTAACGGATTTCTAACTGCCTTTAAGTTATACATGTGGAATGAAATGCTTCTGTGATATACAAAGGTTTTCATCATTTCTGCAGGATTTTTTGGGTGGTGCCCAGATTGAGAATCCCTAAACATACTGATGACCAAATAACTTACAGGAATTGGTGTAGTTAATGGACAGGTCTGACTAATTTCTGTGTAAGAGGTGTTGTGATCTCACTTACTTTATAGCAGCCTGTACTCTATGAGTCATTTAGAAATCACCTACCACGTGCTTTACCTAATGTACATCCTTCCAGCCATAGGTTAAAATCGCATCTCTCTGTTTTGTTTTTTAACATTAGCACACCAGAGATATGTAAAATGGTTCAATCCTTTAAACACCAACATTTCAAAATAAAAGGACATAAAAGAAAATGGTTACAATTCTTCCCAAAACTCTCCCCCAACTACTAAAAGCACACAGTTCATGTCCTAAGAAGTACTCCACAATAATGGGAAGTGGCTCTACACAAACCCCACCTTTCCACCCATTCAACACCCAGCAGCCTAGGAAACACTTCTGCATATGTAATACAAAAAAGAATTCTTGAGATTACACATGAATGTGAGCTCATTTGTGACATTTTTCAAAGATGTCTACAGGATTTGATCAGGTCCTGTGTTTCAGAAAGTTTGCTGTCAACTGTATATTTTTTTAGATATGTCACCAGGGTCCCCTGACACTTCTGGTGAACTGTGTATCTAACATTGTACTCAATATGTGTATCCTTTAATCACATCAAAGCTTCCATGTGTTCTTGAATGTACATAGAACTTTAAGTAAAACTGAAATGGTGAACAGATCAGTCACTTTGATCTGTGTATTAGAGCATAGTTTCAGGAATAAAGATTCATAATTTTGAAAACTTCCATTTTTCTAAGAAAAAAAGAAAAGAATGAAATTAAATGATACGGAATAAGAACAGATGATAGACTATGTTATATGGCTTGTTTAGAAACCTAAACAAACTTTACATAAAGAGCAGAATGTTCATTATTTCATCAGCTGTTTATTGTTAGACTTGACTTTAGTTTTGGCAAGGCCACTGTAATACCAGCTTATACCGCTTACACTGCTGCCACTGAGCCCCACTCCAGCATTATATAATAAACATCTAGACATGCAGATGGTAGACTATAATCACTCTCTTGCCACTGTTGCCTCATTACTCATTTTAAGAGAATCAGACATTAATGAGAGTGCATCTGGGTCTTTCTCTGTGTGTGAACAAGCTGTACGAAGCTCCTCCAAGCTCTACTCTTTATAATGCTTTTGCAATTTTCTCCTTCTAGGATCAAGCAAATGAGCTTAACTTTCTCTTCTAAGAGGCTCAGCAAATGTATGTGCTTCACTCTGAAGATCCTCCTAAACAATTTGGGCAATATTCATTAATCAACTCCACTGAAACTTGGCAGAACAAAAACCTTGGCATTCTGCTGTAAAATACAAAAGCATTGGAATGATTTGATTTGATTTGATTTGATTTGAATGGTTCAACAAGTTCAACAACTCACATGTTATGGAATGGTAATTAGTTATGCTCAGAAAGAAACAGGATTAGAGCACTATACAGTATATTTGAATCTGAGAATAAGAACACGGGAAAATGCGACATAGCGGTGCCCTTTTACAGGCTAGTCACATGGGATTACAGTCATGGTCAAAAGGTGACTTTGCTCTTGAATCTCTGGAAGGAAATGATCACATGGGAAAACTCCACTTAAAGTACACAAAAAAAAGTTACAAAAGTACATAAGAAATCCTACCTGCCTTCTTCCATGGTTAGTTTAGTTTAGTTAGTTAGTTAGTTGGTTAGTGAATGCTTCAAAACAGAACAAATGTTGGACCTGGTCACTTTTTTGTACTTTGTCACTTTATTTTTTTGAACATGTAAAAAGTTTATTTTCTTTGGAAAAAGTTTATTTTCTAAAAAGGTCCAAATGGGAGAAAAGTTGCACTAAATAAAGTCATACATAGAGAGAAAAAGAGCAGGAAGAGTTGACTCTGCTGGTGTGTAATGTATTGGTGAAAACAGAGACTCCTGGGTGGGAATGACATCCTGCATGAGGAACAAAGAACATATCCGCTGCAGCTCAGGAAGAGCCTGTTGCTATGAATTTTCCCTTTTTTCTCAGTCACAGAGGAAAGAAAAACAAAAATAAAATGCTTTCTCTCTGCTGCTGTGTGATGTCTTGTTTTTTTTTCATCCCTTCAACATACCAGTATTAAATGCTCAGGGATAAGTGGTTATCTTAGTGAGCCTAAACTGTGCACTGTGCTGAGCAAAATAGTATTTTTCATAAATATATGGATTTACACACACACACACACACACACACACAGAGAGAGAGAGAGAGAGAGAGAGAGAGAGAGAGAGAGAGAGAGAGAGAGAGAGAGAGAGAGAGAGAGAGAGAGAGAGAGAGAGTGAGAGAGAGAGAGACATACTGTATATATTTAATAAAAGGGTATGGGTTTAAACAACAATACATTGTTATGTGAAAAGTTTCGAGATATGTTGCTAAAATCTAAAAAAAGACAAGAAAGCAAACTGAAAACACAGTTAATCACACAGCTGTCAAATAAACTATTGCTTCATATTCAAACATAATAAATGGTGGCCTATTTGTCTAGCTTAAAGTTAACTTTGATAATGCTTACATTATCTCTCACATTGGGAGTGTTTTTTGTTTGGATTTACATACAGAATAAGACTCTCTGGGTCATTCTAGCAACAAAAATGCAAAATACTGGAATATATTACATGCAGGACTCAGGTCTACATTCAGGTGCAGTCTGAAGTGATGTACAATGAAAGGAACAGTTGTTCCCTCATGCACATTTAACTAGTATTTGCATGCTATTTTCCCCACATTACTGGCTTGTAAATACACATCAGGAGACTCTATGGGAAATGCTCTGTAATTTACATTGACAGTTGAATGCAAATTCAAAAGTCATTTTAAATTGGTGTGAGTGTGGTGGCCTTGTGATGTTCCCATCCAAGGTTAAACATCATTACTGAAAAAAATAAAAGAAAAAGAAAGAAAGAAAGAAAACTTAATCTGTAGACATGCTGATATTAATCTTTGTGTATATGTGTATATCTGCTGGTAGAAAATATTTTATATTATTTTCACTCAGGGTTATGCACAGTTCATGAATGCTTTTTGTTTTACAAATCTGTACAGTTATCTGATACTACTGTATGTCAGAATAACAAATAAGTTTGATCTATAAAAATTACATGACTGGACAATTCGACACACTTGTAAACATATATACAAATAAACATAAAACAAATATAAAGTTTATTTAAAAAAATCTATTTCCCTTTCTTAATGGGATAAAAATATTTATCTTATATTTTTTAATTATTTTGCTTGTGCTATTTTATTTTAAAGATTAATTGATTGATTGATTGATAATTTATTTATATCTTTTTTCACCCAAAATTTATTGTGAATAATTTTTGCTCTGACTTGTACTTTAATAGTTGTAAATTTTAGAAAGTAAAGTGTCATTACTGCCATCTAGTGGCAATACTAGTATCAATGTTTTAGTAATGCAGTTAGGCTTAAATGATTGAATGTATAACTGCAACCTAATCTATTAGTTAATAATTTACACATACATGTACGATATTACTTACTTATTTATTTCTTGTTTTACATCAACTATAGAAAAATAATATTTAATGATAAAATAAATAAATAAATAAATAAATAAAGACGATGGCATTCTGACCCGGAAGGCATTTCTGCTAGGAAAATCCAACCTTCTGCTTGTGATTGGTTGTTTTTATATACTCAACAGAGGTCCACCTATTGAACGCGATTTATCACCCAATCAGACGCGGAGGGCGGGGCTCTCCTGTATACGGGTAGGAAATAACAATAACAAGAAGACGCTGTCGGCTTCATATCGAACAGGTATTTTAAAGATGAAATCTGCAGCGTGCAGGAACAGATATTTTGTCATTGCTTTTATACGTGTGATCATGTTCCATGCTTCTTGTTGTAAGCTCACAAACTCGAGCATACCAGCCATCGCTGCTTATTTCGGAACCAAAGGTCGATATGAGGAAGTGAACCCGCAATTAATAGACGATATTTTACACGTGAACAAGTCTGCAGTGCGCCCTCCAGTGGCTGACTGCCAGGCTGTGCACTTACTGGCATTGATCCGACACGGCACTCGCTTCCCTACAACCAAAAACATTAAAAAGATCCACCGCCTGTATGATGTGGTGATGACTGATGCGTCCGGAACTGAGCAGTGGCTCAGTGACATTAAAAATAAATGGCCCATGTGGTACACTGAGGATATGGACGGAAGACTAGTAGAGAAAGGGAAAGATGACCTGAGACATTTGGCCGTGAGGTTGAGCAAGTCGTTTCCGACACTGGTTTCAGAGGAAAACCTCCACAGCCAGAGCATGGAGTTTATAACCAGCTCCAAACACAGGTGTGTGGAGAGCATCCAGGCTTTCCAAGAGGGTCTCCACAAACACTGGGGTGTAGAAGGTAAAACACCAGCAATAACCTTAATTTAATTTAAAAAACAAAAATACTTTACTTTTAAATGTACTACGAACACAACCTATATATTGTCCCACATCCTGGTGGCAGTTAAAACAATTCTGCTCAGTTTGATTTATAGACATTTTTTTCCCCAATAATCAACGATAATCATGGTCACAATACAGGTTTACCGAAATCCAAATGCAGTCAGGAGCAAGGGAAAACTCCATGAGACAACATGAGGCAGAAACCTTTAAACAGACTAGACAGGGTGACACCAGGTAGCTGGACTTCATATGGTTGTTTTAAACAGTACTGTGTGTCGAAAGGATGTACAGAATAAAGGTCGTATTTTACAGGAGCAGTTCTAAAGGTAGAAATCGAACGTATCCAGATGAGATTATTCACAGAGGAAGTGAGACTGAGGTGTGTGGCAGGGTCTATTACATTCCATCTAATTTGACTGGTTTTAATACTTTTTATGTGCCTATGTTTATGTTCTGTAAAGCTGCTTTGAGACAATGTCTATTGTAAAAAGCGCTATACAAATAAACTTGAATTGAATTGTATTGAATCTAGTAAGTTTAAAAAAAAAAATCAGACACAGATACAGTTCACACATTCAGCTTGTTCCCTTCTGTATAAGCATGAAAGACCCATCACCTGCATGACGAGGTGATATCTGAGTTGTCTGACACCAACCAGTGGCTCATTGACCTCACAAATAAACAGCTCAAGTCAAGTCAAGTAGCTTTTATTGTCATTTCAACCATATATAGCTGTTGCAGTACACAGTGAAATGAGACAACGTTTCTCCAGGACCATAATGCTACATAAAACAAATGCAGAGCTAAGGACTTAGTAAGTAAGTCTTAGCCACATAAAGTGCAAACAGTGCAGAACAAGACAGACAAGACAGTGGGGGACAAAAGACAGTGCAAATAAAAAATTACAAGACAATACAAAAAAGACAATACACAAAAGACAAAAAACAGAAACAGTGGCAACCAGTGTAAATACTGTATGTTCAACATGTACTCATGTGGTACACTGAGGATCTGGATGGGAAACAACTTGAAAAAGTAAGTCGTTTACAAAACAAATTTCTGAGTCACGTCTTTTCTGTTACACAACTCTTTTCATGTCAGTTAGAGTACTAATAAATTATTCACCCGGGTTTATAATCACACATTAATTATTAAACCATTAGGACCCTTTAACTTGTGAACAACCCATATAAAGAACATGAAATCTCATTAATAACTGTTACAAGCCTTTACAAAACCAACAGAAACCTGCAATGGACTTTCAGATTTTTTTCAGTAGGGAGTATGTAGCAGTGATTAATAATAATATTGTAGTCTTGTGGTTTTTGGTTACATGCCAGCACATTCATTACCAAGTCTAAATGGTACACTGTAGTAGCTTTCATATTTATTTTTATTTTCTCTTCATGTTTTCAACCCTCTCACGCCTTTATTTTTGTAGATGTGGGGTTCAGACACTATGTGAATGATTCACTCATGCGATTCTTCGATCAGTGCAAAAGATTTGTTGAAGGCATCGAGAACAACAAGACCGCCTTGAAGGAGGTCAATCTCTTCAAGTCATCTTCGAAGATGGGTGAAGTCTGCAGGCGGATGGCCGGTCGCTTACAGATTCCTCACACTCGGATAACACCAGGTAGGATTTTGTACAGTCTCACTATAATCTGCATGGTTTTCAGCTTGATTTTGTTCTCGCTGTCATTCATTGTACATTGTACAATAATATTCTTTTCTTGTGAGTTTCTAACGATTTAGTGTTTGTACAACTAAAGGAGGCCAACAACAATGTGCTGGAAGTTTCAGATAGTTTTTAATGCTCTTCTCAGATCGTGAGCACTGCTTCACCACTCATCTAACAGCAACTGACAGGAGAACGGTATAGGATGACGGGACAGCTGGTGAAAAGCAAACAAAAGACTGGACAGAAAAAATATCCTTATTATTCTTAAGCAACTCTTTTCTTTAGAAGCCAGGATATCACTGATCATTTACTTTAAATGTAGGTCTACATAGTAGTAAATAGTATAGTATTTAGTATTGCTAGAGCATCTACATCCAAGTTTCTCTTGGGATCATGGTGTACAACGTGACAAGTAATAATTCTAAAATACCACTGTAATTACACAGTATAAATCCTTATGTGTTAAGCGTTTAATATGCAGGACCCATCTGGTATCTCAGTTCTTTATTCCAGGACTGAATTCAGTAGCTAGTTGGCTGTAAAGCATGTAACAAGGGGATTGCAAAGAAAATGTGTTAATGATTTTTGAGCTATTTTTACAGTTAATGAATTTTGTACAACCACAATTTACTGAGAAAAATCTTGTATGTTTTTTATTCGAATAATCAACTTTCTTTCATCCGCTCCTGTTTCCAAAAACTTTCCCCATTTAGCAGAAGGATGAGGAGCCTCCCATACTGTAAACTTTTTAAACGATGGAGAAACCTCTTGCATACAGAGCGTCTTCAGGATTAGCTTATAAATACTCGTTCAGGAAACAACTTTAAGTAAATTTACACAATAACACCCCGGATTTAACAACAGACTGACCGTGAAAAGTTTCTAGTATTTTTTTAAAATTCACTAAATATTACTAGAAAAATGTAGTGCTTTAAAAAATGTCATATTTAAATGCAATTGTATCAAAAATAAAACATTTGTTGAAAGTTCATGCTTGCAGTTAAATAGCCTGCTTCAGAAAATCTGATAAAGAAAACTGAGGGTTATTTATCACAATATATGAGCCAGTTTTTATACAGCGGCACACACCGTTTTGTATACGTTCATGGATCAGAATAGAACTGATCCTTTGTCAGGTTAATTGTGAGTTAATCTTTTCACAATTTGCCATTAAAGAAAAAAAAAGCTAAAAATACTTCCTTAAAAACTAGAGATTTAAATTTAAATATTTTAAATAATAAATAATTTAAATATCACACACTAACACACTAGAGTCTGAACAATAACATCTAACATTATCCAGTTACTAGCTGCTTAATACAGTCGATTAAAATGACATTTTATTTAGTCGTGTTGCCTCAACTTCTTACTATACTAATATAACAGTCAGTAGATTAGTAGAATAGTTCTAGTAATAATTATTCTGTCTTTTAATTACACTTTAGAAAAGAGAAGTCCGTAACTGTGTGGTGTTGTGAGGAAAACTACTTTACTTCTTTGTCTTTTTCCCTACAGATTTGGTCGAAGCTGCTTTCTTCTTGTGCTCCTATGAGTTTGCGATCAAGTCTAGGAATTCTCCATGGTGTAATCTGCTGGATGAATCGGATGCGCAGGCAAGTATTTTAAACTCCTACTACCTCACAATCATGTTGTTCATTGGTCATTGACTTGATTATTGAGTGGTATTTAATATGGATGCCACACTTGTGTGTGTGTTGTTCAAAACAATACTAATGTTCCAAATTGTTCCAACTGTCACTGAGCGTCCTTTAACAAAATGAACTTTCAACAGCATATATTTGAAAAGGAAGAAATTCTGGTGAATTCCCCCCATGACTGTTGGGTTTCTTCTACATTCATTATGTTGTCTCAGGGAGTTTCTGCGTGCACACGCTTGTTTACTTTTCGTTCATCACTTTCTCTTCGCTGAATTAAATTGACAATCGTTGTTTACAAACTGCTTAAAGTCTTAGCCTAATGCATATAACAGGGCGTAATTAGATTATACACCAGAGGCGCATTATGTATTTATTCTGGTAGAACTGGATTCATGGGGTAATATTTATTACAAACTGCATTACAAGCATGATCATTTAACTGCAAGTGGATCTGTCATTTTATTTTATTTTTTATATTTTTTAAAAAGGTATTTTATTTTGAAATGAGTTGACTGTAAAATTGAGCTTCTACTACTGTCTGATATCCACTTAAATTGGATGAGTTCATCACACTTAAAACTGTACAGTTTATGTCCTTAAGCATATTTTCTAAATAAAATGAATTAACGGCTACGCCACTGGGATGAGCAGCTTGTTCTCTGTTTGTTTTTCAGGTCCTCGAATACAAAAATGACCTGAAACAGTACTGGAAAAGGGGATACGGCCATGAAATCAACCGTAAATCAAGCTGTGTCCTGTTTCATGACCTCTTCAGGAGACTTGATCAAGCGTCCTATGACTACAGGTAATCCGTTTCGACGAGGTAGGATTAAATAATTTTTTTAATTACATATAATTAAATGAGGAATCCTACAAGTTAATTCCAATACAGCATTGTTGTATTCAGCTGGTCAGACCAGTTTGAGAGCATGCTAAAGAAGATCAGATTATTACCTCTGACTTAATTGCTATTATTTACTTATTTGCTGTTCATTTGTGATATGTGACTCTGACACATATTTTGTCTATATTTATACTGTACTTATTTTTAAAACAGTATCAGTTAAAGTGAATTGTATGTATTGTCTGTTCCGATCATCCGTAACATTCTTGAAATGCTTCTTCGTGATTTCTTCAAATCTAAAAACAAGATCTAAAACTCTTGACTCTTCAGTTTTGAATGTAGACTGGATTTCTTTTTTTTTATTACCATTACTCAGGTTTGGAGTGGTCACTAAGGCAGTTACCATCCAGGTGGGCCATGGTGAGACTCTGCTGCCTCTGCTGTCTCTGATGGGTTTCTTTAGAGACGAGACTCCGCTAACTGCCAAGAACTTCCCAATGCAGCACAGCCGCAAGTTCCGCAGCAGTCGAATAGTGCCTTACAGTGCAAACCTGCTCTTTGTCCTGTATGAATGCACAGATGGACTCAGGCTCCAGTTTTTCCTCAATGAGAAACCAATGACTTTTCCTAACATAAGTGACCCTTCACCACTGTATGCCACAGTCAGGAACCACTATTCTGACCTCCTGGGTGGCTGTGATTTTGAGAAAGAATGTGAATTACCTAAAGATAAAGTCAAGAACACTGAGCTGTGATGTAGATAAGCAGGGTTGGGCTGAACATTAGAGTCTTCTTTTATTGGTTGAACTACGGGTGAGAATGCTAACCAAATGTGTGATTTTACTGGTGACCAAAAATAAGGTTTATGTATTTATGTATAAGGCTTTTTTCTTTCTTTAATTGAAAATGTTTATTATCAGAAGCCAAAACTGATTAAGAACTCTGAGACTGTAAGGTACCAAATATATTTCTACATTTTTATATATATATATATATATAAAGCATATTTTTATTTAAGTGCACTTGTAAAGGAGGCTGCTTTGTTGTCTCTGTATTAATGCATACAGTGATGATAGCTGTGTCAACATTCTCCTAATAATCGGTTTTGGATATCTTAAAATGCAATAATCCAGGAAATGAGGTTGTTTTTTTTTTTTTTTTTTTTCAATTAAGGAATTAAAAAATAATTTGGTCTGATAAATAACCCCTATATATGCTTATCATTTTGTGATGTATGAGTGTTATGTGCGTGTGTGTGTGTGTGTGTATGAAAACATTCAGATTTCTTGAAATGCTGATAGTATCATGATTATACATATAGTACAGAAACACAGAATCAGTGAGTTATACATAGTGTGTGTGTGTGTGTGTGTGTGTGTGAGAGAGAGAGAGAGAGAGAGAGAGTGTGTGTGTGTGTGTGTGTGTGTGTGTATATGAGAGAGAGAGTGTATAGGGTGCCCTGCATCCCATCAATTGTTCCCAGATCCCTCCTCCCAGCCTCCCAGACCCTAGAGAAGATAAAGGAGTAATGAAAGTAAGTGAATGACCTAATGCCTGAAAGCAAATTTTAAAAAATACTATATATACAGTGTATATATATATACAGCGGGTAAAATAAGTATTGAACACGTCACCATTTTTCTCAGTAAATTTATTCCTAAAGTCGCTATTGACATGAAATTTTCACCAGATGTTGGTAGCAACCCATTCAATCCACACACGCAGAGAAATTAAACCATAGATGTCCGTAAATTAAGTTATGTTTAATAATGTTAAATGACACAGGGAAAAAGTATTGAACACATGAAGAAAGGGAGGTGCAGAAAGGCATGGAAAGCCAAGACAATCAGTAATTAGAAAGCAATCCTGCCCCTTGTCAATGCAAATTATTATCAGCTGGTTCTGTCCAAATTGATGACCTATAAAAAAGGTCTTGTTACCAAGGTATCACACAAGAAACATCTCATGATGGGTAAAAGCAAAGAACTCTCTCAAGACCTTCGCAACCTTATTGTTGCGAAACATTCTGATGGCATTGGTTACAGAAGGATTTCAAAACTTCTGAATGTTCCAGTGCTCAGTGTTGGGGCCATAATCTGTAAGGGGGAAGAACATCATTTCACCATAAACAGGCCATGACCAGGTGCTCCTTGCAAGATTTCTGACAGAGTGAAAAGAATTATCAGAAGTGTTGTCCAAGAGCCTAGGATCACTTGTGGACAGCTTCAGAAAGACCTGGATTCAGCAGGTACAACTGTTTCAAAGAAAACAATAAGTAATGCACTCAACCGCCATGGCCTGTATGCACGCTCACCACGGAAGACTCCACTGCTGAAGAAAAGACACGTTGAAGCTCATTTAAAGTTTGCTGCACAACATTTGGACAAGCCTGTGTAATACTGGGAGAATATAGTCTGGTCAGATGAGACCAAAATTGAACTCCTTGGATGCCATAATACACACCATGTTTGGAGGAAAAATGGAACTGCACATCACCCCAAAAACACCATACCAACAGTAAATTTTGGAGGTGGGAACATCATGGTGTGGGGCTGTTTTTCAGCATATGGTACTGGCAAACTTCATATAATTGAAGGAATGATGAATGGGAAAATGTACAGAGACATTCTTGCTAAAAATCTGCTGCCATCTACCAGGATGATGATCCTCAACACACAGCCAAGGAAACTCTCAATTGGTTTCAGAGAAAGAAAATAAAGAGAATGGCCCAGCCAATCACCTGACTTGAATCCAATTGAAAATCTATGAAAAGAACTACAGATCAGAGTTCATAGATGCCCACGGAACCTTCAAGATTTGAAGACTGTGAATCACACCTCAGCAATGCATGGAACTCGTTTCTCCATATAGGAGGCGTCTTGAAACTGTCATTACCAACAAAGGCATTACCAATACAAAGTATTTAATGTTTCAGTAAGCGTGTTCAATACTTTTTCCATGTGTCATTTAACATTATTAAACATAACTTAATTTACGGACAACTATGGTTTGATTTCTTTGCATGTGTGGATTGAATGGGTTGTTACCAACATCTGGTGAAAATTTCATGTCAATAGCACCTTTCGAAATAAATTTACTGAGAAAAATGATGTGTTCAATACATATTTTACCCGCTGTATATATATGTGTGCATGCTGTGAATCCCCAGCAGCTCAGATCCCATCAGTGATGACCATGCAGTGCAGTTGGACGACTCCCATAACACACCTACTTGGAATGTATCCAGTAATTTGTACTTGCGTGTGTATGAACAAGCAGAATGTTTAACTGTGTTGAACTATGATCTGTCAAGATTACAGTTTACCAACCTAGGGCAGACCTTCACATAGGCAGGATTTACGATTTATTTATATATATATATATATATATATATTAGATGATTTGTTCTGCAGTTGAGACATTAGGATACAGCGATGCACAAATGTCTTTTTTGTTGGTGCCGGAATTTTAAGCATCATAATGACAGGAGTGAGATCTGTATATAATAACTTTTATTATTAACACCCCAGTTCACCATGTAGGTGTTAAGTCTGATCTAAAACACTATGGCTTTGGCTCTTTGGCAAACACGGTTCAACAGACATTATTTTAATTATTTTCCGAAATATTTAGGATACAAGATTAATTTTCATTCTACCATCTTTTATGAACTCTTCCAAGGGCAAAATACTCAGTATTTAGTCCAGTCATATACCACGCTCCTACCACGCCCCGTTTCGAATAACATCCAATCACACGGCTCAAACGAGAGCATTATGCAAATACGGGCCTGGACCACGCCCTCCTCGTGGCTGATCTGAGTGGTGATACGCAGGAGAAGGAATTTCCGGAAGAAAGTTGGATGTGCTACGTGTCCAAGCGCTTTTCCTCTCCTCCGCTCACTGCTATTTAACCCGTCCTCCGATCTTCACTGCTTTTACTCTACACACTGAAACCCAACCACCAAGTAGTTGCCATCATGTCTGAGACCAAAAGGCTTAAACCGGTGAGTGCAGTGTGACGGATGGTTAAACCTGTGTTTCTGTTTGTTCATGCTGTAAATCTTACTTAAATCAACACACGTGAGTAAATGATGTGTGGAGTGAAGAGAACAGTGTCCAGGAAAAGTTTCTTGCTGAGTAAATCTGGTCATCTGTTGCGTTTCCGGTCAGTTTCTGGACACTTTTCTCAGGCTGATTTGGACACAGGAGAGATTAAATGTCTTTTTTTTTTTTAAGGATGTAGTTGTACTACAGTGAAGTTGTGAGTTTTTGCTGTCAGTGTTGTGCGCTTGTTTATTTAATTTTTTTTTAAAACATTTTTTACATTTTACATTTTTGGGAGTTATTGCGCCGTGTAAAATCTGACAGACTGACATTTCCTCTCCTGCATCATTTACAGAAAGTTCTTTTTATCCATAAATACGTGAAGTCATTCATTTTTTGGAGGGGGAATTAAAAAAAAAAAAAAAAAAAAATCACTGATCAGCTGCCTCATATATATATATATATATATATATATATATATATATATATATATATATATATATATATATATATATATATATGTGTATATGTGTGTGTGTGTGTGTGTGTATATATGCTATATAATTATATAGATTTTTTCCTTTTCATTTTTCAGAGAGAGTGGGAGATATAATAGATAATATATAGAAATATATAGATATAAAGCCTGTCATAGATTGGATCTGTTAGACATTCCGTTCCACTGCTGATAATCTGCCAAACCAACTCAAGTCTGCTTACATTGATTCAGTTACAGTCAGGGTTCTTTGTGAATAGACGAGTTTTACTGTGACTTAAAAAGTAGCTCACTGTTTTTGGGAGTCAGGGAGGCCCTGAAGTACATTGGACCTGCTTGGGAGGGTGAACGGCTGAGAGAAGTGTGGCTGTGTTCCAGCCTGGCCACCTCTCCTCCACCAGCCTGCATGAATAGTGTTGTTTGTTTCCCTCAGTCCACCCTCCCGCTTAGTCTTCCACCTCTCTCTCTCTCTCTCTCTCTCTCTCTCTCTCTCTCTCTCTCTTTTCCTTATTTCTTTCTCTCTCTCGCACTCTTTCTATCTCTCTTTCCCTCCTCCCACTCACACACGTTTTAACATTCCAACACTAAATAGATGAACATTGTGGAGATGCTGGTGAAACAAAGCAGCCAGCTTTTAGATCATTCAGACTTCAGGAGGGTGGCTGCTGCCTTGTGTATTTAGCAGTTACTTATGGCTTTATAAAAGTATAGCATTTGTGGAGCTAAGTTCATATGACAAAGTCTTGTGCTTTGTTCAAGAAGTGCCAAATACCTTTAACCTCATGAAGTTAGTAAAAAATTTGGCTTGGAGAGTAAGTTACAGATCAATCCAAGATGGTTTAATCTTTTTTATCTTTACCGACCAGTATAATTGGATACTGTTTATCTCATAGCATTTGATGACTGTGCAATTTTTCTGGGCTTTTTTAGGCTCTCCAAAGGGCAACCAATGTTGTTTACCAGGCACACCATGTAAGTAGGAGCAAACGAGGCCAAGTCGTGGGAAGCAGAGGTGGATTTCGAGGTTGCACTGTATGGCTGACAGGTTTGATTTGCTTATAATCATTAAGAATAAATCCCTTTAACGTTCAACCTGAGTTATGCTTTAATCCAGTATCCGTATTGAGATAATCATTCAATATAATGTCTGTTAAAACCTCACTCTCAGTGAGTTTATTTTCTTCAACTAGGGCTGTCTGGTGCAGGGAAGACGACTGTCGGTTTTGCTCTGGAGGAGTATCTAGTTTCCCATGGCATTCCATGTTATTCACTTGACGGTGACAATATTCGGCATGGTCTGAACAAAAATCTGGGTTTCACCACAGCAGACAGAGAAGAAAACATCCGCCGTATTGCAGAGGTGGCCAAGCTGTTTGCTGATGCTGGCTTGGTTTGCATCACTAGTTTCATCTCTCCTTTTGCAAAGGTATGTTGCTCCTAAATATAAAAGTATGCAGTGCGTATGCAGCTCAGTAAATGTCTGGCAAAATTGTACAGAAAACTCTATGTCTTTTTACAATGATGCCCAAAGGACCGAAATGAAGCAAGAAAAGTCCACGAGGTTTCAAATCTAAAGTTCTTTGAGGTGTTTGTGAATGCACCACTGGAACTGTGCGAGAGCAGGGATGTCAAAGGGCTTTATAAAAAGGCCCGTGCTGGAGAGATTAAAGGTACACACTAACCAGGCTTTGTTGCATGTTCTTGGATGGTTTGGAAACTATGTAAATATGTGGTAAGATGTGTTTAACTCTTACACTGGCCCTATTACTTCTTAGGCTTCACAGGGATTGATTCTGAGTATGAGAAGCCAGATGCCCCAGAGCTTGTACTGAAAACAGGAGAGCTCACAGTGAATGAGAGCATTCAGCAAGTGGTAGATCTCCTTAAAGACCAGGTAAGGAAGTTCTGCTGGAAACTCTACAATCTCCAGAAAAAAAAAATCCATACTAGTCCCTCAGTGCAGATTAATTTCATGAACATAATATAACTATTCAAATAGTATTCTCACTTTGAGAACACTTTGTGAAGTGTTCAGAAAATATACAGTGTGGTCCAAAACTGAGACCATATTGATTTCTTTGTTTAAAATTGAAAAATAGAAATCAATATGGTCTCAGTTTTGGACCACACTGTGTGTGTGTGTGTGTGTGTGTGAGTGTGTGTGTGTGTGTATATATATATATATATATATATATATATATATATATATATATATATATATATATATATATATAATTTTTTTTTATTTGTAAGTCACTATTTAAATATAAGCAAATTTGTGATATTGACCACGTTAAATCCTATGTAAAAATATTTTCTCTAGTCTTATTCCTTCCATTTAATCACGGGTTCCTATGGCAAGCAGATGGATTTGAACTTGTGGCATCTGCATCAGCTTGAGTGCACGGTATCATTAAATCAAAAGGAGGAAATATAAAATACTAAAATTCTTAAAAAATATTTAATACAATTAAGTGATTGCTGCTGATACCATTTGCAATAAAACCTGAAATAGACTACCAAGCAGATGCATTTTTACTAGTGCTCTGAGTTTTGGGCCCCACAGTGGTATTAAGGAGTCTCTGTGTTGGTCGATTTAGGTTTTTTTTTCAGGCCAGTATTAGGATTATGGAGATGCAAATGTCTTCTTTGCTTGCAGGGAATTGTGCCAAGTGGTCTGAATGAGGAGGTCAATGAGCTGTTTGTCCCTGAAAACAAGATGGATTTGGCACTGAGTGATGCCAACACCCTTCCGACCATAAACATCACCAAGGTAATGCAGCAGTAACCTATGCACGATATTTACTCTGCCACACTAACATGACGTTCAAACTGTCATCATATTATGAGCTGAAACAGTTTATTCCTAGTCATATATATGCTATGCATTTTAAGCAGAAATAGTCATCTGAATTGTGGTTTCTATTGCTTTAGTTGGATCTTCAGTGGGTTCAAGTGTTGGCTGAAGGATGGGCTACTCCTCTGACAGGATTTATGAGGGAAAGGGAGTTTCTGCAGGTTCTCCACTTTGACAGTCTACTTGATGGTAAAGATGCTGAACAACAACTAAAAAAAAACCCTCTCTTTTTACACCAATACCAGATTCTGTAACAGAAAATCTTTGTCTGTAACTGTATTGCACAAGCAGTGATTATCTTTTTTTTTCTTTTTTAGTTTCAATAAAAGTATTAGAATACTACTTGTCAAGACTAATACTTTTGTCCCTTTTTTTTGTTCACTTCTAGATGGCATGATCAACCTTTCTGTACCAATTGTCCTACCAGTGTCCAAGGAAGACAAAGACAGGTTGGACGGTTGTTCTGCGTTTGCCTTGGTATATAAGGGCCGTAGAGTGGCCATAATGAGGAACCCTGAGTTTTATGAGCACCGTAAGGAGGAACGTTGCGCAAGACAGTGGGGCACCACATGCATCCAGCACCCTTACATCAAGGTCTAACAACAATCATAAACACTCATACCATAATTCTCATACCGTAATTATGCCTTGCCATATTTTATTGGTGGTTTTGTAGCAGATCTTTTACTGCACGGTTTACAACCTGGCTTCGTTCTTAGATGGTTATGGAAAGTGGCGAATTGTTGGCTGGTGGAGACTTGGAGGTGTTGGAGCGAATCAAATGGAACGATGGTCTAGACCAATACCGTCTTACACCGAAGGAGCTCAAACAAAAGTTTAAAGAAATGGGAGCAGGTATAAACATTAAGTGCAACTGTAGGTTGATATTGTTTTTAAATAGCCATTAATAATTGACGCAAGGATTAAGTAGCATTGTTGTTGCAATTACTAAAGACTGATGCAGAATTCAAAGAAAGTCCAGTGAAAATTTTTGTTAAATTAATGATGCTACAGTAATTGTAATGTGTGTTGATCACCATTTACAAAATGATCCTTGAGGACAAAAGTACAGCTCAAAACTCTGAACTCTTTGTACTACAGGTTCAGAGATGTGTAGTTGTAGCTGGTAACCTTAGGAATAGTTAGATATTAATGCAAATATACAATAAAGTAGAAAGCTTGACCACTTTATTGTAAACCATATTGTTTCTGTGGTCAAGGCTCTTGTTTGCCCAAGATTGCTGACTGCTGGTCTGTTTGAAACAGTTGACATAAAGAATCAAGCTTCACAAGCTTTAAAACTGTCATGTTAGGATGGCTAAAAGTATTGGGGACTGGGAATCTTGCCAGAATTTTTTCACTATGCCAACAGGTTTTGTTCTCCATTTATGTAAAACCAACAAAGCATGGACAAAGCATGTGTTTGAATGGCAGAGGTTACATGAGCGTTACCTGCCGTTCATACCCAGCATTCTTAATAGCAACAAGGTATTCATCTATAAATAGAATTATTTGTTCTTTCGCTAGAAAATAGCTGGTTATTATTCTGTTATAGTTCTGTGGATGATAAAAAGCTACCAGACAAAGATAGCAGAGAAGCATAAACAATAAATCTGGAAATTCAGTCGCTCAACAATGGTTTTTCACATGCTGTGCTATAGACAAAAGGCTGCAACCCTATATCAGCTAGGCAGGAATTACTGGTTGTACAGTGTAAATACATTACAGACTTTATAATTTCCATATTGCAGAAAAGGAGTTTCAGGCGGTTCCAGCTGTTCTCAGAACCCTCATGTATCTCACAAATTTTGAATTGTGGTGATCAACATCTCCCTTTCTTGCAGATGCAATCTTTGCCTTCCAGCTGCGCAACCCAGTGCACAACGGCCACGCACTCCTGATGCAGGACACCAGGAGGAGGCTGCTGGAGCGTGGCTACAAGAAGCCTGTACTGCTGTTACACCCGCTGGGTGGCTGGACCAAAGAGGATGACGTACCTTTGGACTGGCGCATGAAGCAGCATGCTGCTGTTCTTGAGGATGGTGTCCTGGATCCTGCCAACACCATCATCGCTATCTTCCCCTCACCCATGATGTATGCTGGTCCCACAGAGGTGAGATCGTAACAATGTTGAGACGGGATTTACTGGACAGCCGTTCAAATGTGTCTAACATTCTCTGATTAAATATTAGCTGATAACTATTGAAGTACGTCAATGTGTATTTCTACAGGTACAATGGCACTGCAGGGCCAGAATGATCGCTGGATCCAACTTTTACATTGTGGGCCGTGACCCAGCAGGCATGCCCCATCCAGAGACTAAACAGGACTTGTATGATCCCACACATGGTGGCAAAGTGCTGTCTATGGCACCGGGCCTGACTTCTGTTGAAGTCATTCCATTCAGAGTTGCTGCTTACAATAAAGTGAAGAAAGCGATGGACTTCTATGACAAAGACAGGTTAGCATCTTTTTCTTCAGTCAGAAGATTTGAATTTTGAAAATGTCAGAAATGTGTGTTGCAAAATTGAAAAAGGAGAGATCACATCTTCCGGAAAAGATTACTAAAACTATTTGATGTTGACCTTTTTCAGGCACAGTGACTTTGAGTTCATCTCTGGAACCAAAATGAGGAAACTGGCTCGCTGTGGAGAGAATCCTCCAGATGGTTTCATGGCACCAAAGGCATGGGAGGTCCTCACTGAGTATTATAGCTCCCTCCAAAAAGATTAACAGTACAGTTCAATGACAGCTCAAAAAAGGAAACAGCTAAATGCTATCTATCCAGTTTTATTAATAAATTATAGGGCTTTAGTCCAATATTTATAAAGCAACTCAAATGATTTTGTATTTCTTCTGTACAATAGTTTTTAAACAGATTATTTAAAATAGATGTTGTATGAAGCAAATTGTGAAGGGTTTGTGTCCCAAAATTTCTGTGAGTGTTTTGTTAGGTCTTTCCATCATATTGAAGTAAAGACACAAGCTTTTTAAATGTATCATGTAATTATTACATTTTATTATATGTGCAAATCAATGTTTTGTCTATTGTTGATCAAAGTATTACACTTGGTATACACTGCAGCTTAATGACAGCAGATTTTACCTCAGAAAAACTCCTAATATCTCCAGTTTATACATCTACTTTCTCATGGGCCTCAAACTAACAACCCATAATCAGCTTAGAAAACTATGCAAAACAAACTCAAAGTGATGTCTGAATAAAAAAAGATCGTAACAGCCTAAAAATATTTATTACAGTTCACAAAATTAATGTAGTTTAAATTATGCCTTTTATTCCTTATTGTATGATTTCTTCTCTAATCGTTTTTCATCATTGGTAATACTACCAATAAACCCGGTTGTACACAAAAGACTCTTTCCTGTGTGTGTGTCCAAACTGTTACACGTTATTCAATCAGACAAAATGAAAATTTATTTAAATAGTTTACCAAGCATTATATAAACACTACAAGAGCTTACAACTCCTATGCATTGCCTGTGGATCTTACGTTAACTTCCATTCTACTTATCGTCTTCTGTGCAGACAATCTTTTCGGAATGCACATGAACTGATAGAGAAGACGTCCGAACAGGTTTTAAATAGGACAGATAAGCTTAGCTCACAAAGACAGTCTGTACACCCTTATTTATTGCTAGTGAAAAGATCACATTACACATGACCGCAGCTTTTCGTTGTACATTGCTCAAAACCGTGCTTTCAGGCCAAAGATCACTGCACTGTGGATATAAAAAGTTTACACACTCCTGGTGAAATGTCTATTTTTTTGTGACATAAAACTAGTAAACGAACCTAAATCACATCAGATTATTTCCCAGCTTTAATGTGACACAGCAACCAACAACCTCCCAGTGAAGAACAAACATTTTTGGTAGAAATGAAAATTCTGTAATAACCTGGTAGCACAAGTGTGCACACCCTTTTTTAAGGAACCATGTGGTATTACAGAGTGAATGAATCACATTCAGTGACTCAAGATTAACCCCAAATAAAGATTCTATAAAAATTCATCTTGACTTCATCTGACCCCTGAATCCATGTATACAGGATCTCATGATAAAATGCATCAGCGTGACTATACTATATATAGTGTCATAAGAAACACCAGGAAGTTCAGCAACAACATGTGGAGAAAACGGTGCACCACAGTGACATGAACAGGATGTACATGTAAAACTGACTGCATCCGAAATCATATTGAAGCATTAAAGAAGCTACAGTTATATCTGTAAATAAGTACTGCTCACTCCCCGCATGGGACAATTGCTCATGATCTTCACAAGTTTTGGTATGTTTTTTCTCATTTATTCAATTTGCTGACAAAATACATACAATCTCCTCAAACTATGTCTAAATGTGTTATTAGACCAAAGGTAGAACCTTGTGGGCATAATTGATATGTTTAGTGCATAATTGGTGAAGCATGGTGATGGCAGCTTCTATACTGTCATAAAACAAATGGAGGACAAATATCACCTTCCAGCATATGACCTAAAGCGCAAAAGGAATGACTTCAGAAGCTCTCTGGTTGGTTGCTATATCACATAAACAAAAGAAAAAAGAGCTGATGTCTTAGGTTAATTTTAAATATCACAAAGTAACCTGCGATCTTTACAGGAGCATGGACACTATATATCCACTGCATTTGTAAATGTACTTCACTAAATGAACCAGTAAAAAGAAAAATCTTTAGAACTATAAAGGAATCGCAATTCCTATACGTTGATACTTTTTTACCGTCTGAAATTAATTATGACACAGGTGCTTTATATACATGTTACTTGCTTCTGTACAATTTTATAAATATTCTAATATCTCATGCAGCAAGTGCTTTGGAAACCTAATGCCTAAAAGGCACAATGATACAGAACAAAGAGAGCAAAAAAAAAAAAAAAGGGAATATTGCAAAAAGAGAGTTATCAAATATCCTGTTTCTAGAGCACCTTCTTACACAAGACATATATGATAAACAGGTTGTGTTTATCTTCTGAGGAAAATAATTCACCCTGACCAGCAGTATCAGAATCAGTCCAGAGGTGTATCCAGCATCATACTTGGTGTTCCTGCTGATTTGGACTTTTTCATCTTTTCAATGGCTTTTTGGAGGTCAGTCTGCTGGATGGGTCGGATGAAGTCTTCCTCTGAACTGTACAGAAACAGGTTTGTTTTTATTTACACCGGTTCACTTTAGTTGAACAGAAACTGGTGAGCACAGACAAACGTCACTGATTTGGTAGTCAGACTCTAATGAGGGATCCGCTGTATTTTTTCTTTTATAGCAAACAAAACAGGTCTGCTTTCTGCATTGTTCAGCATGACGTTACAGATAATAACTTTACCGAGAAAGTGCACACACCCTGTAAAAGGTGTGCCTGGGTCTGCTGCTCTGGGCAAATATGCCTGTCAAACCTAATGGATATAAATGTAAAAATAATGGCAGTCATAGTCCTGTCAAAGCTGCTGGATTGTAATCTACTGCTGGTTAGAGAAGCTCAGAGTTGGAGTCATTTTACGCTTATGACGACACCACAAACACAGAAGCTGTCTACACTGCAGAGCGCTTTTTATAGTTTACTGTTAGAGAACATTAATGAATAAACTAAGTGAATTAAACCACCACATGCTTACAAAAATTGGTTTAGGACACTGAATAAATATTCTCCCAGGTATGAGCTAGCTGTCTAAAGTAAACAGATGACAAAACACCTTTATAACAAAGGCTACATTATATTATTCATCAGAATAAACTGTGTAGACAATAGTATGATAAAGTTCAAGGGTCTTCTATAAATATATTATATTATATATAGACCTCTATGTTTCTATGAAAATCCCAATCTGTTATTCACATGGCGTATATACATGGCATGTATACGGCCTAGTCACACACTTTGCTTTACATCAGTCATTAATCTATGTTTACACACAGGTTACTTTAGTTCAGATAGTTTTAGCTAATTAATGTTCGCTCACCAAGTAATAAAACTTTATCCACCAAGCAACCGTACCTAAACAACATCGGTTTACTTTAATTTGGTCAGACATTTATGTGCCATTAAATATACATGTTCAGGTCTTATCAGCTGGCTTTACACCAGTGGCAGTCGAAGCACAGATATGTGTTATTAACATTTACAGTATATAGTGTGTACCTGATTCTTTTATATGGTCCTAGTTAAACCGTGTGGATAATGAATTATTATCTACACTGTGTCAGGACTGTAAATAGACACAGTCAGTCTCTATCTATCATCAGTGCACAGAGTATGATGAAACTGTATGTCTTTCCTCATGGTGTAAAAACAAAAGAGGATAGAAAATAAATAAACAAATAAATAAATGAGTACAAATAATGAACTCTCTGATCAGATGAGACTGTTCTATTGACCAATCCCTATTTTTGTCCCTTCCTTTCTTACTTTAATTAAATAATTAATTTCTAAGCCATGTTAAAAAATCTTAAATGGTTTCTCAGACCTTGTGGCACATAAGCATGGATAAACACCTGTAATTTCCTTATTCACTTTAATAAAACTTAATTGAAATTTAAAGTTTAAGAACTAAGAACTTGACAGACACATGCATAAGTAAATGTTAGGTGAACACACACAAACTAAACAAAGTACCTAACTAAAAAGGCTTACCCTTCCTCAGCATGCACAAAGTCCCGTACACATAACAGAGCTGCATCTCGGCACATCTCTTTGAGGTCACTTCCCGAGAAGCCGTCAGTGTTTTTTGCTATTTCATGAAGATCTACGCCAGTCCCGATCTTCAGAATTGGAAAATCTGATTAGTGCAAATATTTCCAGCACACCGGATGGACTTATGCTCAATGAGTACATTTAAAAAAACTTACATTCTCGTTCTCCAGGATGAGCTTTAGTATGGATTCCCTCTGCTTGATATTCTGTATTGGGGGAAAAAGAACAGCTAATGAATTCAGCAGTATCTTTAGTTTGTTCATTTAAAACACAAACCTGTTCATACTCCGAATGTGTCGACACTTACAGGCTGATTAATGTGGAACCTAGTGGGCATTCTGCGGAGAATAGCCGAGTCCAGATCCTGGGGGCGGTTTGTGGCACCCATAATTATAACCTGAACAAAAAAAAAACCTTAATTACAATTTTTTGGTTGTTTGTTTGAAAACAGGTGGAGCCAGTTTCGGTTTGTGCAGGAAATGCTTTCAAGCAACACAATAATGCATAGTCATGCTCACGTTACCTGGCATTTGTAATCTGTGTCTAGTCCGTCCCACAAACTCATGAACTGAGCCTTCATCATGGCAGTAGCCTCATGGTCCGAGCTGGAGCGGTTTCGCAAAAAGGAGTCTATGGAAGAACAGGAAGTAATATTTATTCTCAGGTCAAGAGTCAAGAAGCTTTAATTGTCATTTCAACCATATATAGCTGTTGCAGTACACAGTGATATGAGAACGTTTCTCTAGGACCATGATGCTACATAAAACAAAGACAGGGCTAAGGACTTAGTAAGTCTTATAAAGTGCAACTGCGCAACCTGGTGCAAACTGTGCAGAACAATACAGCACAGGAAAAGACAGTGCAAACAAAAAATTACAAGACAATACTAAAAAGACAAACAGAAACAGAGCCGCATTTCAGCACCGTAGTTTAGCATGTATGGTACAAACGAAGTGATTTGTACATAATTGACCCCAGGTACTGTCTAAGTGGTGTTCTCTCTATTTCTTTTAATCTAGGACAGATTTCCTTTGCATGCAAAAAAGACAAAAACAAACAAAAAACCCTAGACCCAGTGCACTTTGTAGAATTAATCATTAAGCTAAACAAAAATGCTGTCTGCAATTTATTTTCTGTATTGGTTTGAAGAAAATCTAATTTCACAAAGATCATTTTTTTCTCACCAATTTCATCAATGAAGATGATAGAGGGCTGGAGCTTGATGGCCAGGGAGAAGACGGCTGCGGCCAGTTTCTGGGACTCTCCATACCATTTATCCGTCAGAGTGGAGGGCTGGAGGTTGATAAACCGGAAACCTGCCTCTTTTGCTGTAGCTTTGGCTATGAGGGTTTTTCCACAGCCCGGGGGACCATACAGCAGCACTCCTAGTATCGACATAACAATCTGATGACGCTGAGTTTGGCATTTTCTTTGCTGGCTACGTGACAATGGTTTGTAATTATGCAACATGACGTCCAAACACTTTCAGTCATTTCCTCACCTTTGGGAGGCTGAAGCAGCTTTGACCCTTCAAACAGATGCCTTTTCTGAACTGGAAGTATGACCGAGTCTTTTAGCTCAGTTATGACGTCATCGAGGCCTGCTATATCACTCCATGTAATCTGGGAACACCAGATTTTATTAAACAATTCTCTTCCAATAAAATTAGGCTTGTAAAAGCTGACTGACTCATGTTAATGTTGATCTGTTGATTATTTTCGCCTTTCAATACTTTGTTGTAGTCAAGACATTTTTTATATAATCCAATAAGTAATTTTTAACATGTAACAAAAACATACTCTTGGTGATATTGCAGAAAACCTAACCTGGCTAATTCAGCAGACATTACAGCTAGGAATAAGAAGCTAATTACAAAAATATGTTATTTGTGCAATGTTTTGAATTGCAGTTCAAAAAGCAATGAGAAATCTAGTGTGTGTGTGTGTATTAGCATTAATAATAGTATTATTAATCTACTATTCTGCTTATCAGACAATCGGATCGCCGTTTCGTATTTGTAACCATCAGCCAAGACAGGACCTACTTTGAGGCAAACATCGTGCCACAAAATCAGGAATAAAAACACGCGCCCAAGTCTGACACAAAACAACATCCTCACTTGCATACTTAAAGGGTCCACCAGATGGGCTGCAATGCTCATCTCATACTCAGAGAGCTTGACATTGTGCACTCCAATCTGCTTCATGAGTTTCTCTGCCTGAAAGGAAGCAGAAAGTTTTCGTTCATCAAATGAAGTGGACAACTGGGTTGTGTATGTGTAATAAACAGGACACAGAATACTTATATGCAGCAATCATAACATGCATTATGAATGCAACATGAATCATAACATGCAAATCTGTAAAAAATATAATATTTAATAGCAGTTGATTATTAGCATGAATTAACTTATTAATAAAAAGTATCAGATAGCAAATCTGGCTGTAATTTAAATGAGAGGCAGATATTTATTCGCTCAGTATAATAAGGCATTTCTGCTCCATGCCAAGCTGCCTTTCTCCATCCCGGTGTGGATTCTTTTCAAATAAAGTGATGTCCCGTTACGAGTGATGTCAAATAATCCCTGCGGCTTTGATTGTGTGACTGCTTATCACACTGAATTAGTTCTACCAGTTCCAGACAAACAATAAATGAAATCATAAAAATCGGAGAAAACAAACAAACCAACCAACCAAATTAATTAATAAAAGAAAATAATTTACCTGCTTCTGTGCTTCAACCTTTTGTTTTCTTGTTGGATCAATAGCATCCACCATCCACTTAATTGTAAAGTAGGTGACGGCACCAAATATTGTAAGGCGGAAGAGTAAACCAATAACCTCATTGCGACCCAAAGGACGGGTTATATTTTCTGCTGGTATGTCCTTCAACACCATCGTCACACAAGTGCCTGTGGATTCATTTCATCAAAAGAGTCAGGAAAACAAACGGCCACAGACCACACGAACATGTCTAACTGCAAATGTGTAGAGTATGTAAACTGTACACTTTAGACTATAGAGTATGTTGTAAGTGGTTAAGATTAGATTAGTTCAGATTAGATTCACCTTGACTTCCAATTATTGCTCAACCTTTGATAAATGATAAATTATCTAAACAAAACATATTTCTGTCTGTTGCCTAATGTTGCAGTGCTCTGGCATCAGCTAAAAACCAAACTTTGTGAAGGTTCTGCTACAGAACAGCGTAGAATTGAGACTCTTGTTGCATAAACAAATTTTACATGCTCATATACAGTCATGTTTATAATATCTAATAATAATAATAATAATAATAATAGACACACAAATGGTCTGTAGCTAATATTATTCTAAGCCTAAAGGGCATTTTATACCAAAAGCCATGATACATCCACAATGCTATTAGTATAATATGCACTTTAGGTGTAGAAAAATATTAACTGAAATGTATGTGATTCCAAATAAAGCAGCTGATTATTTGCTAGCAGATTAGCAGCACGCCTCCCTTTCCCGGGTCCATAGAAAGTTATCGCTGCAGCTGCCTGTAACATGACAGACCTTGTAAGTAAATAGTCATTTAAAACACCATGACCCTGACCATGATAAAGTATATACTGATGCATGATGACTGAATGAAAGCAGGAAAGGCGTCACGCAGCACTACAACCAGCAAACCTCCCACTGTCTGTTCTTTATTCTGTGAGCTTCATCTATTCCTGCACACAAAACGCTGCCTCAACCAATTTGTTTTCTCAGAAGGGATCCAAGTCCCAACGTGACTTTCTAGATGTAACGAGTACAGACGTACCTGCACATGTGGCCTCTTGCAGTGATTCATAAAACTGTTACATGTATAAACACAAGGAATGTGTACTATTTTTGCTTTTATTATATATACACCGATATGAACATTTTCAATGTCAGACTTCATGTGGTTTGTGTACATACTTACAGCATGTACTGTTATAACAAACTAAATGACATCCTGACCTAAAACAATGCGTTGCTTTGTCTTAAGTCAAATCTAAAAATAAATAACCTAAAAACTCCATTGAATTTAAGACATAAATAAACATGGTTTTATTAGTGTAACCACATTAAAGACTTAGCAAGTGGCTTGAAATTAGTTTCACAGATCTGAAATTAATGACGTGTGTGTGTGTGAGTTGGTGAGATAGAGAGAGACAAATAGATAGAGACAGAGAGAGAGAGCACAAGAGACAGACACAGACAGAGTGAGAGAGCACGAGAGACACAGACAGACAGACAGAGCCAGACAGACAGACAGAGACAGACAGAGAGACCTACAGACAGACAGACAAAGAAAGAGACAGACAGAGAGACCTACAGACAGACAGACAAAGAAAGAGACAGACAGAGAGAGACAGACAGAGAGAGAGAGACAGAGAGAGAGAGACAGACAGGGACAGACAGAGAGAGACAGAGAGAACGAGACAGACAGACAGAGAGAATGAGACACAGACAGAGAGAATGAGACACAGACAGAGAGAATGAGACAGACAGACAGACAGACAGACAGAGACCTAGAGAGAGGAGAGACAGAGAGAGAGCGGTCTATTATATATACACAGAGAGAGTACTTCATGTGTGTTCACAGGTAAACTGATTACATCTCGGAGTAAAGTTACAGTTCGGTTTGTGTTTATCACAGCAGTTCGAACACAAACAGAAGGTCACGTCACCATCAGGTTTCTTTTTCTTTCGTTATCTGACTAAATGTCGCTCAGTTGTGTTAAAGCGCTCCCACGGGTGATAGTAGTGTTTATATTAGTGTAAAGTCAGTGTGTATGCAGACCAAAGCGACACTAAGCTTAAAGTGAAAGTGTCGCGTTTCTATTGTGACCTTTTTGTCGGCTCCGCTTCAGTCTACTCGCAAAAACCGGTCACTTTATATACCAGACAGCAGATAAACGCCACGCGTCCTACAGGTTTATGGCTTGTTTACTTGCATATTAATTTAGCGTAAAATAAAGAGGTTTTCGTTTCACTACAGTGGGTGAAACCGTAGAACACACTCACCTCGACGACTCGCCGATTCTTCCGCGTTTACTTCTTCGGGTGATTTAATGACCTGAACAGATGCACAGTGCCACCTTGTGTACCGATCGTGAACACGATACTGCACAAACAAAGCGGAGGTGTAACTGGAGACCAGTTACAGATGTTTCGTTCCGTTTTATACGTGTGGAAAATGCAGGATAACGCAAAATAAAAACAAACACAGAACCTGGTTCTTTTTGTGTAAGACAAGGGCTAAAAACCCCCCACCTGGCTCCCTCTAGCGGTGTGGCGCGCACAGCCGGTCGTCGGGTGACTGAGATGACGTCATTGTCCAGTTTGTATCGCGCATGCCCAAGATACTGGGCGCCGCATGGCCTGTTAAAGAGCTGCTTACCTATTAAATCCTCTCTTCTCAAAATAATTATATATAGTATCCTATTATATACCATGTAAGCCACAAATAAGTAAACTGAGATTAAAGTTGGAAATTTAGATGAAATTTATTTTTGCTATTTAGTTTGTGACGTTGTTTGTTCACTGAGCTCACATTAAACCTTTTTATTCTGAGCGGCGTTGAATAATCTGACAGATGGCGCTAAAGAATAAACATCTGTCTTTAAGGGCCACAATGAACATGAGTGCACACATATGAGAGAGAGAGAGAGAGAGAGAGAGAGAGAGAGAGAGAGAGAGAGCTGCTTACCAGTCAGCTCAAGTCAAAACAGACTTATATAAAAACACTGCTCTAAAAACTCTGACCTTGAACTGATAACACGTTTTTTTTGGGTTTTTTTTATTCCCAGACTCCTACATTGCGGTTTATGCTCTGACTTACTTTAGTGCTTGCGTAAGCATTTCAGTCATTTCCTGCCTTTCTCTTGCAGAACTGCCGACCAAAGGGGGCAAAAACGCGACGCTCACTGAGATTTATTCACTACACACTTTCTTCTTCTCACACTCGCTTTGGTCTGTCGCACGGATTTCTCTCACAGGAAGACAAACACGAGTCTGTCTGAAACCGGCAGAGGCTCGTTACACGGAATAGAGGCGATGTTTTAAGTAATCTGATATAAAACACTGGACACTTCCCTCGTTTCAGAAAGACACGTGACTTAGGGACAAAAATGACTTCTCTCCTGTGTCGATCCGCGTCGTATCCTTTCGCCAGCGGTGAGGGAAAATACGCGTAAAATCGACAAATAACAAACCGAGCTCTGGTCCCAACCGCGTATTTATGCTTTCTACGGGAGAATTAATAGTGCTGGTGGATTTGTTTTTATACTATAACTAGCACAAATGTTGTCACTCCGGGGACTATTTTGGGCCGCGGAGCACTATTTTGCCGGATCATCACCTCTTTTCTTATTGGAAGCCATGATGGAAGTTTAACAGCAGGAGAGTTTTAGCAGCAGCAGCAGCGGAGGAGCAGCAGCAGCGAGTGAAAGGAAAAGCGGGGAGACGGAAGCTGGAATCTTCTGCAAACGGCTCCTTCTTTAAATAAAATATAACCGAGGAGGGTTCTTTTTTTATTTTTATAATTTTTTTTAAATCGTATGGTGGAGGCTGTCAAATTTCTCTTTATGCATTGGAATACTGACAATGACGCGGATGGTTGAGTTTTGATGCGTTTTTATGTATTTTTTTTTTTTTTTTTTTTTTAAGATGTACGTACCAGCTAACTCGCTAGCTAGTCGGCTAGCCGCTCGTTAGAGCCGCACGCAGCCGCCTGCCTGCTGCCTGCCCGCCGCCGCCGCTACTCCTGCTGCAGCTGCTCCAATTTTGCTTCAGAAACGTCGGAGAGGATTTTCTCTCCGCATTTCGGGCACAATCACGGCGACTGCGGCGGATTCAGAGACTTTGCGTGCTTCGGAAACATCTCTCTGCGAGACGTGGAGACGCGTGTACCGTCGTAGCTGGAGGATTTGTGGCCGTTTCGGAGTGGATTTGGGCGGCCGGGCCTGCTGTAGGCCCTCCTACTGTATGAGCGAGCAGCAGCAGCCAACACACGGCCGCTAGCTAGCAGCTGAAGCTAAAGCTAGCGCATCTGAAAGGACTGCGAAAAAAGCCCGAAGAGCTAAAAAAGCCTTAACGACGGCATTTCACCCGGAGGCCACGATACTCTCGATTACTTTAAAAACCCTAAAGACTCCTTTCACAGCGATGGCTACGATCATACAGAAGATGGTCAGCCGAAACAAAAGGAGATACCAGGAGGATGGGTTTGATTTGGACTTGACGTGTATCCTCTTTATAACACCACCTGCTTTATTGATTTTGTTTAATATATAGGAGTGAATACATGTTATACGTGTGTGTGTGTGTGTGTGTGGTTTGACCCCTGGTCCTGTTATAGCTTGACTGAGTATCAGTAAGGAAATGAACCCACATTAACCCACTTTGTGCACAAGTTGTGATCTGCTGTCATTGATCTTGTCAACCTGTCAAACCCAGCCGTGATTTCAGTGTCTCTTAGCATGACATCGCATCGTGATCAAGTGTTAGTCTGCATTGTCAGTATCCTGTCACAACTGATCACAAATGTGGGTTTAACATTTATGTGACTGGGGTTTTAATTCCCCTGAACTGACTGATGTTGGCTGCTTCAGTGTCTCTGTTCTGGCCGAGAGGTCGCAGACTAGCTGATGAATATCCTGCCATCTGTTTGCTCAGTGATCCAATATTATAATGGTTGTGTGTGTGTGTGTGTGTGTGTGTGTGTGTGTGTGTGTGTGTGTGTGTATATATATATCTTTTTGTTGTGCTGCTGGTCGGTGTTTGTGACCGTAATCTCGATTTAAAAAAGCATGCTGGCGTTTTGATCAGAAACAAAAGCTCAGTGCGCAGAGGATCTGCTGGCCTACATAAGGCAAGATTACACTCACTATCAGGGCTACACACAAAGGAGCATTGCATCAGCTGCTTGCAGAAAATGGCTGATGTTAAGAGCCCATTTAATCCAAACAGATTGGCAAATTCATTTGGTAGTATCCAAAAAAAAAATCACTTTAAAAAATATATTTTTTAAATTATTATTCCCTGAAATAAATCAAGATTTCGGGGGTTAATGAGATGAATTTTTTTATCTTCTCCTATTTATTTTTTTTGGTCCAGGTATATAACTAGATTTGGTTACCGTTGTGGTGAGACACAAACCTTGTGCTGATGCTCGAGCCACTCTGCCTGCTCAGTGATTCAGTGAAGCGACAACCCTTTTTCCATGTTCAGTTTCTTAAAAATTAGATTGGCAGATGTTAAAAGGTCTCCTACGTATTTATTTTGTGCTGTGAAGTGGCTGAGACATGGCTGGTTTTAGAAGTGTCGATACTCTATTTGTGGCCCTGGCATTGAGAGGATTTAGTATTCTTAACATTTTATCCGTCCACTTCCTCATCAGCTACCAAAGCTTTTGTAGATTGGAATTTATGTTAAGTGAGAACTCACAAACCTGAGTTGCATTCTTATATTCATTACTTCTCCACTTGGCGAGTGACGTGTTGATTTGTTGTTCGGCTGTTAAATGGAGCTGGTGAAACATTAGTTTTATTATGAGGGGAAAATTATTCCTTTTTACTTCACACTGCACAGGCATTTCACATATTTCTGCTCTGGTCATGAACTAAGTATTTATGTAGTGGCATCTCATTCACCTCGCTTTCTAGGTGTAGTATTTCTTACAGCCTTCCAGAGTAAAGTTTGCAGTTTGTCAGTGACTTTATTAGCAGTATTTATTTTCTTTCTGATCGGGCAAATTATCATCCATTTTGCTTAGGCAAAGATTACACGATGCCTGTACTTCAAATTCCAATCCAGAACTAATTAGTTGCTTTTACATACGTAAACCTATCTGCTCTCTCAGACGAAGGCCAGATGGTGTTCTTGAAACTATAGGCTCTATTAGACCACATGGTGTTACTGAACCTAAAGGTTATAGTGTTTCTTTTTTTAAATATATGTATATATCATTTTATATATATATATAATGTTTATATATTTATCTTTTCGAAGCATATGTGCATTGTCATCCTTTTTTAAAATTTGCATTCATTTGCTATCCGCATAAAGGCCGTGTTGTCTGCTTGTATGTGCCTGAAGCCGTTTAGAGGAATGCGCTGGTGCACTATTCACTGTATATGTGGCGTATACATTTCATTATTTATGACCTTCATTTTCACATTTCCCTGCACTCAACAAAATAGAAGATGCAAAGCAGAAGACATTTAAGAGTAAATTCGGCAGCTTAACAGTGTACAGTTAATAGATTATGATGTGCGACTATATCGCATGAATGCAAAGCTATAACCGTCAGTTATAATACAACTTTTAAAGGTCAAGTGAGAGACTTTTCAGCCTTAATTTTCCAACACCATAGCAAAGTAATTCTATTGCCATTGTTAACACATATTTAAAAATGACACCTCCTTCCAGATATTTTGATGAGTCTTTGCATAATTGTCTGATTTGCTGGCAGTAAAATGCTCTCTAGCTGTATATTCTGACCTTTTAACCAAACTGCAGTTATAGCGCTGTACTAGCTTCTGGTTAGCATCAAACATGGTCATTCTTGTAGTTTTGGTTGTTTGCATTCTGTCATTTTAAAGACATTCTTTGTGTATTGTTTAGAGCATCTGTCTGCCTGTCTGTCTCTGCACTCATTCTCTCTTTGACTTCAGCTCAAACGTGACCTCGGCGCTCAGCATCTTGCCTGTGATGATCCGTGTGTTACGTTGCAGATAGTGTACATGTAGCTATTGCGTGTGTATGATGCAGTGAAGAAACGAAGAGTAATATTTCGAGGCTTGTTAGTAAGAATTATCTTCTGATACTGCTGCAGAGCTCACAGACCAAAGCGCGGCAGTTGAGACGCTCTGTTCCAGGATCCCGAACTACAGTCACAGTGAGAAATCCCACACAGCTGAACAGCAGTGCACACTCATAGTTGCTTATTTAGCAGGGTTTTTTTTTTTTTAATTGTCTTTAGACTGACTCTGAGGTGCAGTATATTTGGTGAAATTCACTCAAGCCCTACGACACACACCCTTCTTGACTTGGAAATGTGTCACGGTACAGAATCAAATCATGCCTCCCAATCGATCTCCAGTGCACTTTAACACTTTCCCAGCAGTTTTGTAGGCCTACACCACTATATTAACTAACCCAGAACTGCTACTGCTCGGACAAAGTAGTTCTGTCTATTAAAGGACTACTTTTCTAGACGTAGAGCTTTAGTTTCCAATTTGAAAAATAGGCATGTAAAAGTGCAGCTAACAGAGAAAAAGGCATCCACTACAGATAGAGACCAGGTTGAAAATGGCTGGATTATTCCTGTGTGTGTTCAGTATGAAATTGAACTTTAGCTGTTTAGACAACTGTAGGATGTTTAGAGTGGTATTATGTTTGAGTTTTAGATTAAAACAATTGTAATGTTGACCTGGTGATCAACAAGTGACTAACGACTGGTTTGGAAAGTTATTTTATGTCCTGCTTGGTGAACCAAACACTTTAGCTGGGGAAGGATGTGTTTCTGTTCCAGCTCAGTGTGTGGGGAAACATGTTTGAGGTTAATTTAAGGGGAAATCTGTGATTTGCCCATACAGTGTTTGTGCTTGAATAAAACTCTAGCTGTAAATATAGATCACCTTCAGGTGAAGTTAGATAGGTTTGGTCTTCTACCTGTCTTTAAACAGCTTAATGGAGGGGAAAGAAAAACTGAAGACACCAATATTTGATTCGATTAAAACTTTTTATTTTTTCCCCTCCTTAATAGCTAGCTGAACAGTTTCTTCTGTACTGGCTCACTATCAAAGTGAATTGTGTAAGTTTGCTGTATATGAGGGTAAATTAGGACGTGTGGTGTAAATAAGGGACTAGTGGGTGGCAGCTTGTCCATGCAGCTGAAGCTGATTCATCATTTACACTTCGATCGTTGCTCGTTTGGATGGCGTGCGAGTTTCATGAATCAGACACAGATTTATTCCGACGTCATTTTCTACGCTCGAATCTGTGCAGCTTTAATGAATAAAGACCGGAGTGTTGGCAGGATTGGATTCATTTCCAGAGCTTGTGTACTTGTTGGACAACAAGTTGAACAAGATTAAAGACATATCAGGAAACTGCTAGAGTTGAAATTGAATGCTGTAAAGAGTTTCAGAGATCTTGGCAGTTTTCATGCATTTGGGAAGCTGTACATATCAGCCACATGCTGTCCAGTTTCAACAGTGACTCAGATGTTGGTTTTAAGCATAGCGCTGTTCGTGTGAGAGGGAAATCATTTATTGCGGACTGGTGCAACCGAAGTCAGAAATGTGCAGTGCTGAGAGGATTAAACAGTTGTCTGGGACAATGTAATGATGTAGCTATGATTTTGCATTCTCGATCTGATAGATTTCACGAGGGATACTGAATATACCACATGCATATGCTGGATGTGTACCAGTATGTACAATAGAGAAATGCCATAGACTCAGTCTTGATGTATATTAAAGCGTAGGTCTCTGGAGCCTTTATCAAGAGTTTCTGTGTAAAAGGAAATCACACACATCAAGCTGTTCAGTTCAGAGACGGTCTCGTAGTTGGTCCATATCACGTTTAAAAAAAAAAATACTTCCTAAAAATCAGCGGCATTGCACCATAGAAACAAACGGAAGTTCTGATTTTGTGTGACTTAACATTCTATAAATGATAAAACAATATGACGTGCGAAATGTTGAAAATAATGACGAGGCTGGTGGGAGCCAGCTGCTCTGTGGGACGGAAGACTGATAATGTAGGATATTTATTTTGCATGCACACTGTTATGTCTTTCTTATGAGAACTAGAAAAAATACATTATGAATTTGTTTGTTTTGGCAAAATGCTAGTTTCAGACAACGTGATCTTTTGTGAGCTCTCAAATTGGTTTCATCACTAAATATTCCCAGGCAGTCTCTGCAGTTATCTGTACAGTAATCATAACCAAATGTTTACAAAACTGTTCAGCTTTGCTCTTTGCTCTCAGTTTATTCTTGTTTATAGTGGGCTTTTAAAATGATAAACGCTTCCTCTTTGGTCTTTGCATTATCGTACATTTTATAATGAAAGGAAACCGTTCTGATATCAGACAGCTCTTTTAATAGTTTTCAGTACAAAAGTCTCGTCACAGAATAAGCTCCACGTACACAAAATACAACCACGCAGAAGGTTTCGTTTTGTATCAGAGATCCAAGGACAGTTGAACTTATTTATCCAGATGCGGCGTTTTATATTCTAAGATCACAGTAGAACAAGCTGCTAGTCTGGCTTCTAAGTGGTCAAATTCTGTGAGGGGATCTACATGTGCTGAAGTGTGACACAGATTCATTTCAGCGAATTGTATTGCTGAAGTTAAACATGTATTTGGAAAGTAACTTAAATTACAGAAGGCATTTCCTCTTCAGCACGAGATGTAAACGGACTTGTTGCGTTTGAAGCGTTTCCGTTCTGCCTGAGTGGAGTTGCGGACGTGACGGGGACGTGACACAAATATCACAATTCTCAAAGGTATTACTACATCATGTGTTGTGTGTTGTTCTACAGAGGTGTAGGTTTGCTCACAAAGGCCAGTGATTATGGATAAAATCTACTCTTACACTCTCTTTTTTTTTTATCTATAACTCCGTCTGTCTGTGTGTCTATGTAGTTTCTTATCTCTTTATCTCGCTTCTCTTTTGAGCTGACCCTGACGTGAGGTGCCCCTGTGGTAAGAAATGTCTCCAGCCCTGCGTGTGTGCTGCTCCGTGTGAGTGCCGGGCAGCGAGGACTGATGAGCTCTCGTGGCACTTGTTATAGAAAGGTGAGGAAGGAAAGCGATTCCAGGCTGGGCTGAAGCTCAGTGTGATTTATTTAGTGCCCCTGTGTGGCCTTGTGGGTTAGAGGTCCATGCATCAGTCTCGTACAGCGTGGCCCATCTGTTGTGTATTAGCCAGGAGACTGTTCTCTGGCCTCTTGCTGCATGCTGAAAGTAAGATGCCACATCAGATGAGTAGTTGAAGTTCTATTTCAGCTTATCGTCACCTTTGTGCTTCTCCCTGTGACCGAATCGAAGCGTTTCTGTAAAGTAACGTACCCCTTGGCTCACCCTTTTATGATTCTACAGAGATGAAGTATGCTCATAAGCCAGAACAGGCTGAAAATGCACAGTTATGTGGTGATGGCCGTTTTTGTTGGCCTCAACACTGTCAGCTTTCTAGAAATGTCGGGTTTCCTTAATTCTGCAGAACAGATATTTATCCCAACATAATTGCTATGGGCTTTCCTGCTGAGAAATTGGAGGGGGTGTACAGAAACAACATAGACGACGTCGTACGGTAAGTGGCTCACATACGACTCAACACACAATGTTAAACTCGCTGTTGCTTTGTTGCAGGAGTGACTGCTGCAAAGCTTTCTCATCATGTCTTTAAGCTTGTTCAATTTGAGACCTGGAGGAGATGTTGACATTGTCAGCTTTAAATCAGCTTGACAAAAAATCTATCCTATGACTGTAGTTATGATTTCTAAGAAACACGATGTTGTTGTACACAAGTTTCTTAGCAAACTTGGTAATCAACAATAAAATTGTGCATGTTTTTGAAGATGCTCTGTTAATGTCTAGAATAAAAAAAAAGAGAGAAATAAATAAATAAATACTGAAGGTGGAAATCTGTAGATCACAATATCTGCAAACTCTCAGAGAAGTGTATTGTGACCTTATTTAACGTGATCTTATTTATTAATATTGCTCAGCCCTTTCTGGATGTTCATTTAGGCTGAAGATTCTCATCATTTTGTCCTTGATAAACTCCTCCCTTCTGAACATGTTGCACTCTGATTATTTTGGTGAACGAGCATGTCCATTAACATCACTTAATCTGCATGCTGAATACTTTTTTATCTGGAATTACAGATGATTTGATCAAATAATTATGATAGAGCAGAATAAAGCACAGGAATTCATGCACACTTTTTAAATATAACGTTTTCTTTTTCTCAAACAGTGTAGAGGGGAAAGAACTACTATTGTAGTGACTTCATGGCATAGGTTGTTTGTAGCCAGCATACGTTTATCAATGGCTTAAATGTCTGTACATTTGATCACTCTGAAATGGTGTGTTTGTCAGAGTGGCGCACATGTCGTAATGGTGTGCTGCGTGCCGAGAGCCACTCATCAGAGGGTGGTTTGGACAGTGAGGCATAGAGACAGATACAACTTTCAACATAGTATGGTCTGTTTCTGGAAATGTAATTATCACTTTTTCTCCTCAGGTTTCTGGACTCAAAGCATAAAAATCATTACAAGATATATAATCTGTAAGTAAATCATATCATTTTCACGCTTTGTCTTTCTTTTCTTTTCTTTTCCTTTTTTCTTGAGTCATTTTGCTGAATGCTTTATTAGGCAGTTTATCTGTCAGTCTGTATTTCTTTCAACCATATAGAAGTATAGAATGTGATGGGACTATCTGTGTTCTCCTCAAAGATTTAATGTAATCTAACTTGTATGTCCTGATTTGTCTTTTTGGCCCAATTAGTTCTCTAAAAATCATCTAGTAATCTAATTCATTTTGTTTTCACCTGCATGAAATACATTTCTTTTCATCTGCTAACTTTTTTTTGTTGTTGTTGCTTTTTCAGATGTGCAGAGAGACATTACGATGCTGCCAAATTTAATTGCAGAGGTAAGATGTGAGGAATCATGTAAAGCCAATCTCCCCTACAAAAAAAAAGTCTTTAGTTATAAGTCATTGACCTTTTGTGTTTGTTTACTGCAGTTGCACAATACCCGTTTGAAGATCATAATCCTCCACAGTTGGAGCTCATCAAACCGTTCTGTGAAGACTTGGATAAGTGGCTCAGTGAAAATGACAATCATGTGGCTGCCATTCATTGTAAAGCTGGAAAGGGCCGGACGGGTGTAATGATCTGCGCATACTTATTACACCGAGGCAAGTTTAGAAAAGCAAAAGATGCTTTGGACTTCTACGGCGAGGTCAGGACCAGAGACAAGAAGGTAATTACAGAGATTTATCTTTGTGTTCATGCAGGATGAAAACTCTGTTTACATTTTCCACTGCACCAGATGGTTAATCAAGTTTACATATCATTGAATCTGATAAAATACAGTGAAGGCTTAATGCTATAGGAAGACTCAGGCAGTCATTAACTTTGCTGAAGTAAAGTCTGGGTTTGTTCATCAACTGAACTTGAGACAGGTTTCCATATTGCTGATTGTAACATGAAGCAAACTGAAGACGTTTTGGTAATTTGCTGTTTGCAGGGCGTGACGATCCCCAGTCAGAGGCGATACGTCTACTACTACAGCTATCTTCTGAAGAACCAGCTTGAGTACAAACCGGTGGCATTGCTCTTTCATAAGATGATGTTTGAGACGGTGCCCATGTTCAGTGGCGGGACCTGCAGTAAGTGCTTCATTCTCACCAGAATCGGAGCTTCTCTTAGTTCTTGAATTCTCCCTTAACCTGTCACAAGGCACTATTGGTGCACTGACTAGCTTCCCTCCCCCACATCTGGACATTCAACAAGCTCTGAATGATCATATTGGGTCACATTTGTACTGAAGTAGACCTTGAGGCAAAAGTGTGCTTTTTTAAAAAATGTAATTTTATTTATTTATTTATAAAGGTGTGACTGCCAGATCAGTCCAGTTCACTTCTTATGCTTGCTTTGTTTGAGATGTACAGACAAGAGCTCCAATTTCAAATCAGTCAACTCACTCACTCAGCCATAGATGAAGGCTCAATTTGAAAATCATTGATTTTTTTTTTTAATGCAGTTTACTGAGATAATCTGCCAAGACTGTCATTAAGGGACTGTGTTTTTCTGTAAGATCCAGTTGGCTATCAAGACTCGTTAGTTTGGGTTGCATTCTTTATAAATGAAGTGTGTGCACGCAACCATAACATTAAAACCATTGTGCCAACAAGACCGCATTGCCCCATCGAGCCATGGAATCCATGAAACCGCTGAAGGTCTGCTGTGGCATCTGGCACCAAGACGTTAGCAGCAGATCCCTTAAGTGCTGTAAGTTGTGAGGTGGGGCTCCATGGAACAGACTGGTTTGTCCAGAACATCCACACAGTTGCTCATTCAGACTGAGATCTGGGGAATGTGGAGGCCAAGTCAACACCTTCAACTCTGTCATATTCCTCAAACCATTCTTGAACAATTTTTGCAGTGTGACACAGAGAATTGTCCTGTTGAAACCAGCAACTACCATTAGGGAATTCTGTTGCCATGAAAGGGGTGCACTTGCTCTGCAACAGTGCTGTGGTAAATCCCAAGACCCAGGGTTTCACAGCAGATCATTCCCTAGAGCATCACATTGCCAGCTTACCATCTTCCAAAAGTGCAGCCAGGCAACCTCCCTTCCATTTCTTTATAGTCCAGTTTTAATGCTCACTTGCCCATCGTTGGTTCAGGTGTTAGTTTTTTTTTTTTTGCTAGTTCAGCGGTTGTTCTTTTTGGACCGCTTTTGATAGGTGCTAACCACTTGATACCAGGAACACTATAAAGATCTGCCTTTTCTGGAGATGCTCTGACCCAGTTGTGCCACTGATGGGATTTCCCATTTCAGTGGTTTTAATGTCATGGCCTGTGTGTGTTTATAAAAATATCTAAATATGAACGGTTTTCTACATGTCTTCCTTTCAGATCCTCAGTTTGTAGTGTACCAGCTGAAGGTGAAGATCCACACGTCTGACCCAGGACACATGCGGCGTGAGGACAAGTACGTGCGCTTTGAGTTTCCCCAACCACTGCCTGTGTGTGGAGACATCAAAGTGGAATTCTTCCACAAACAAAACGTGATGAAGAAAAAGGTATGCAGCGCTTAAATCAGCAACAGCTTCAGCACGAAGGACAGCAGTCACATGCAGCAGATACTACAATGAATAAATTAACGTAATTAACTAATTAATATCATGTGTAATAGATACCATATTGTGTGTTTAATATAGGACAAGATGTTTCACTTTTGGGTGAACACTTTCTTCATCCCTGGACCAGAGGTGAACTTGAAGAAGCTAGAAAACGGGAGTTTACTGAAGGATCTGGATGGGATCCAGAGCACAGAGAGGGGGGAGAATGACCGGGATTATCTAATCCTGGTTTTAACAAAGAATGACCTAGACAAAGCCAACAAAGACAAAGCCAACAGATTATTTTCCCCAAACTTCAAGGTGAGTGAAAAACAAAAAAGCGGTATTCATTACTGTCTGCGATCATTGTGTGCCTTTTAGTTATACAAATACAAACTTGTTTGCTTAGAGCTTAAACGTTGCCTTCAGATACTCAGAGATTTGCCTTCTCTTACAGGTGAAGCTATATTTCACAAAAACAGTGGAGGAACCATCCAACTCAGAGGCCAGCACTTCAGCATGTGTAACCCCAGACGTTAGTGACAATGAACCGGACCATTATCGATATTCTGACACAACGGACTCAGACCCAGAAAATGAACAGCTGGATGATGATCAACACACACAGATAACTAAAGTTTGAACTTATTTTGTTTATGGGAAGACAAAAAAAAGAATCTTTACATGAACCAGAGTTGTAAAAAGGAGAAAACTTGAATATGAACTAAAAGCAAGTCCTTTTTTTTTTTTTTTTGCCTCTCCGAAAACAGTGCATAAGTGGGACACTTCTCATGTAAGATGCCTCCGTTTTAGGGACACTATTTCTGACCAATTTCTTTTTTTTTTCTTTTTTTTTTTTTTTAAACTTTTTTTCTCCCCCTTTTAATGACAAAGTTGTTGACACCTCCATAGCTGGGAGCAGGAAGAGGGGGTGAAGTGTGCTGCTGCATCTCCTATTCATAACAAGGCCAGTGCTAAAGTCTGTGTCCATCTTCTAGTGCACGATCGTCTATCCATCAGTCCTTCTGTTTTACCTACTGTGAAGCTTTCCGTACTGTCTGCAGACTAACCAACCCCTTTAAAAAAACATAGTGCAGAGCAAACATTCATAGTCTGCTAGCATCATATTGCCGCTAACATAGTAATAATTATTCTTCTGGATATTAGGCTATATAATGTTTTTAACTGCCCCATTTCTCTTACCTTTTGTCTGTTCACCTCAAATGCAGCAGAAAAACACAGTAACCCCATTATTCTGTCAGTGGTGTGATTTATTTTTATGTTCAATTTACCACAGCAGGGAAACCAGTGTTGCAATAATGTTGACACACCTAGTGGACAAAGGTTTGCATGCAAATTGAATTAGTATCCATGTTGATTAATAAATGTTATACAATTTAATTTTTCTCCCTTCATATGCGACGTTTCTGCTGCCATCAAGGTTCGGTTTATATTTTGTCACAAGATGATGCTCCATGTCATTCTGTCACCACTTGTATTAGTATTAATTGTTAAGCCAGTAGTGGCATTTATATTTTATCACATGGGTGTTTTTTCCCTATTAAAAATGCTTATGTGTAATTAATCAGCTGGCCCCGAGCAGATCTCTTCAGTTCTTGTTTTAAACTGTTAAGTCAGTCAGGCTTTTTGCTGTGTCACCGTTACCGAAATGAGACTTGTCTTGAGGTTTCTGCATGACCACAGTGGGTCAAATCACATGCTAGTCAACGTGTTCAACACGCTTGAGCTCGTGCGCTTGACAGTTTGCGTGTGGTGAGGGATTTCTTATCGTGGCTTGGCTGTGTGCAGAAATACCTGCTGAACGCGCTCTGTAATGAAAGAGACTTGAATGTAAGCTTGTGTTCCCCTAAGTGCTAGAAGTAACCTCATCCAGAGTTTCATGCCATAGTTTCATTTTCTTCCCCATCTGGTTTTTTGTTTGTTTTTTTTTTTGTTTTGTTTTTTTCCTTTTTCTTTTAGCCTTGTCTTTTTTATTTTTTGGTCAGACATCAGATTCTTGGCTCCTCAAACTGTTTGTAGCCTTATTGTGTGGTCTAATGAAACCTGGATTATTTGCTAAATCAATTCAAAAGTGGTGCTTACAAACTGCCAAACTACAAACACGCAATGAACAATAATTTCAGAGCCAAGAATGTGTGTCTCTGTGGGGGTGCTTCTGTGAGATGTGCTACTTGTTCTGACTGTTAGACGTCTCCTGTCTGACTAGCTGGGTTCTCTACATTTTTAAAGCCCCCCCCCCTCCCTTCCTCCACTATTGAACAGGTTTTCATTCCTATTGGAATGGAGGTGCAGCTACAGATTTTGTGTCTTGTGCTTGCTTCAGACATATTAAAGCCCCATATGAGTATTTTATTATGTATAATTTAGCTTTTTTTTTCTTCTTTCTTTTTTTTTCCCCTGCGTACCAAATTTCTAACATCTGTCTCACCGTGAGTTGTGAGTCGGAATAAAAAGGAAAAAAAAAGTCACTTGGGCACGAATCATCGCTGAGAGGTGATGGGTAGTGAGCAAAGCTGCATTTCTCCTGTTGTTGACATCATGGCTTCACTCTTCTCACCGACTCTGCACCCGAATACGCTCCAGTAGCCAATCCAGGAAACAAGATAACCTTGCAACATCAGTTTTTGTTTACATTTTATCACTAAAAACTTGCCAAAATTAAGCTTGATTTTTTTTTCCCATTTGTTTTTTAATCCAAAGGTAGTAGGGAGGTATTCTTTGCCTTACTTGAAGTTACTTTCTGCTCTTGCTTTTTTACCATTCTGCCCAAGCACTGACTTAGTACTTATTTTAAGATACTATAACAGAGCAACATATTGTGCTAGACTTTTGCACGGTTACAGGTTTTTGCAGGGTTTCAGTCAGCAGTCCACAGTATTTTTCCCCCCAACACATTCATTAGTCCCTCTTCAGTAAAAGCCATGTGAAATATGTAGGACAAATGATGTGGATGAAGTGTCTCAGTATAATCTGTGCATCCCCCATAGAACCATGTAGTAGCTTTTGACTGAACATGGAAAAAATTGACAGTATTCATAAGACCCTCTGCAGGTATTCTGATTCCTGAATATATGCTGTTTAAATAGAATGATTCTGTCTTTAGGACATCAGTACAAACTCCATAACCCAACCTACATGTAGAGCCCAAGATATTCAGACAACTTAGCTTCAGTACTGTATCCAATACAAACACCACCTGAAACCATCTGCATCCTTTATGTGGCACGGGTTTTAAAAAAAACAGAACAATAAAAAACCTTGTGTGGAGCTCACAGGCAGCATCAAAATTGTTTCAGCTTTAATGATTTAAAAAAAAAAATTATATATATATAATTTTTTTTAAGGTGCCAGTGTGTAAGTTCCATGTCATTTAGTTTTAGCTGATTTGTGCAATATGCTATGATGCCTGTGGTTACCACAAAGTGCCTCGTTTACTTAAATAAAAAGAAAAAAGTGCTTGTTTTAGACCCAGTTTTAGAACATGGTGTCATGCATGTAGACTGACAGGATGGTACTGTGCACTAACTCACCTGGGCTTTACACACTGCAGAGGACCATGGGGCTCTGGCCCACTGCCACATCCTCATGCCCCCTTCCCCACCCCCACTTCTCTTCCGGGTTCAGTTCCACTTAGGAGTAACGTAAACTCTGGTATAATTTCAGCTGTTTGAAGAAACAGAGCCTTATTCCATTTCAGCCTGTTCAGATAATTTTGTGATGTGCAACAGTTGCTCTGTGTGTAATGCTATGCACTGAGAATACACAACCAACAATGTATAAAATATTGTATAGGTTATGTACAGGTTATGATGCTCATACAAATCACATTGTTTGTAATTGTATGTGTAAACCCCCTTTATCTTAGTGTTATAAACCCCACATAAATCCAATAAAGTCTCATTTCTTGTCAACTGTTGCGGCTTTTTTAAGATCTATATGACGTGAAGTATTTCCTAATACTTGAGCGAGCGTGTGTGTGAACGAGCGTGTGAGAGAGAGTGTGTGTGTGTATGGGAGGGGGATTTTGCAGTAGAACTTCAACGCTATGCCAAAATCTTCTGTCCAATGAGCAGCTAGAGCAGCTAGAGTGATGGACATGAACTTAGACATTAAGCAGCACATGAATTGGAGCTTTGTGGCAAGCTGCTGCTCGACTCTATCCCCAAGCCTTGTCTCTGTTGACTTCTCTGAAAATTCCTCTTGTGCATAATTTATATTATTAGGACAGAACTGAAAAATATTTACAGCTGCTTGTAAATAATCTGCTCTTTGGATGCAGTTTCTCCCCTCATAAAAAATACACTTGTGAGAAGTTTTAAAAGTGTACCTGAGCAGAGCTTCAGCAAGCTCTTACTGCTGTCCTGCAGATGTGCTCATGCTCATGACCTCTGATTTACCATCAGGCCCTTCTGTCTGTAAATAACACTGTTGCTGCTGGACCTACTGGAGCCATCCAGGCTGAGTTTATGCAGGAAACACAAACGTGTTCCTTAACACGGCCCAAGAAAACCATTTGGAGTGACATCGTGACTATACTAACCTTCTGCAGTTCCACAGGATGTGTGACTGCATTTGGAATATGAGTGCAGATAATATGGAGCTAAGCAAAACTTTGGTCAAATCAGAAACTAATGATAGATCATGTTACAAACCTTAACTACATTCCAAAAACTACCAACAGCAAGATTGCTGAATGTTAAGTGTGAAAGGCAAAAAAGATGCCTTTTTTATTTTTTTAATTTATTTTTAATGCTCGCTTGCATTGGACATTCAAGTGGCTGCTCTTATGTATGTTGAAACGCAGCTTATAATACTCTAGGTTTTATTCTGATTTAGTGATCAGTCTGTATTTTCTATTTTGACTGGTCTGCTACTGTGATTTTCCTGATTTGCTTCCGTAGCATATTCAACTTAGACTGGACAACTTCTGAATGTTGTGCTTGTTTTTATATTGAATTGTTAATAACTAATTAAGGTAGCTGTGTGTAGGAGTGTGCGTGTTGGTCTCTACCTAATGCAGTGGTCTTAAACTGGAGGACCATGGTCCTGATTCAGACTCAGCAAAAAAAAATCTGTGCACCAAACTGACCACTTAAATAGTGGAACCATCATGTGTAGCAGATCTTGTGTTGTGGAAGTTAAGTAAATTTTAAGGCACCTCAGTACAGTAAGTGTTTTCACGGCCATCTACTAGTGATTAGTCTCACTGTGCCTGAGTGAGGAGAGAGTATGCCATCTCAGACAGTACAGACATCCAATGATGACCTCCCAAAAACAAGAAAAAGCGACTTTAATGACTAAAAGCGAAAGCACTGCTCTTCCACTAATCGCAAGTTATAAGGATGCACATTAAAAAAAAATGGAGATTTTCTGTCTAACATTAGAGGTTGCACTAGTGGTCTGGCTAGACTTTAGCTTTGTCTAATCTTTTTTCTATTCAACTATTAGTGCCTGCTGCCAGATGAACAGGATTTCAGGCTGCTGGACACCACATACTGTACCACACTGCCTCATTGTGAAATGTGTGCGGTCAGTGGCTCTCATGTAACTGTATTTATTTCAGTGTTTTCCTGCATACATTGTGTATCCTTAGACTGTATATTTTGAGAGAAAACTCATAGGAGATCCGCTTATGTCTGGCTCAATATTCACCTGCATAAATTCATGTTACTAATCAGCCTCAAAAAAAGAATGTGGATTAGTTCTTAATGTACATTGTGTTCATAAGGAGACGAGGGGAGGTGAGGGGTTGAACAGAACAGGCAGGAAAGAAAAAAGGGGAAAAAAAGATTTTTACAGGGTGTGCGTGTTTAGAGAAGTGTGTCCTGCTCCTGGAGATAAGTGTTTACTGAGAGACAGACAGGTGGCCAGAACAATGCCGCGTCATCACTGGCCTCACTGCAGCCAAGAGGAGGAAAAAGTAGGAGGAAAAAGGGCTTTCATAATTGGCCACATTTTAGTTTGATTGCATGCAAGGCCTCAACCACATACTACCATACTATGCAGTATGTAAAAGAATAGTACACACCACAACCATTATATTATTTTGACATTTAGGGAAATACTCTCTACTCCTTCCCCCCCTCCAAGAGAACCCATGCACTGGAACTTTCCCCAGGGTTTGAAATTTCTGCCTTGAATTTTATTCAAAATGGTTTTGAAATACAAAATTCTTGAAATCTTGATGACACAAATACATTACTGTTAATTACACAATTAAGGATGCAGACATGGTGCTGCTATAGGTAGCATTGCTGCCTTACAGCTCCATGGGCTCCAGTTTAGTCCTTAACTTGATTTGATTTGTGTGGAGCTTCACATTTCTCCAAATTTCTGCACTGGTTCTCTGGTTTCCTCCCATCTCCAAAAAACATGACTGTTCTGTTATATGCAACGTGCATTTCTGGAACACAGTCAGCATTTTTACGATTGGATCCAGATCAACTGCGACCCTGACCTGGATGAAGTGTTTACTGAATATGAATGAAGAATATTCAGATTAAGTGTAAATATGGGTGTCCTAAAAGGTGGCCTGCAACTTGATTTGTGAACATATGTGAACATGATTTGTGAACATATTTACTATTTAAACAACCCACATCGGTGAGGGTGCAGGTACAATTCAGTGCTCATAGAGTTCTGCAGAGATTACACAGCATTACACAGATCTATTAACAACATCTATTAAAACCATCAAGATTACAAGAAAGATCTGCTTGTTTTAAATTCATGTTACTAAACTTTTATTTTATCTTCGTCATCTTCTTCTTCTTCTTCATCTTCTTCTATGATTTGTTTAATAAAATGATTTATTTTATGAACATAATCCAGTGTAACTATTCAAGCATTGTGCTCATCATTTAAATTATGGCTACTGAAACCATGCAGCTTTTTATTTCTGAACCTCCAGCTGACAAAATGTATAACATTTTGGATCAAATATAATTTTTTTTATTTTATTTTTTTAGTGCTGACATTATAAATCATACATCTGTATTTCCACATGCTCGGGATTTATGGTTTGATTGAGTGTGGCTTACTGTCTGCTGGGTTATACAAAAAAAAGGTAGTTATAGCAAATTGCCTGTAGGATTGAATGAGTCCTGATTTGCGTATAGACTGGATCCAGCACGTCCCTGACAGGATAAAGCATCTATTAAAAATTAATGAATTGATCAGTCTGACCTTAATAAATAATCCTGTACCTTTTGAAGCTTTACCACAAGCTAAATAAAGATACAAATGATGTAAAACTTCAGCAGCAAATAAATGTACTGTACACTCTGGTGCCTTTATTTCTAGGAGCGTAAACCTACTTTGAAGGTTTGGAATAATTCAGTAGTAAAATATACCATTGATAATGTTCGGTGGTTATTTCCATCATTAAAAAAAATTATGAATAAATGACACACCCATTGGCTATGCATCATATACGTGTGTCAATCCCTAGACCCCACTTTGATCATGATTGCTTTATAACATTAAGCAAAAACAGCAAAGTGTTGGACGTAAAGTGTGTATTCTGTATAGTGTATAGACTCAGCAGTTTAACATCACTAAGTGGCTTAAGATCAAGTCAAATCAATGCTGGAAATCACCTAACACATGTACGGATGGATCATTTCGTCTCTCAACCCTGTGGCCTTATTGACTAACTGCACTCAGCTGCTTGTTTCAGAGGGACAAGTTTGATTCAATAACTAGACGTCTGAGCTCCGTCAATCCCGATCGTTACCTCAGCCCTATTAGTCTCATTTATGATGCAGACGGAGAGCAGGCATGTCACATGACATTACAGAGGGCCATGTCCATGGAGATGGCATGTGCACCATGCATGAATGCTCGCGATTAGATTATTGATTCTGAATGGCACAAACGTTTGAGGGGGAAGAGCTGCAGCCCCTTTATCACAAGCAGTATCTTAACAAGGCAATAAATCTAATAAAGTTCCTCATGACATTACTTATCCTATACAGCGCCTTTCTTGCGTGCTCTTTTTTCATTTGTAGGAGGTATTAAATAATTTAACTTTTGTATCCATGCTAAATTTGCATGCATAAATTTACAAAATGCTCTCTTCTTAAGCAGACTACAGTTACAAGAAGCAACAGTTCATCCACTTTTCCCCAAAGCTCCATGGCTTGCAGGCCTGTACCTCACACTACAAGCAAATTCCTCTGAAGACTGTAGATCTGGACAATGGTGCCTGTGGTCTCTGGAGCCTTGTTGGAGGGATAGATGTTCTGTCTGGCCTGGTATTTTGAATCTTCACTCCAGCCTCTAAATGCACTGACCTTGCAGATGTGTCCCACTCCTCTACTCTCATCTAAAGGAAGTACCGGTACCAGAGGAACACAAACGAAATCGTCTCCCCCGGGGAGTCCACAACCTTTTAACCTCTCTACTAAAAAAGCATATTGCCTTCTTCCTAGCCAGGAGCTGATGACACAGAGAATACAGAATAAGATTATAAACCAATGTTCCCTCTGGACTTTTCCTTCTTTTCTTTTCTGTCTCTGTGAATCAAATTGTAACCTTGGCAGAATTCTAGACCAAATGTTTTGGGTAGATGGGGTAGAAATGTACATTTCAGTGACTCCACTATTTTCTCTGATTTTATGGAAGCTTGTCTCTTCCTGTTGTCTCCCCTATAATTATACAGTCTGTTCCGGTTATCCAGAGGAAGTGCTTACAAAGCTTCTTTCATAGCTTGTGGAAAAATGTACAGGAATGGTGTATATAGAGATTTAGCATATATAGAGATGTTGCCCCTCAACTTTATCATGTCTCCAAGGTATGCATTGTTATGTCATGCATGGGTCAAACATTTCATGTTCTTAGGGAGGATGTTTACTGTAAACAGTGTACACTGACTTTTTTTTTAATCTTTAAATATCCCCAGTCACTGACTGACTGAATAAACATTTTATACTGAAAAAAAGCCAGAGCTGTTCTCATGTTGCTCCGGGTCCTGCCTAGAGTCTGGGATGAACTTTGGAACAGATCGGGACCTCTGTCCCAGCATGGAGGAGCTCAGTGTGTGTTTGTGTGTGTGTGTATAAGTGTGTATAAGTGTGTGTAAGTGAGTGTGTGTGTGTGTGTGTGTGTGTGTGTGTGTGTGTGTGTGTGTGTGTGTGTGTGTGTGTGTGTGTGTGTGTGTGTGTGTGTGTGTGTGTGTAAGTGTGGTCAAACGGCTGGAGCTTCGTCCTGGGAACTTTAACCTTTAACACATATGTGCACACACACCATGCCCTGCAGCAGAGCTTCATACTGCTCTTGTCTCTATAGATTTTTCAACCTGGAAAAATCATTGAAGCATTTTCTCTTTTCTGTGAACACTCAGCGGTCTACCCAACCCTCTTCTTGCTACACAGCTGTCTTGCATTTGGTTTGAGCCAGGAATAAAGCAGGAAGTGGAACTTAAACAAGAAATAGAGGGGGGAAAAATCTCAAGACCATGATGGTTCTTCAGTTCCCTTGCACTGCACTTTTCCATCTACTCTGTACACCTGAATCATCCTGGAGAGTAAAGTGGATATGTTAGAACTGGAAAAAGAACATGCTAGGAAACACTCCTGTCAGTTATCACGGATTATCAAGGTAGGCACTAAGCTGGACATGAGTACTTGTGACACCACACACACTCGGTCAAGCTATGACTGAAGCTTTTCCTAATCAATCTCCAAACCAACAAAGTTTTGCTTTTACCTTCTGAAAAGGCCATTAGGAGAACAACACAGTAGACTAACACATTTTCTATTTATCACTGGGCCACTGAATGAATAACTCCCTGTTCCCTGTTTAAAGAGTTAGCACACATTTAATCACTCTGAGTAAGGCATAGATGAAGCCACCTTGCTAAATTAATTATTACAGATTAGAAACACTGCTTCCTCATTTAGTCACACTAGCATCTATGAGTGGGAACAAGTCTGGCTCAATGAATGCCAGCAAAACCAGCATTAGAGTCTAAATTCTAATATTTCAGCTTTTCAACTTAAGCTTAAAAGTCTGACCATATAAGATTTAAAATAAAAAGCATCACTAACTAATAATAAAAATTGTGTAAAAGAACAGCCTGATAAACAAGAACAAATGATCCCAAATATATTTTTTCTTAAAATGCAGTCTCCCTTGTGTCATTGTAGAGGATTTTATACTAATTATTCTTTCTATATACTGTATATGATACACTGTATATCAGTGGAGAAGGATTTGGCCATTTTTTTCCCCACAGGCTTACTTACAGTAGTACTTTGTGCCCAGCTTCTGCCCCATGAGATGTTGAGCAACACAGCTCCTCTTGTTCTTCTTGTGTCTTGGTGCTACCGGAGGTCTCAAGATGAGATACACTTGAAAGCAATGTGGGGAAGCAGCTGCAGCAGACATTTGCAGGTGAATAAATACCACACAAAAGCGGTGTGGCAGATGCGTGTGTGTCTGTATGGGAGGCTGCTTACAAGTCACAAAAGATAATCAGGAACATGGGGGCTTTGGTGGTCATGACTGTGACACGCAAGAACCTCCACTGGAATACTTGTTCATGGTTGTTTAGAAAGTTGACTGTTGACCTTTCAGAAGCAGTGTATATAATATCTGTGAGCTATTAAGACCCTTTGCCTAATATTTTGATTGCCTAGAAGTGGACAGTGCCATGCTTGATCCATTGCTCATCTACAGACAACCCGAATATGGTTATGAACACTCTATAGCTATTGGTATCTTGTTGTATTATTTCATTCATTCATTCATTTTTTACCGCTTATCCGAACTTCTCGGGTCACGGGGAACCTGTGCCTATCTCAGGCGTCATCGGGCATCAAGGCAGCATTGTTGTATTAATTATTGCAATTTATTTCTTCTTCCAAGAACAAGAAGACCATATTCTTAAAGGTCATATTTTCAAAACAATATGTCAACGAGTGTTAGTTTGGTAGATCTTGATCTGTAGGCCAGAGGCTTTATAAGACAAGCTGGGTCAACCTGAGCGAGCTACCAACCCACTGAACTTTCAGCAGTCCCATGACAATTCTAACTATCTTCTCGTTCCATGTGTGGAGCACAAAGTTCACTGCAAGTGCAGCAAAAAATAGAAAGAGACACCTGTGTGTATGCGTCTGTTCTGAAAAGCATCAGCATTACGATCAACTATGCAAAACAGGACAGACAGGATTCTTACTTAGACAGGAAGGTTATGCCTTCAGATTCAGATAGTGACAATATGAAGCTTGGAGTCTTGTGAAAGAATGAAGGTAGCTACAGTTCTCTGGAAGTGCATGTTTTCTCAAAGGTTTTGTAATGTCCTTGAATATGGAGGTATTTATAATACATAAAATCACAAGTGGTAATTTACATCCCTTGATTTTACTGTGAAACTGAGGAAGGTTTTCTATAAGTATATTCTGACTCAGACCTTAATTTCTTCTGTTGTAGTCGTTTCTGGTGGATATTGTAAAGTTTAAAATGAAGGATCTTCTGGTGCAATAAACTGTGTTGAGTTCAGATTCTAGGCCCATAACACTCTAATGAATAGCTAAGTATCAACCAGCCTATTAAAAACCATCTACTAGGCTCTGGAGCAGACCTCCTGACTACAGCAGTACTTCATATCAGAATAACCCTGGGACAGAAGCATGATGACACAGACTAAGACTTCCTGATACATATGGTGTTAAAATAATACTTTATTGATCATATTCTAATTCTTTTCTACAATTCAGTGCAGTTCTTACACTGAAGTACAATAATGGAGTCACTCAGGGAGGGGATGTCTGTATATGGCCACAAACTCATCTCATCCACTCAATTAGGCCAAGCAGAGGAGAACAGACAGCTCTCTCATGGAGGAAACGTAGAAAAAGGCAGGCAGACAATGTCTGTATTTAGCTCTCCGTCTGCCTCCTGATTTCTTCCACTCTGCTTGCTTGATGCTGCTTCTCTCTTTCTCTTTATCTCTCTCTCTCTCTCTCTCTCTCTCTCTCTCTCTCTCTCTCTCTCTCTCTCTCTCATTCTCTCTCTCTCTATGACGTGTTGGGGCTGGGCGTCTACAGATGCCTGCAGCCCAGAGGAAGTGAGATTCGGTGGAAGGGATGAGGGGGTGGGTGAGAAAGTAAAGCTCCTGGGATGGTGAGAGTCCTTTGGGCCAGCCCCCTCATGCTTTCTGCAAAATAAACTAACAGTGTATGTCCACTGGATGTGGGAGGCCAGCCTCCACTTTCCACTTTATCATAGTCCGATCCACAGCCAGGCCGCAAAGAGAAGATGCCAGCTACAGAGGTAGTTGAGTGAGGAACTGAACATGTTGCATGAGTAAAGTAATTGGTCATATGCATTTGAATCTGCACCTGTTTGGGTAAAGGCCTGTACAATCCCATTATACAAAGGGACCAAGTGGCCAGTTAAATGTTAAACCGCTTGTCCAGACTCCTAATTCATAGCCTTTACCCTGTACCATTACGGTTCTCTTACCCACGTTTTCATCATTTCCATTCCCTTCCTCTATATCTCTTACCCACTCTCTTTACAAGGTTGGCAAAACATTCTACATTTAGCAACATCTGTATAAGAGACGTAAGTGGACGGTGAGTTCCTTTTCTCTGGAGCACCTGTGTAAAAGTGAGGTCAAGCACAGTTCAGCTCTGCACCTCCTTTCCAGACTTTTTCTCCTGTGTTCTGGCTCTATCACACTTGCTGTTTGTCGAAAGCCTCTTAAGACTTCTGTGCAGGCCCCAGTACAGGATAGGAGCAAATGAGGAATTCAGCCTGCTAAAGCTTGAGCTTGATCAAAGCTGCCCCAGTCTGCAGCCTTACTCAATGTAATTAGGACTGCAGCCATGCAAGCTTTCCTTTGCCCATAACGTCCAGCTCCTAGTTTGTTTAAGAAATAATTACTGTGCTGGTTACGAATGCCACTCTCAATACTGAAGCTTGCTTTAATATTAATGTCAGTGGGACATGTGGAATCAAAGCTTAGCTGTGTTTCAGCACTACCATCAGAAAGTGGGAGTGTGAGACAAGTTGGCCTGCTTTGATGCTCTCCTTCGCTTCACAGTCCAGCGACCACATTGTTATTCCTTAGCTGTTCTGCTGGTAATGAGATTTCCAGGCAAGTTGAATCCATGTTTTTCTTGTCCTGACTTATGAAACATAAGATGTACTACTTTGTCCCCCTTCCCAAAAAAAGCAATGTAATAATAGCCCACTGCAGTCTCTCTATCCCATCATTATTCATCAGCCACACCAGCATTTCACAAATCTACATGGACCTTCTCCTGGGCTTGGACAATGTCACTCTTCTCTCACACACAAACGGGCCAGCAACTGCAACAGCAGCAGGAGCCACTTCTGTGATCCCATACAGAGAAACCGCTCAGGGACCGGCTGCAGTTACTGCCAAAGGCAACGGCAGTGAACACAAGTAAAAATGGAGATTGTATATTCCCTAGGCTGTAGTGAAACCATGCAGAGGGAAGTGGGTAAAAGTAAACAAGGCAACTAGTGGAAAGCAAAAAAACGATAATGCTGAAATTGTTATCCCTTAAAAAAAAAAAGACTGACGAAATTTAAGTGACCTGTTGGCCTTTCCCACAGACATTACAACCCCAGGCATGAAAGCCTGCATGCTAGCTCATCTGCTTTTGTGTGCACTCAGTTAGATCCAATACTTATATATGCTATTTATCACCAATAATCCTTCTGAGGAGCTACTCAGTTTGAAATAGATTAAGTATGGCAGATCAGGGATGGATCTAAATCTCTGAAAAAACCCAAATGCTAAGATAAGAGCTGCTGACTGCTGGTTTAGGAGACAGTGTCTCTGACATGCTAATTTGTCACAGCATTAAAGAATCTATGAGATGTTGTAGATATCCAGTATATAAGTACAGCTATAAATGCACTGTGGCTGAAGTCAAAGACACCACAAAAATTGATGACAACCATTAAGAAGAAGCAGGAGAAATCGACCTCTTTATGTGAAGGCTATCAGAAAGACATTTATAGCGTATGAACAGCAATGGCCGACATTGTGGCAAAACATGACTCTGATTTGGATTTCAACTGCTCTTTACCCACAGACTGTGGAACAATCTGTGGTTAGCACCAACGGTGATAGTTGACACATGACACTTCTTTCCATTGTGGGTTTTTGAAAAGGTGACGTGAAAGAGCATAGAAAATGAAAACCATTACATGCTGGTTTGATTTCAGCTCCCTGGATATCAGCTGCTTTGGGTCTCTTTCTACAGCTTTCCTAAAGTGTAGATGTGTGTTGCTTGTTAAAAAAAGAGTTTTGGACATACAGTAAATATGACTGGACAGGAGTCTTAATGGGGAAACATCTGTACCTTTTTATTAGATGTTTTTCCTGGGAAGCTGTTGGTGGTGAACCTTTAACTAGTTTTTAGTGTAAAGCTTTGAAAATACATATTCATGGTATATTAAAAAAAGGTACCACAGATACAGTACAGTGGATTCTCATAAATGATAATGCCACCCGTATATATCTCTCTTTTACTAATATCTCACCCTGACCAAATGTAATTACTATAATATCAATGCTCACTCTTGCCAGATTTCCATTTTTTTGCCCCCTCTCACAGTCTAAAGTCCAGAGCTGTTACAGATTTACAACTTGGAAAGGAGCTTTTGAAAGAGTATTATAACAAGAGCTGGCTTAATCTGAGCTGAATAGGCTTTATCCAAGTGAAACACTGTCCTGCTAACTGCTTTGATTATGTTCTGCGCTCTTTTCTCTCTGTTTAATACCTTGTGCTTATCAGAAAGAGAAAGAGAGAGAAACAGAGAGAGAGAGAGAGACACAGAGAGAAACAGACATTGTAAAGAATGTTACGATTGTGTTGTAATGTGATAACATTTTTGAGAATTTGTTTGAGACACCTCCAAATGTTAAAAAAAAAATGAAAAAAAGGACTATAGTGTCCACTGAATTCAGCAAAAACAACTATACAACTTAGATAGTAGTTGATAGACTCCCTTGCTGTGTTGCAGATCCTTTGGGTCCTGTGGTAGAACCTGCTTTGAGAAGCACACATCTGAATGTATGCTGTATCTCCATCATTGAGTATTTAAAGGCTTCAGCATAAACTCAGATGATGAGGTCATTTACGAGTTGCTCAGAAGCTCCTGGTTACACAATTCCAAATTGACTGTATATGTCTGTATAAAGGACATTATATAATCCCACTTTCCGGTGTTAATAATAATTTATATTCACAATCTCTCGAGTCACCCAAATGACGATGGATTCCCTTTTGAGTCTGGTTCCTCTCAAGGTTTCTTCCTCATACCATCTTAGGGAGGTTTTCCTTGCCACAGTCACCTCAGGCTTACTCATTAGGGATAAAAAGAGATAAATTCAAACAAAGATACATAAACATTTTTATATAAAACTGCTTTAAGAAAATGTCCATTGTTAAAAGCGCTATACAAATAAAATTTAACTGAATGACCAGCACTCTGCTTATGTTAATTAATTATTATAATTTTTTAACACTATCTGCTTTAGATCTGTGCAACACATTTCTTCACTGGCTTCTCAGAAAAAAGCTAATAAAAATCTACCCTATTAAAAAACTGGTATGAGACAGGCTGTTGTCTGGCAGTAGTGAAAAGGAAGTATGTGGTGTGTCAGACCTGAGACATTAATTTTGTGTGTGTGTGTGTGTGTGTGTGTGTGTGTGTGTGTGTGTGTGTGTGTATGTGCATGTCTGGAGGATGACTCGATTCCCCTGAGTGACTGAGTGTGCACATTGGGTGTGGCACACCATGTTCTGTATACGTTTAACCAGCCCTCTGCAAGTTCTCTTTCTATCTCACTCTCACACACACGCACATTCATACACACACCTTATTGCTTAGGCTACACCCTATAACCCTCCATTCAATATTGGCTCAGAAACAGTATGAACTATGGCTGTGGCAGTATAGTATTAAAGCAATGTAGCATGACTGAAAATTTGGAAAAAGACAAACAAACCTTGAAATAACAGCATGCTATTATGTTACAGCATGGTATATAATACTGTATATTTAGGGTCATTTTATTTCCTTTTTAATTTAACTACTTTTAAACTACAGAGTGAGACCTTTACAGAATTCTCACTGTAAATTCTGTAGCCTATGTAGGGTGTAGATCATTCTATGATCACTTGGAAGTGAAACACAACCATTGTTAGCACAACTTGCTAGCAAAAATGTTAGCCAAATTTCCATTTAAATATGTGAAAAACTTTTTTTTTACCTCAATTTTGCCAAGTTAGATGTGACACGGACAACATTATGAAAGCACAAAATTATGAGCGGCATTTGAACGCACAGATAAAAACAAAGCTAAAACAAAGCTTATTTAAAATTAAATCCTGTCCCTTAGAGAATTGATCTGAGTTTATTTACCGTTTTTTTTTTCAAACACAAGGTTGGCACTGACATACCAAAAAGTATGACTTGTATGGTGTTTTTTTAATGTTTATTTAAGGCAAAGTCTGAACATCTTCTAAAAGAGCAATGGTCTGTCTGATCGTGTGACGTACACATGCCAAAAAAGCCTGACTGATCTGTCAGATCCTCATCATGAGACCGTTCTTTGCCACGACAAAAGCCACGAAACTTACATGACCTTCCCATTGCATTTAGGAAACAAACTACCATTTCAGTATCGAAACAGATTAAAGGCTGCAGGATGAACAATGTGAAAAGTGGGCGTGAATGGAAGCACCCAACCAGATTCTTCTGTGACACTGTGTAAATTAGGGACACGCACATCACTAACAAAGCCTACTTTGTGGTGTGGTGTCATTTCATGAACTACAGATGACACAAGTTCTTGGAGGGTTGCGCAAAAGCATACACGCTGTCAGTAACTTCTGTGCTCTCTCCAAAAAAAAAATCATGAAAAATCTAGATTTGTGCTGGTTTGGATGAATCGGGCTGAAGTCACCTTGACATCTTGGCATTTTCCAAGTATTTTGACTGGCAGGACAAAGAGCTTACTGTGTAGATGTTGAAAGAAGGCTGAAAAACGACATGCTAGTGAACAGACTTCCTTCTCCTTTGTTTTAATAACCTTTGATAAAGAATTTGACAGGCATAGCTATCAGTGAGGTTGCATGGTTGAGTTGCACAGTAATAGCTGTTTTGGCAGAAGCTATACTCTAGCCATGTGGCTTATGCTGACCCTCCCAGATCAATACGGGGCTTTTGGATATTGACTGTTGAGAGTACTGTGCTATTTGTAATGATACAGAGAAGGAGAGAAAGAGACGGAGAGACAAGTCGACGACATCAGCTCCCATTACCCATGGTACCGCCCCTCTAATTAAACAAGCCTGAGCTCTCCTGGGATCTAAAGGAGAGAGGAGTCTAAACATCCCAATCTCCTGTCTCCTTTACACATGAACATATTCCTAAACCCAGACACTATCTTTTTATTTCCTTCCAGGAAACATCTCCAACTCCTTATCAAATATGAGAGAGAAAGAATGTCATAAAAAATGTCATAAATAATTAGTGATGGCCTTGAATCCATCCACAGTGCTGAGTGGAAAGACAAGGCCCTTTAAGCATCTTCAGGGGGTCCACATAAAGAGGACACACATGACTGAAACCCAGGCCTGCTGGCCCCTGGGTGGGGGATGGGCCTGGTGTAACATGGTGCTGGGTTTCCTGTTGACTTTTTGTGTATACATTGTGCATGTATGCGTGAGCTTGGTTGGGATTAACCTATTATCAACCTCTGGTGCCATCTGCTAGGGACTCTGCAAAAATGTCAACCATCCAGAGTATACAGTAGCGTGTTTTCCATCAGAACAGCATACAAAAATGTGCCATGTGCCTTGCTGACTGTGGGGGATATGCTATGGATCATTGTCTGTGAGGAGAACCTGGATTGGAATAGATATTTGACACATGTAGTGATGCATCTGTGTACATTAAAAAATGGGGATCCCTGCCATTCTGATGTGGTGTAATATAGACGCTGGGGGAACAATTTTAAGGGAAGATAAAAGCTTTAATTTACCAATCTGTCCATGAGCCTCAAGCTTTCAACAACATTTGAGTGCTACCTAATGCCCTCAATACACTCGCTCTACTGAGCTCGTAATGTCCATCAAGCACCCGAGTCAAATGACTGATGATTTCATCCCCTTCAGTGTTCAACCATAACCCGTTCTTTCTTATCGGCTGCTATAAAAAGATCAAAGAGCCAGTGCTAGTAACGTGTGCGTTAATGAAAGCGAGACGCAGCTGATGCAACACAGAGGCAAGGCTACCGCAATCCATGCTGCGGAGTTCTGTTTCTCAGAGGATGACTTGTATGAATTATGCATCCATAAGAAGCAATTTCTTTCTCTCTGTTGCCCAGTATCTTTACACAGAAGAGACAGACAGAGATGAAAGATATATTTATAGCAATTTCAAAGGTTGACACATGACCTTCTTTACATCAGTATACTTCAAGTCTCACTATAGGCTACAGGTCTTACATTCTGCACTCACTTTGAATTATGATCAGCGTTGTCATTGTGTTTGTGCCACACAGTGAAAAGCTCGATCAGCCAATCAGAGTTAGAATCACAGCAGAACTGGTCATAGAAGGATACTTGCTGCTTACCAGTCCAACCGACCAGTGTTGTCTGTGTTGGCTATAGTGCTAATTAAAGCTTGTTAGGTTCCTGTCTACTCATTTGATTAGCTGAGCAGTGCCCATATGTACTATAACCGCAAGGCTGATTTATTTGGTTTAACAACAATCGTGCTCATGAGATCATATTAAACTGCCTTTTCATCATCTTTATGTTGCACATCACTAAAATACTGTAGATGACATATGACATACCACCGGTGTTTAGCTTTATTGTCATTTGCTTGGATGAGGCTTAGAAAAGCTCCACTGTGGGTCTATTCTTTTAATCCGACCAAGCTGTTTATTTGACTAATTATTTAAAAAGTGTATAGATTCAGTAAATCTAGAATGAGGATGGTGTCTGCTTGTATGAAACTAGAAAAGGCATGCACCCACAACAGCACTTTCTCTATGATGATGATGCTACATCATGATATCTTCATGTGTTTGTGTGTGTGTTGGTGGTTAGAGGAAGAGCAGTGCAGAGTGGTTTGGATGGCTTTGGAAGTCTGGTTAAAACCACCAACAACAATTACAGTGACTTGAACAGCTGTACTGCACTGTATTCATTCACATAATACATACTGAAGAATTCAGAAAGAATACATCTCCACTTAAGTAATACACACTGATCCAGCTTTCCCAAAGCGGTGATGCAGAACAACCAGCAGAAGAGTAGAATGTGAGAGTAATATAATACTGTGTCTGACATATTAGAATGGAGTGCAGGGGGGATGGGAAAGAGAGTGAGCAAGAGACAGACAGAGAGCATGGGGTAGGCAGACCCAGCTGTGCACTGGAACTGAGGCCCACCGAGCCATAATTATGGCTGGATTAAGAGAGGCTCTTTCACCATCCTGCCTGCCAAATATTTTGTCCCAGATTAAGACCCAGCTGCAGCACCTCTAAACAGTGCATGTTGGTCAATAGCTGCTCAGCAACCTGGCAGTGTTCCCCGCAAAAACACACATCCACGCTCACCACAAGTCTGAGTTGCACAAGCTTAAGCTTTTTAACAATGAAAAAAATACACAATGCAGAAACAATCTGATAGTGTTAAGGATTTTTTTTTATTGTTTTCTTAAATCTCAGTACCCAAGGGCAACATCATTCAAAGACAAAAATCATTCAACATTTACACATTACATATTAGCAAACGTGAATGTCTGTTTGTGTTCTACACCGCTATTATATAAAATCAATATAAGGAGTATTTTTCGAACCTGTACATTCAGTTTATTCGGGCTTCTAATTCTCTGAATCTCAAGCAGTAACGTAATTGGTTTTTCTGCCCAACAGTATCACTGTTCTTCATACAGTACATGCGTAGGAGGTGCTGTGTCTGAATCATCCCTGGTAAACCCGTTCCAGTTCCTCGGCCCCCAAAAATACTGCGTTACCTCCCAATGGCGGCTTTAGAGAGAGGACTTCAGAACCTCAAAGAGCTTCAGGGCTGACTCGATGCAGCCGTCGAAATTGGAGTGTGTGAAGCCGTCGCCCCCGCACACCAGCAGAGGCTTGGCGAGCAGTGTCATCTGCCCCGGGCAGTCAGCCACTGATCTTGTCACCTAACGACACAATTGAGCATACGCTGCATTAGTGCTGCACTAACGATCCGGCTTCCAATAGCTGATGCAACCTTCACGTTGTGCTGCTATTGAGTGGGATTGTACGCTACTGTCCCAGATACACTGTGCCTACATACAACCTTGTAAAGCCAGTTTTATAGAGCTGACTCATATATGACAACATGTTTGTGTGCTTTTTACCGTGATATGGTAGATACATTTAGGGTGTACAATCAAGTAGACTCAAAAATCTGACAATATGGGCATAAATGATAAAAAAGACCGGAAAGGAAACAGGATATTCAAGACCAGTGATACATCAATTAATTTAAAAAGTGAACAGGAACAAGATGCATATGCTCACTTACTTGTATATGGTTTGACCACATGATTACACCATACCAGCAAGACTGGTTTTAATCATAGTTTCAGTATGTCTGGGTGTAGGGTGGGTCTGGCTTAGCATGGCAGGGGCTGCTCACTATGTTTTACATTGGCTTAGGAGAGCACACATATTAGCAGCCTGATTACAAACCTGGCCCAGCAGACTGAAGCAGACGGCACGTGGCTTTGCCAACACCTGGTTGATGGGTTTGACTCATGCCTACACTGTGGAGACGTTTCAATTCAGCGCTGACGTGTACGTTTATCTAACAAGGAGTCACATATAATCATATGATGGTCTTGTGATAAAAGCTTTATAACAAATGGGCTTGTTTATTAACCCATCTTATCTAATCTGCAGGTCATAGTGTTAATAAATGGGCAAGATAGATTAAAAATCCAGGAAGGAAAAAAAATAATTAAAATCTCTCACCTCCCAGGTCAAAACTCTATCATCTTGAAGCCTTTAATGCAACCTAAGGTACTTGAATCTACTATTGGTTCAAATTCACCAAACAGTTCATCCATGGTAGAGTCAAAGTTGATCTGGAACCTAACCCAGGAAAGATGGGGAATGTCCAGCGAATGTGTCGACCTCCAAAAAACTGATTGAAATGTTGGTATACCATGAGTGAAACCTGTCAATGGGAACACACTCTATGGGGAAGGCTAAACTTTCCTGTTGCCAGTGTTGTGTGCCAGATGTTATATAACATTGCAGAAACTCCCATAGAAAGCTAGGAAACGGTCCCAATTTCTCCCTATAAAACACAATCCACCCACTTGCGGATGAATCTTTACAGCGAATGACCTGCCCCCCCTTTCTGTTGTAGCTTGTTGTATATTTGAATCATGTACTTCAAATAGTTGCTGTTACAGTATGTTATGGGTATATTGGGGAAGAAGCAGTTCTCCTAAATCCTAATTTGAGACAACATCAAAGTAAACATTGCTCCAATCCATACTGGCTGCAACAGAAAGCAGATCAACTGCTCCTTCTATACAATGTTTAAATCATTATGCAAAAGTGGTGAAGTAAAAAATAAAAAACAGTGTTTGTTAATGAGAACTGGGAGTAAGCACATATCTCCTGAGTTTACAGTCTTATTGCTGAGGCTTCTGTTGGCCCCAGAACTCTTGATAAACATCAAGGTGCAGTGCACTAAAGCCAAGGAAAAATATCATTTCCTTGGGCTTTTAATAGGCATCTACAGACGACATGCTATTATCACTGCCTCCAAAAAAGAGTTTTGTTTTTTTTCCTGCCCCCTCTTGTAGCTCTAAATGGTAATCTGTATGTAAATCAAATGATGAATTTTCCGGCTGAAACCTGACCAAGAACAAATTGTTTGGTTTACTCAAGGAGTAAGTTGATATTAGCAAGGCTGACCTCCTCCACCTCCACCAATGTATTTCGCTACACTCGTCGCCAGATTTCAGCAGAAGAGAGACAGATATTCAGAAATAGCTGACTTTAGGACAACTTTACAACAATAGATTTCTTAGTACAAGCTATTAAAAAAAGATGTAAATATAAACGAAAACCTTCAAACATGCTGGAAATTCATCAAAAAATAGCTGACAAAAACATGAACCCTTTCATAATCCTCAAAATATGAGGATTCCTCTGAGCAGTTTGTACACATGAATCACTCTCTGTCACATAGAGATTGTGTATACATGTCACAGCATGGAGCAAGTCACTGTGCTTGTGACATTTCCTAAACAAGTCACACGTTTGAATTGCGATTATGTAATTTTTCTCCATTCACTTCTCTCTAAACGTCTCTCGACAGCAAGCAACAGCTGAAAGAAATTCTGACATTCTGTTCCCTGCAGGAAGGACTGCAGAAGGGACTGAATTACCATTTTCTGAAAAGCAATTAAGAGATTTTTTTCTAGCCATTAAAACCTCTAGGCAGTAGACAACCCCTCTGACACATTCATACATTGTGTGTGTGTGTCCAAGAGAGTGTGTGCAGCCCAGACAGGCCTTGGCCCATTCTCTGGCCTGTAGTGAGACGTGGGCTCCCACACAGATGTTCCATGTCCTCTGACCTTAAGCAGAGGCCCAGTGCTATGTGTGTCGCAGAGGAGCCCGGCATGGGGGTGGAGAGAGAGAGAGAGAGAGGGAGTGCAAAAGAGAGAGAGAGAAACAGAGAGAGCGTGCAGAAGTGTGTGAGAAAGGGCGCACAGTGAACTACTGTAAGTGTATGTGCGTGTGAGCCAACTGTGTGGGGGTGAGCATGTATTTGTGAATGTGTGTGTGCGTGTCAGTAAGAACACAACTTCGCTGTATGTCTCAGAGAAAACATCTCTGTGCATCATTAAAGTATAATAAAATGCATTTTTACTCCAGCCCTCACCACTCTGGCCTGTAGCCCTCCATTATGCTTCACTCTATTAAATATGAATGCTATTCAATGTATAGCGCTGCAGCTTTTCATTAGCAGCATTTCAGCGTGTTTGCAGGGGGGGCTACAAGCCAAGGCCTCCATCTTTCTTCCTTTTTTCAAAAGTGACCATAAAACTCCAAGAGGATTTCTGCAAGAAAAAAAAACTTCCTCTTTTTAAGAACACGTTTTGCATGGTGATGAAATTGCATGATGGACAACTATATAAACTGCACACAGCAATATAACCTGAAATAAAATTTTAAGCAAAATTTATCACATCTTACTGATATTAGTTCTTCAGTGAGCCATAGCTATTATGAAATTTATTTAAATACAATTTATAGGTAATTTTTGCACTTTTTCCAGATTGCATTAAGAAGTGCAAAAGTATTTGAAGCTGGCTATGATCCAGGGAACTGATCTCTAGTCCACTTAAATATGGTACTCTGGGGTTTGGTTCAAGTGCAGCAACCATCTGTTTTCAGGGCCAGGCATCTGATTGGTTCAATTTGCCTTGTTAAATTCCTCTACAACATTTCATAAGATTTATTGAAATAGAAACAAAGGATTTGGATTTATTAGTTAATAAAAAAAGTAACATTTCACAAATTGTACAAATGTTCTGTACATATCTGTCATCCTCAAACAAATGAGCCCAAAATCCACCCAATATTTGAGTCAAGAGGAAACATAAATCGTCTGTGATAAAGTTGACCAATTTGTTATAAGACATAAACAAATGCGGGATCACCTGAGAGTATCTCCATTTTTGGCACTTGATGGTCTCAGGTTCAGGGAAGCCTGGCAACACCATCTGCAGCTCTTGTAGGATTATGGCCTGAACTTCCTCTTTTGCCTGCTCCAAGTGCTTCAAGCCAAAGGGCACGCTGGTGTGCACCACCACAGAGGGACCAAACTCTTCTGACACTGAACACACATAGAATGATCAAACACAGCATACATTTATGAGCCTTTTTTTAATCACGTGTACAGTATATTAGTGCAAAGGAAAACCTGTCACAAGTCAGTAAGTTCCTCAAGCAAACTCAGGCTCAACAAACAAAAGCAAGTTATTGGGGAAAAAGAGAAAAGCTCATTCATTAAACTTAGTATGGGGAAGCTACACATACCAGAATGAGCTTATAAGTCTGATTGCTGAGCAAAGAGTAAAAGATGGGCTGAAAATAGTACAATTATTTTCCTGAGAAAAAAAAAAATTGTAACAGAAAGACAGGGGAACCAATTTAATGGATGACCCAGTGTTTGCATCGAGCGGCATCCTTTTTAACAAACGTCACGGTCAACATTTGTTAGACAAATACTCTAGTGAGTAGAGCAGGTTAGTGCAAGCGTGGTGTTTAACAGCTGTTTATGATGGCATCCAGGCCATGGTACACAGTGATATAATCATGGGCATGTGAAAAACCACATGAGCTAATGCCTTACAGACACAGTCCCTCAGCACAGCAATGACCTGTGCCTTTTGGCCAGTCCTGATTTATTAGTTAATTGCGCCATGTAGTCATTTCTCTAATGGCACAGTTTTAAAATGCACATATAACCTGATTTGGTGGAAATAAAGCTTTATTGTGCTCAATAAACATGCCGGATGTTTGAGCAGCTGGAGATGCTGTGGCCTCTGAAGCGGGACGGGTGATGCTATTACCCACCCTTGATGACTACCTGGGGAACGACGGATGCTGCTAAATACAAACAAAATGGCTGAGCGAATCTAAATACTGAAGCCATCGGCAGTCACAGATGTTCGATTCACTGACTTTATAGTGACTCATGACAAAGCGCTTTTCATTTTATACCACCAGTTCAGTAAGACCTATGAGATTTGCTCACTAAATGTTTGAGGTCGGACTTTTGCAGGATTCTCCGATACGAGCTGGAGAACGGCCATTAGGTTAGAGGCATGAAGGCAAATGAGGAAGTGACTTTCTTCTGTTTTTCAAAGTCAGTTATTCTAATCTGCTGACGAACTTTATGACAGCAATATTGGAGCTAAACCTATAATGTCATTTCCACATTAAAGCTTCGACGTGTTGGCTAAACTTGCTGCTCCAGTGAAATGGTGAATTTCAGTGAACAGGATTTAGCACAAATGAGTTTAGAGCCAAGATTGGCACAAAAGGACTGAATCACTGACCATTTCAATAGGCTTATCACCAGGTTTAGTGTGCACACTTATCAGTATGACGGCAATTACCTCTACCTTCTGAATAAGAGAATTAATGTCAACACATTGCAGTTGCAACATAGCGGGGGAGTCACTTGCTTAGGAACTTAGTGTCAAACAACCCAGGCACGTGGCACAAAGCCAAGTAAAGAGGAGTGGAAAAGAGGGAGAGACAGAATGAAAGACAGAGGGGCAGAGGGAAAAGTTAGGGAGTGTGTGTCTGTGTGTGTGTGTGTGTGAGAGAGAGAGAAAGAGAGAGAGAGAGAGAGAGAGAGAGAGAGAGAGAGAGAGAGAGGTCACGGTGCGTGGGCAGAAGGCTGGCACTATGCCTGCTGGTTGAGTCACTTATTTGTTGGAGTGGGCAGCACAGGTCACAAAGTTCACAGGGTGAGGAGAAGGCAGGCATTGCATTGCAGAAAATATCTTGCCCTGTAGAATGATAAACTGTTTCGTATGTTTCCAATGCCCAAGAAAAAAGGACAAAGAACATTTCTAAAGATTTTCCCCTAATAAAGAATTCCAAGAACATTCAAATTCAAACTGAAGTCACTCCACGTCTCAATTCTTTGAGATTTCAGTATCTTAGGGTCTCGATTTGTTCTGAGTGTTCTGAGAGATTTATTTTAACAGTGAACAGAACAGTCCAAAACAGAACATAATGATCACTGAAAATGACCAACATGAGTAAGTTTATCTCAAATGTTAAGTCTGTAATACAATGTCACTCTGACTTCCTGTTTCAGAAGGAAAATGAAGATATGGAATCCATTAAGACAGTTAAGACAATTAAGAAGCCATTTCATGGAGACTTTAATGACAGATTAAATCCACTGATGTGTTTAAGGTGGTGAATGTCTGTGATTTTTAGTGACAAAACATAGCATCAGTATCAGGTCTCACTACTCTTAACTATGATATCAGATATTTGTATGTGTTTGGAACACAAATGGACTTGGGACAATTGTGAATCGGATATTTTATGAGTAATATATCACTGCTAGATTTAGAGCAGCTAAAAATTAAAGGCTTTTATTACATGTGCTGTACTTTAGTCTTTATGTGTCTCAGCAATTTGAGACATTTAAAAAAAAAAAAAGAGTCTACTCTATGAACTCCTACTCCTAAGATAAATACATTACAGCGATGAAAGTGGAGATTAAAGCGTATAGCAGTAGAGAGGCAGAGGAGGATAGCAGGGAGCCGTCCAGCCTCAAAGAACACTGCACAGTCCAATGCAATATTCAACATGCCCACTAATTATGTTGGTGCCTTCAGAAGCATGGAGTAAATAAGAGGTGGCAGGTGTGGACGGCCTTGTGATGAGTCTTATGCACCTATACACTAATTAAACACAATTTCTCTGCGCAACATACACATACACGATTTTGTACAGTGTGAATTTATCAATTACTGATTAGAAAAAGTATAAGTTTATATTTATTTCCTGAAACAAAAATGATGAGTTTGAACTAAGTGAAGCTTAACAACATGATCTAGTGCACATGAAGGAAGCGGGTCACACGGCTGGTCAGCAGCTAAGCCAATCACAAATAGAGGAAATCTCTCCTTCACTCCATCCTCACACTGTCTCCATTTTATCTCTGGCGTGTTTTACTCCTGTAGTTCTTTGTACATGAAAATGCCTAACAGAAGCAGGGTTGACAGGAAGAAGGATGAACCTTCAATTAGACAAAGATGGTCATGTGACACATGTATTAAACATATTGTGGGAAAGTATGAAGAATATCAGGGGGATGAATATTGCAGGAAAAGGAAGGAGACACCCAAGAAAAAAGGACATGCAGGACAAGGAAGACAAGGAAGTAGTGGGAGAAATGATCTAAAATGCTCAGTAAGGGAGCTAAAACATGTAGAGTGTGTCACGGAGATAGAGAGAGAGAGAGAGAGAGAGAGAGAGGGGAGAAAGAAAAACTGAGGCACTGACCTAAATTGCGCTTTTTATCATCTATAGCGATGTAGCGAATGCAGGGATTATTGAAGACATACTTGGCCACCCAGGGGACGCCGATCTGCACGCCGGCTTTGTAGAAAAGCCCCAAGGCGTAGCGAGAGGAATAGCTGACATCCTCTAGTTTCAGCCTCTCACTCTCACTCAGCACTATATAGTCACAGATAGATAGATAGATAGATAGAGAGAGAGAGAGAGAGAGAGAGAGAGAGAGAGAGACAGCACAAGATCAAGACATCTGCCAGCCTTTTCCATCACATCACTTCTCCACTTATCCTGTCAGACAGCTGTGTGCTTGAGGAGCCTCCAGGCCTTCACTAACCAAATAAGAGGAAGTGTGTGAGTTCTCTGTAAGTTGAGTCTGAAATGTGTTGCAGAAACCTTTACACAGAAATCAATATTACAGCGCCACAGGGGCACTAATTAAATTTTAAGGAATATATATCTGTAGACTCCAGGTGCATTCGGCCACTTGAGGCTCTGACTGACGAGCTGTAGTACAAGAAGTATTTTATTCAGTGTGCTACATGGGAATCTGGAAACACTGAGGTTTATCTTTTAGATGTTTGTACTTTTCGCTTCTTCTTCTTCGTCTTCTTTTTTTCTTCCTCTTTCTTTTTCTTTTTCAGAAAGCCTGTCCTTGTTTCCGGTCAGGAACATCTGTTGTTTATTGGTCCAAGTAACTCATGCTTGGCCTGGCTTTGGTCGTCTACCCACGATTTCTGAGTATACCAAAGGTTAGAGTTTACTCCTGGAGGAGAGGATACTCAAACTCCAATGCTCCCCTCCTACCACTGGCAATGTAAAAATGTGCAGAAAGTGAACAAAGAGCCTCAGGAAAGATTATTAACCAAAGCGCATCCTCCTCTCATGCCGACTTGCAGATGTTTCATGAGCATGCTAAAAATAGTGAAATACAGTCCAAACATATCACGAGGCTTACAAACATGTGTGAATGTTCAAAAGAAAAAAAGAATAAAAAAACAAGTGTTGCTTCTACAATGAATCAATAATCATATGAAACTTTTTTATGATGTGGTTGGTGGTTTTGAACAACAACAAAAAAGAAAATGCCATGCTTCTCTTGTATCTCCACTATAGGGATCCAGATGACACCAAGAACACATACCTTCATCTTCTTTCTCAGTAAGAAGAAGATGACAGCCAAAATCGACAGGACACATTCTTGTCCCTGGACCTTCTAAGATTCTTTTTTGCTATTGCATTGCATCTGTGGTGAATTATGAGCATGTAAATGTGCCCCTTGGTACAGAGAAATCTGCTGCTGCATCTGAGCATGGGGAGTTTGGAAACAATGCAAACCCTGAGGCTAGAATTCATAAGAAGCCTTTTATCTTTTCTTGTGGTGAAGGAATCTGGTTATGGAACATGTCAATTTTTGCACAAATGGCACAAAAGACCTTAAAACACTGGGTCCAGTGAGAAGAATATATACATATATCTGTGGTTAATATATATAAGTGGTTAAGTGCCAAGGTTGAACATTGTCTGGCTGTTTTAAATGAATCCATTCATCATAACCGATGCATCTACCTCTAAATGAATGGCTCCATAAATGATTATTTGTAGTTGTGAATTGTCTGTCTTTATGAAGTCAGCCTGTAGAACTGTAGCAGGGGCTTTTCATACTTCTTACCTGACTTGTTCATGAAGGTTTCTTCTTTACATCATAAAAAGGATCTAACCATTTCTCACCATGGAGGCCACTCAAGTGGTTGTTCAGTCCCTGGTCACCTCTGGACTTCTGCAACTCACTCCTCCCTTGAGTACCAGTTGCATGAGTTGTTTTCTTTCTATCTCCATAAGTTCTCTCAAACAAATCCATAGCTGCATCCCTCCAATGCATCTCGTTAGCTGCTTACAACAAATTCGAAAAGCTGATGCTTGCCTTAAAAGTCTAAAATGGATCAGCTTCTACCTGCCCGAAGGCACTTATTAAACCATTGTACCACATTCACTGTACCACATAGATCTGACTCACCATCTCTCAAGATACAAGGAAGACATTCATCGTGCATCTTCTGTGTCCAGGTGGTGGAATGAACTTTCTCTGGCTGACCGAACAGCTGACTCACTGCCTGTCATCAAACAAGGACCGAAGACCTACCTCTTCACCAAATGCTTAAATTAGCATTGATTAAAAAAAACTTGACTAGTGTGCTACTGTTGCTGTCTAGCAGGGTTTTACCTTGATGCTATTCTTAGAGCCTGAGCTGTTTGTACTAGAGTGAGGAGGTGTCTTTGCTGGAGAATACAAAGCACTTCTGTAAGTCACTCGGGATAAGGGCAAATGCAAATCCCCACAAGTTCCTAAAGATAATTGGAACAACCTAACAGACAAATTGCTTGTAAAACTGCATGGAGCACTGAAACAATTGTAAAAAGGAGATATTGATGTTATACTTATTTAGATTTGTTACATTACTTGAAAGAGGATGAAAACCCAAAGCTTAGATTTGATTCTCAATGTTTATTGACTTTTAATGTTCAATGCATTTTTCCATTTTTTTTTTTTTTTACAACACAAGTTGGTTAAGATGCCATTTTATGAGTTTATGCTGTCTAAACAGGACCATCCACTTCATCGTGTGTCAGTCAGAAAAGCTAACATGATTGAATGGTGTCTAAGAGCAGGCTCAACCTGTGCCTCTTCTGCGCTGAACTTCAACCACATGCCACATTTAATATAATACAGACGCAAATGAAAGCGTCTGTGAAGGCGTCATTTCTTTTCAGTCAGATCAAGGATTACATATTTTACATTTTCATTTTTAACATATCCAGATACCCTTGGGATAGCAGAGAGCTTTGTAGTTTCAAAAAGCTCTAAGAATACCATCAAGCTTCTCTCCCGACTTCATCAACACTTATTTTCAGATGTTTATTACATAACCAGATGTACCTGGTGTCATGTCCCTGCTGAAGAAAAGCCACAGGTTGATTTATTTTAACTTAGACCTCTGTAGGGTATTCACGCTTCTCTTGTAATGTCTAAGTTTAGGATTTCAATAAAGGAGTTAGTTCAATAGGAGTGTTAAAAGGCTCATGAAAAGTTTGATCCAATCCAGTGCAGTACAATTGAGAGCTGAACCACAGCTACAGAGATCTTAGTTCTGCACTCCCCCAGGGTGGTGGAAGAAATGGCGTTCCAGCAGTTTGTTGTAGGTGGACCTGATGGAATGGTTTGCATTTTTCCAGATGGATGTTCAATTGCCTTCATCTGGAGGAATATTTAGCTCTGCTGCCCGTTTCCTTACACAGCTGTCCAACAGGTGGGGAGCACAGTTCTGCACCGAGAGGAACACTACTCTCTCTGTTGGTGGTTTTTCTATACAATCTTCATGGCTCAGAACAGTGCAGAAACACTTTATGTAGAGCTGTGTAATAGCTGTGCAACTGCATGTTGTGTAGTCTAGGGGAAAATGCAGGTAGGTGACTAATTTCCTCCACAGGGTAAGACAATATTTCAGCTGTTTGTCCACATAGTCAAGTGGTTAAGACACTAAAGGTTTGTTGAGAAACAATGTAATTCTATGGGGCTGAAGTCTCAAAAAAGCCATGATGACACTCAGAGCACAGGGAATTCTTCCAAATTTACCCAATAAGAAAGTGGAAAGAGAACTCAAATTCATTTGGGACCTCTGACAAGCTCTGAAACAGAGAAAATGAGCACAGCCTAAACCTCAAGAGTATTCACATCCTGAGGTGCAGAAACTCCCTCACACACCTTACAGTATATCTTTTTCCTCTTTGCACGCTTGTCACGCCAGACCTCTCAGGAGTGTAGGAGCCTGCTCTGTGTCTGCCTATACTTTATAAATTTGCCTTGTACGAATGCCTTTAACATTCACACTCCTCTACACATCTTGGAGATATTCTCCATCACTGGCTGAGTGTTTACACTTCCTCTCTCACACACTTGTGCTCACACACAAGCTAACATGTGCTGCTTATGTGTTCCCCATTGGCTGACTGGCAGGGCTTCATTTCCCCAACCTGAAAACGTAAACCATCGCTGGCCCCTGCCGCAAGAATATAAGTCCTTCACATGTCCGAAGAGGAGAGTGACTACATTAGAGAATGTGTGTGTATGTGTGTGAGATGACAAGGTTAAAGTTTTCCAGTATGCAGCTCGGTTGCTGGTTCTTGTTGCCCCTGGATCTTTGATGTGGGGAACGAGTGTAGGATTTGCCTAGGCCTAGCGTGTTGACATAGCGTGCCCTGATCAATGCAGGCCATAGCATACACTCAGCTGTGCACTCCAGCATGGGGGAAGCAGCTGCTCTCTCTCTCTCTCTGTCTTTTTGTGTCTCTCTCCCTCTCTGTCTGTTTGTCCCTGAGCCTTATATACCCCACAGCCAGAGTACTGCATTGCAGAAAAGCTGCACTTTTCCAAGTACAGTCAATGACAAAAGCTGTGAAGTGCACTAGTTCATAATGTATCACTGCTCAGACAAGTTAGAGGAAGATGTCACAGTTGGTAACAAATGAGTCGCAATTCAAAAATGAAATCAAGAAGTTATATAGAATACAGAAGTTGCACTGCTGGTCTCATGTTATAGCATGAGATATGAGATTTCCTCATAAAACTTCCTCTCCAAACATGTGCCTTTAAGTGTGTGTGTGTGTGTGTGTGTGTGTGAGAGAGAGTGTGTGTGTGTGTGTGAGAGAGTATGTGTGTGAGTGTGTGAGTGTGTGAGTGTGTGTGTGTGTGTGTGTGTGTGTGTGTGTGTGTGTGTGTGTGTGTGTGTGTGTGAGCTTGAGTGTTAATCAGAGGTCTGCGAGGTGAGGTAAAATTGAAGGTATTAAGGTCTGCCTTCAACCCAGGTAGAAAAACAAAGCTGAATTACACACAAACAAACACACAAAAAATTTAATAGAATAGTGCCATGTCTGGCTGACTGTATTTTTTGAAGACAATGGGTTTGAGAAATATGGCATATAAACATAATTACATTATATTATAAATATAATAATTCATCATTTGCTTCTTTACAATGCAATGAATAAGCTAGAGATTGAACTTTTTTATAAGGCCTCATATAGGTACGGTTCAGAGACTAGAGTTTTATGTTTGCATGCCAGGTTGGTAACACATTATGAACAGTGTTGTCTCCTCCCATCTGGCAGGGGCACAACAATAAAAATGTTATTGTGAAACATGCTCTATGGCTCACTGGCAAGCAATGGGGTGCAAAAGAGAGGAGAGAGAGAAGGGAATAACAGCACAAGGGCGTTTTCTCACAAAGTTCATCTTCTGGCTAACTACTAGGAAACCAAATTTCCCTGGTTGCTTAAATGTCCTCTGAGAGAACACTTGGGATGGGGGCGCAGGCTACAGAGTGAGTAAGTGCCTCCTACTGTAGAGCGTGCTTTTCCCCCAACACAGGTACCTCTCTGAAGCAAATGTAACCAGAGGTCATGGTCGGAAATCAAGCCATAAGTTTGACTGTGATGTTCTACAATATGTGGTGAGAGAGTGAAAATGTGGTGATCTACAGTATGTATCCCTGCATGCTTTTGGAGGTGTGTCTGTGGTATTATGTGGAGTGATGTAAAGTTTAAAACACGTCATATTAAAAAAAAAAAGAAAAAAATCCATGATCGATATAGTTTACGTAGTAACGACTCTCAGATCACTGGCTACAATCCCATTCCACTGGTTTGACTAAGCAAAACAAAATAAAAGGAACTTTAATCTTTCAGTCGTACTGAAGGTGCACAGTACACATGGTGAAACAGTGACAATTTAAAAGCGCTACCCAAAACACAAAGGCAAATGATTATTTTTGAATGCGGCTGCATGATTTATGTAGGGTCGGTGTTGTTCAAGGAAACATTGTTTTAAGGGAGCACACCAACTCCCATGTATTTTTCATTGTTCCCAGGCCGAGTGGCCTTTGTTGCTATCCTCAGGGACTCAGTCCACACGGCAGTGCAGCATACTGGAAATCTATTTAAATAGATTTGCTTGAGAGAACAGCACCATTTCACAATTTATGATCTCTTTTAGATCTTTAAATGTTGTTTTAATAGTTGCCTAAGACGTTCTGGAAAGCATCCTAAAAATGAGAATGAATATTTATAAACAAATATATTGTGTCGGAAGTTGTTTTTCTAACTTTTAATGCACTCAGTGAACTGTGACCAGCATTAAGTAAAGCATTGTTCGGGACAGGGTGAACTGTTGCAGTGTTGCATAGTTAGGCCCAGCTTAAGTCAGCTCAATGGGGGAGGAGAAAATGTGCGGGTGTGAGAGGGCTGTCATTAGCAAAGATTCCTTACGGACCCTTTTTCAACACCCATTTGATCAAATAATATTTGACAGTGATGATATACATATACGTTTGGGACAGAACCCTGAATTACTTTTCCAACTGCACATTCAGTCAGGTCAAATTACTGGCTGTGGGGCTGATGAGATCCGTTCAGCACCAAGCCAGGCTGCGATTTCAACAGCCAAACCACCTGGAAGAGAAAACACTTTATTTCTTGTAGCCAATTAAACGGATGAAGACCAGCATCACAGATGCCTCCAAGCTAACCTTTGGCAAGCAGCTGCAAATCTGAAACGCTGATAAAACACTACTCTCATTTATTAGATACTGACACACATATAGCAAAAGCTGGGCTAACTTTACTTGAAAGAGGATAAAAACTCTGAACTCACATGAAATATGCTGAAAGAAGACCTTTACAGTACCAAGTTCAGCAAGTCTTTCTCAACAATTAAGACTCTGGATTGGATAATGACTTGTCTTTTGAATGCCATCATAACATAAATGACACAGGAGGAGTAACAAATTGTCCAATGTGCAACTGTACTGAGAAAAGCGATGGTGCTTTCTGTATAAACTAAAGCAGTTAATCAGCACAGTTATTCAGTGTTTAAACACTCGTACCATAAAAGTCCCGTGGACTAAATACAGAAGAGCTTCCTTTTAGAATAATAAATAAAACTTTTCTTTATTCCTTAATTGTGCTTGCATAATCCTACACATTTACAAGAAAGTTTATTAATCTCTTCACTTAAGAGACTTATATATATATATATATATATATTATATATATATATATATATTTCCTCATCCTACAAACAGGATGCCTTTGTGTAGGCAGGTATAAGGAGTTGGCATGGTTCTGATGTCAGCTAAAATATCTAGATGGGTAAACATAGCTGCTCACAGGCAGGATTATTTCAAAGAAAGCTCAAGTTTAATTCAGGACCAAACAGAGACATTTAGGGCAGTGACCTGAGGGCTTCACCACTGACGTCAAGCCGCATGCTTTATTTTAAGCAGCTGGTCAAAGGTAGCCTGTTAGACAGGCCCTCTTTACAGAAATGTAATACTGACCTAAGAAATATTTCCAAAATCCATATTACAGGACATCTGTCACCTTTTTAATGAATAAATCAGGAGCCCATTTTATCTATTTGCACAGCGTGTTGACCAGTGCTGCAGTGGACATTCAGTGATTGTCTATCGGAAATCAATATGTCCCATTTCTGACTCCAGACTAATTCAGGCAGCAAATGAAATCAGCTCTACTGTGACAAGATCAATTTAGTTATCTAATTTACAGTAACTTCATTTAGGTGCATTGCATTGAAGACTTGCCACTCCAAGTCAACTAAATCAAGCCAAATTTTAGTGTAATCACACAGCAGTTTAAACCATTCAGTAACCTGTTTGAAAGTGAAATCCGTTCCAATGGTGGCCCAAATTTGCTGATGTGTGAGCAGTCAGGCAAAGCACACATTTATATAGTTGACATTTACCTAAGAAAAGAATGTAGCAAAATGTGTTTCCTCAGACACATCTGACTAATTGTTGCAAAGACACACTTTGTTCCTGTATTTGAAAACCAAAGCACTCACATCTCAAGGGACTGATTTTTTGTCAGATGACTATTTTTAGGCGGTGACCATTTTATTTTCCTAGCATGCTTAAGTGAAAGAGGGAGTGCATGCTGAAAGACATTAAAAAGAGAATTGACACAAAGTGTAAAAGCTGACATTACTCATAATAAAAATCTTTTTGGCAGTGACAGCAGATCCATCACGTTATCTAAACTTTTCCTTGCCTCTCTGTCAGAGAAAAAAAAAAGCCTTCCTTAAGAAGGAAATCAGACACAGGTTTTTCAGAGGTCCTTTTAATTCAAAGGGTGATTCAGTGCTGAATCATCTTCCATTCTAATCCCAATACAGATTAAAACTGTGTCCTGATGGAAGGCGTTTGGTTCAGATCTGATCTGATCCTTGTTGTGCTCCAGTATAATGCCGAATCAAAGATTTGCAGGAATAACAAAAGAAAGGAGCAGATGACAAAGTGATTTCAATTTTTTTTTACTATTGATAAAACATTTGTGTGCTACTATCTATCTATCTATCTATCTATCTATCTATCTATCTATCTATCTATCTATCTATCTATCTATCTATCTATCTATCTATCGAGAAGCATTTAATAACTATATTTTAAATAGTACTTTCTGAAACTTCATTAATTAATAATTTCATATTAAAGACATTCCTGCTGTAATTAATATTGACATTACCAACCGCTCCATGTAATCGGTTCAATCAAAAACAGCAGAAATAAAGGATTATAATTTTTGTTGCAAAACCTGTAGCACTGGTGCAGATTGAAATGCCACGGTCATCTCAGCCAGGCTGTCAGTTACACAGGTTCCTGACTGGCCCTTTAAACCTGTGACTTCCTGCATGCCTATTGAATGGTGTAACTAGGGCTCTAAAAGCAAAACAGTGACAAACCAGAGTTTATCTGTGCTTTTATAACGTCTCATCAGGTGAGCTATTACTCTCGCAGTGTTTGCACAGTAATGCGGTAGCCCTGTCTGCCCACAAATACGAGGTTGGACATGTACATATACTTTCATGGAATTAGATGAATCATTATGGCAGTCGTGTAGTTTTATTAGAGTTTGTACACAGACAGTGGCAAACTGCAGAGAATAAATGGCAGACTGCATTACCAGTCATGTAGAAGAATTTAAAAGGTCACATATCTTATTACATTTTTTATTAGCTTGCTGTGAGTGGTAGTTCTGTGGACAGAGATGTTTTGTCAGTGGGAGAGGTCCGAAGACTTGGTCAAGGTGACAGGAAGTTTACTGTAACTCAAATAGGCGCTCTTTACAAAAATGATGTGGAGAAAAGCAGCTCAAAACTCACAACACACAACTAATGTTGATGCAGATTGGCAAAAACAACAAAAAAGGACATCAGGTTCCACTCCTGTCAGCCAAGAACAGGAATCTGAAGCTGGGTGTTTGGAGATAAAAAAGACCAGGCGAATTTTTTAACCTTTCACCGTCCAGATTCAGTGAGTCTGTGCTTTAAATTTTAAATTTGACCTTTCATCAGCTTAGAATATTGCGCTTTTTAATCTTTTCTGATGGCCACCTGATCCTTTGTTCATGTAAATATGCAATCATATACATTCATTCAAAATTCATAAGCCAAGGCTAAAATAATATCATCTCTTGTTCCTGTCATAAGGTCATTAGACTCTAAACTAAACATTACAGTAAAGATTGCATTGTAAAGAATACCTAGACTGTTGAGTCTTCTAAACTGCTGAGATAGAGAGCATCCATTTAAATCCAAGAAGCCAGACAGCACAGGGGGAAAAGTGGGGGTGTGTGTGTATGGGGGGTTTGAGCCATACATCTCTGTCAGGAGTCAGAAAAAGGATTACATCATGCTAGATTTAAAAGCAGGAACGCCAGACAGCCACACACTTGACGGGAAACAAAAAGAGACTCCCTATCTTGGAGGAAGATGATGTAACTCGACACATTAATTGTATTCCAAGGATGGACTGAAGCTTGAGGTAATTGGTTGCAAAACGATATGCTCGGATATTTATGTATGGCGGAGGGGACAGAACGGCTATGTTGTAAGCACACTGCATTTTCCCATCATACCTGTTATAATATCAGCTGATAAATGCTTTTAAATAGTAAAAAAAAAAAAAAAAGTATGGTACTTATCTCATAGTCTAGCCCCAAATTGAATAATGCAGCCAGGCAGACTGATTACCAGGCATGAGAGTTGGCCTGACAAAAATAGAGCTTAAATTTCATTACAAATGAAGAATCGTGTTTCTCAGTATCAGCAGAGTTTCAGGGCTGGCAGGAGGATGAAGCTTATTTGATGAAAAAAAAACATGCTTGACTGTTGGGCACATGGGGTACACGACAAAAAAAAAAGATATAGCAGCCATTCAAATGTCTGCAAAATGATGTCATCCGAAAAAAAAAAAAAAGCTTAGATGTTCTGGGAGTTCAGTGCAAGCTCACAGTGCACGGGAAGGCTGAAGCAGTCAGGAAATACAAGAAAGAGCTTGACAGTAGGAAAGGGTGTGAGCTCACCATCACTCAGTGGCTGAGCGGTCACCCGAGGCACAAGGTAATGAAACGGCTCTGGAGTTCATGGCTGCTCATCCCCTGGACAGATGAAAGTGGTAAAAGGGATGTGTTCCCTCCATATCCACACATCAAGTCATACTTTATAGTTGCATAAAAAAAATTATTCTGGGTTCAAGATCCGCAGAAAAGATATCCTGTCGCTTTGGATACAGTCACCAGGACTTGGAAAGGTCATCACTGACTTACATACAGTAGAATGTTAAACTAGTTAGTGAGGAAACAGAAAGTGATAATCTTACAGAAATGTCATTAGGGTGTTTAACATGTTGGAATAAAAAAAACAGAGAGCAAATATTTGATTTTAAATATATTAAAACCACAACGATGAATACTTTTGGAACTAGCACAAAACCTCAGCAGCATGGCCTGTTAAGTTTTTCTAGGCAGAGACTTAGCTTCCTCTTTTACGTCTTCTCTGGCTCTAGCCACAAAAGCAGAACTAGCTCCTCATACGCTCCACTGTACTTGACAAGCTGGACGTGAATATCGTTTTGTAACGGTCATGCTATGCATTACTGCATTAGCTGTTGTAAATTACTTTCTCTGGTCAGAAGCAGATACAGATTTTAACTATTTTAACTTTTACCAAACAGGTCATCAGAACAACGTGTGTCAATCCCACAGTATGAGTTAAACATATTTACTGTAGGTGTGCAAATGTTTCCTGACTCAGTATCCCGAGTATGTGAATGGGAGAAAAAGTGGAGTCACCACAAATGAGGCTCTGAGGTCTGAGAACACTCAAATGTTCTTATGTCATTCACATTCACCCAAACTGTGCCAACTCTTGCAAAAGCTGCATTCTGTTCACTTTTGTTCATTTCTGGCAGCTAGAGGAGAATGTCAGTGACAGCATGCATTTAGGCTTAACCATGAAATAAAAGCAGAAATTCGGCAATAAAACGATGAAAAACATCCAAACATTATGGAGAGAGGGTAGATTCTGTCCAAAAAAGCAAACAGAATCCATCAGGGATTTGGCTGTAGCTGAATGCATTAAGGTTTTGGCACTGTAATTGGCATGGCTCAGTGTATGAAAAGACACCTCTCCCCTGAGCTTGCGCTCCAGGAACCGAGTCAAACCACTGACCCAAAATGTTCAGTTATATATTACGGGGAACAAATAGAGCCGAGTCCTGCATTGATTTACATCAGCCGTGTCACAGCCCGGCAGAGTTCCTCGAGTTCATTCATCTTTTGCAAATGATACACAACCATATTTCCTATCCCTACACATGGAAATCCATTGGAAGGGCCAAAGTATTAGAGTAAAAGATGTAGACGCAGCTCTGTAGGAGTCTCAGGCTCTCTGCACGCAAAGTACATTCAATAATTTACACAGAGGCCTCTCTCCAAATGTCACACTGCGCTGTGGAGAATGGAACGATTTATACAACATTCAAGTTTTAATTATGTTCACATTTGTACAGCAGAGATGGTGTAAAATTGATGGTGTTCATTTAAGGATTAGTGATCCTACTATTTCACAGTCAGCTTAGAAAAAAAAAAGAGCAACTTAATGGTAACTCTAAATCACAAAACCGGGGATATAAAACAAAAATGAGCTACCTGCTGAAGTGTCATGTTTGAAAACGAAATAAAACAACGTTGAATTTTATTTGAAGTCAGCATGGTGGTGCAGCAGGGTTCCTGGATTGATCCTGAGCTCAGGTTTCTGTCTGTGTGGAATTTCACACGTTCTCCCTGTATCCATCAGGGGTTTTTCTAGCTTTTCCAGTTTCCTCCTACTGCTCAACAAAAACATGCTGGTTAATGGGCTGGCTAGTCTAAATTGCTCAGGTGTAAATGAGTTGTAGGGAATTATCAGTAATTAGTGACATGTTAGCATTGGTTATTAAAAGAAGTCTATTGGAAGATTTCTTTACACCATCTTTTTTCATTTTAAAAAATATTTCAAACCCATTGGTACCTCTTTTAATTTCTGTGTTATTTTATGCTATTTTTGTCATGGCATCCAAGTGCACTGCTTAGCAAGATCAGGCAAGGGAAAAGGAAACCTCTTAGAAATACTAAGAGGTGAAAAGAATCACAATTAGTTTTTTTCTGTATGATGATCCACATGTTAAAAGACACACACACACACGCACACACACAATTTCTTCGAATACAACCTACATATCCTTTGCAAAGCATCCCTTGAGCCAACAATTCAGTTTGAGGCAATGAGGCACTATTCAGAATGACATAACCTTTTCAATCGATCGTGGCACTACAGTTAAAAAAAAAAAAAAAGGTTACATAACGTTAGTACCTAAAATCAACATTCTTTTGAGATTTTTCAATATTTTGTTAAGGAGGCAGGAAGTGTGAGTCATTTTTTTGGTGTATATCTTAAATCGGTGTAAATTGTTTCCAGATTGCATCTCTGTGACTTTTTAAACATTAAGGCTTCACACCTGGCTGCTGCCCCCAACTGTCCACTGTGTGCCACTGCAAAACTGCAACTGGGTGACATCATTCCTAGCACAATTCACTGCCTGGGAATATCTTCCACCAGCTTTCTACTGCTACATTACACACATGAATGTAATCCGTAGCATGTACGGCTGTAATAAAATGCGTATATATCAAGATTTTCTCTTATATGGATATCTTCTTATCCACTAACACATGTCCTGTCTAATTAGAACACATGAATGATGAGCTTATAGATTTATACACACACCAGAAGGATTGAAAGGACAATGTGTAGTAAGGAATGTACAGGAATGACTCCAGGAATTACAGCAAACGTTAACGTACAACAAAACAAAGAGTAAATACCTAGATAGGTTGAAGGGGGTTTAAAAAACATGAATTGACAAATGACCATATAAACCATTTATTTATTGGAGCTTACCAAATGCTAAATCACCTATTTCCTTTCAAGACAAGTGATGAATGAACACAAAAGCAGGAACAATTTAAGCCATTATCTCTGAATCTTAAGTGTCTCTGCTCAACAAGGCACCAAAGATAAACTGAAATGACACCCTGCACCATCGCCCTAACCATCCTCCTCCAGCTCTCAAAGAAAATGTTTACTGAGTATTACTAGATGTAAGATCTATGTTTAATGCTTAGTATAAATGCTGCCTCATGACACTTATACTCACAGTATATTTATTTGTCGGTCTTTTCACACTCATTGCACAACATGCCATTTCCACTGACACTTCAGATATAAAAGAGTTCTCTACTCTATATAAACATATCCTATTCCATTTGATTATGTATAATATTTTAGAAAACCCTGAACCAGTTGTGTGTACACATGCCATCTGAGAGATTTTACTTCTAATAGATTTCCGAATACAGTTTAATATACTTCCTAATTTCTCCACAACTTATGCTGAAACCCCCACACATGTTCTGTAGCAGTAATGACACAGTCTTCCGTCTCCATCCAGACCACTTTACATGAACTGAATTTTTCAGCAGCTACAGCCTAGTCGTTTGGGATTGTGTCAACAGTGTTGAAAGAGCAACTGACTCTGCCCTTCTTCTCCTCGATAGCAATTCCACCACCGTTTTCAGCTGTCTTATTCCATTTTCCGTCCACTATCTAATTTGTGATTCGGCTCCCCCCCCTACTTTTCGCTCCAGATGCAATGACATTCTGCTCGCTCCTTCCATTATGCACTGTTTCCCAGAACCACCACACACCCCAGAGGCCCTGGCCTTCTTCCCCTCCCCATTTCCATATTTGGCCTTATGGACTCCTGTTTTACCATTTCAAAAAAGTGTGTTGGATTTAGGACTTCATACTGCGAATACAAATTTGGATGCCGATGAGAGGTTTGCAGTGCAGCCAGACAGCTGGAGACCAATTTAAAGATGCAGCCAGAAGGATCCAGCACTCTCAGCAGTCCAACTCCAGCCTCTGGGCAATCAGCTGACTGTCAGGAGAGGCAGGAGAATACATCTGAAACCAGGGACTAATGGACACAAGGTCTAACTGCCATGTGTGACCTTGCCACTCAAAGTGATGGATTGCAATATTTGTATAGTAATAAAATGGGATTATTGTATGATATTGTTTCGGAGGTGCTGGAAACAGAAGGCATTTTGTCTCAGTGGGATGGGTGAATAATGTACCTTCCAATCTGCAGATGACAGCATTGTGATGTTTGTTCATCCAGTTAAGGTTAAAATGAGGAAGTAGTTTCAAAAGAAACAGGAGTTAAAGGATAAAGGTTCCTCATCAGCTGTGCTAGTGAAGTGTTTCCTAATGAGCTGTACAAGGTGGAAAAATTCATTCTGTCAGATTCCAAAGGCTGAAGATGACTCTGCATCTTATTAATTTCTTCATTTCTTTATTACTAGTACAGTACTAACAAGTAACAATGCCAACAGTATCATTTAATACCGTGTCCAATACCTGAAAGGTCCTTAATTCTGCTGAAGAATACCTGGCCTGAAATCATTATAGGGCTTTTTTCCAGGAAATATGATAAAAACAATCCCTTGAGCGGTGAGCAGTGATGGTTGATAAAAAATACAGCATATATAGTAATGTACAACTTCTACTAGATGAGTAAGCATAATGTATATGGTATATGGCGTAGACTTAGTGCACATATACGTCTGCTCATTTAATCCCATTATCATTTGGAAGAAGCACAATATGTAAAATCATACAGATATTGTTCAGGAGTTTCCATTAATGTTCACATCAAACATCAGAAGAAAGATGTGGAAGAAATGTGATTTCACTCACTTTGACCATTGCAAGGTTATTAGAGCCAGAAGGTCTGGTGTAGAGACCACACTGGGTTCTGCTTTTTTCGGCCAAAAAGAAGAAAACGAGGCTACAGTGGGCAGAGTCTCACCCACAATAAGACAATTTTCAAGTCTTCAACCTCAATGGATTTTTTGTGTGTTTTATGCAAACCAAAATTTGTACTTCAGTACAACTTTCTGACTTTCATTTCAGTACATTTTTTTATCTTTATACCTCCACTTTAAACTGCTATAATTTTGACACATACACCTTCTAATTTATCATCACATTTATAATGTATATATACCCTTTTCCACCCCTGTTTATACAAACATATACATAAATAGTATCTAGTCATCTACAGAACTGCTATCCTAACAACATTTTTAACAGTAAGCACAATTAGTACAGAAATGTCTTTACTGATGTATGTGCATGCATCATGTTTAAGGTACTTACAGGAGCCAATGTCTCCTTGTAATTGTAGTATCTGTGGGATGGGCATAGTTAAAACCACCACATCAAACTGCTCTGGTGAGCCCCCTTTCCGGTGCACCTCCCACGACAGGCCTCTGTGGTAAATGTGGGTGATTTGATGACCGAAGAACACCTCGGCTCCTGCGGGGGTGCAGAGAAACAAAGTTTCCCAATATTTTTAAGATACAAGATGAAATCAAAACAGTGGAAAGAGGAGGACTGTAGAAAAGAGAACACAAGAGAAGTCATTTTCATCACACATGTTAATAGTTAAACATGCTAAATTACTCCTCTGATACTGAAACCAGAGTAGAAAGCGCCCACGATTATAACTCAAACCATGAAAGGCTTAGACAAGCAGCGGTGCATGTGAAGGCGTATCTGAGTATGTCGCATTACATACGATGTCTGTATTTATATTTTTGCAAAGAGGATAATGGACTGTAAAAATATACTTAAGAACAACCACATGCGCTATGGTCAGATAGTTTGGCGATGATTCTAATGTCTGAAACCTTAATATCAATATGAGAACTTGATATCAAATTTCTATTGTTAGTGTAAAAGGAAACTTAACATTGTTTCTTCACACACAATGTAGCCTTATTATAAACTACATACAGATAGAAACGATGTATAAAAAATATAGAAACAATGTTTTTGGGTCTTTGTTCTTGCACATTCAAAATATCTAAACATTCTACACCGGCTATTAAGTCAGAATTAAATCAAGAATATGAAAAGAACATCAGTTTATGAACTTCATGATCTCAGCAGCCATAAATCAGTGTACACAGCCGTGCCAAATGGCCCTTTGCTCTCCTTTTAGGAAATTGGACATAGATTTTCAAAGAAGTCAAATGTTGATTGAATAATGTATAAAAGTCAAATTTGCTTTCAGGCAACATAGAGCAGGGGCCAAAGTACATATGTGGTTAAATATGAGGCGCACACACACTAAAGTGACTCAGTCATGAAATTAATTATATGCAGCACAGTGAGAACAGTGTCAACATTTTGTTTCTGTCTCATTTTTAAAAAAAAATTAAATAATAGGATTTATTACAGCAAACATCTGAGCGCCAACCAGCAAAATTCTATAAATAAAATCAACTGGCCTGTGATTTATTCAATAGCAGTTAAGCCCAGATTTCAAGTCCAGTATGATCTTACGTTATAATTCAGAGGAAATGGCATACATTACATAAAAATACAAGCATAATCAGAAATATTAGAAATATAATATAGCTCCATTTCTGTTTGTATGTACTAGATCTTTTATCAGCTTTTCTGGTTGCTCAACGATTCAAACATTTCCAATAGGGAAACCATCTGCTGTAGGATTCTCCGATTGGGACTAATCAATGAATCCCATAGAGTGCTAGGCTTTTCCTTTTCCTCTAAGACTGAGAGTGTTTATTTACAGCTGAGGAACACTAACCTGCCTCTTTGAGATAGTGCTTAACAATGGACGACATCCCAGAAGGAGTTACATAGTGTTCAGTGCCTTCCTCCATTGCCATCATGCCCACCACTGTGGCCTCAAGGGGTTTCAAAACACCATGCGTTAGGAGTTCTTGATAAAAACTAGACAGAGAAAAAATACAATTAAAAATAGTGCAAGATTACAAGTAAGAAATCTAAAATAGTTTGAAAAGCTTAAAGACAGAGACAGTACTACCTTTTGTGAATTTTGGAATAATAAGGTGTGGCAGTGATGTACTGAGCACCGAGATCCACTGTGCAAAACAAATTATTTGGATTTCTGCTTGTAGACATTCTTCCCCCTGGAACATGCACAATTATATTTTTATCTCAAAACTTATTTAGGATTTAGGATTAGTAATAAGTGGTTTAAGACTTTTGCTAGTTTCCCAGTTACAAACAGCTGCCTCAGAAAAGCCACCCCCTTGAATAACCACCACATTGTTCACCCCACCAAAAAAAGAAGGTTCATTTTCATAAATAAGCACATGCTGAAACTATACTTCCATTTATGTTTCCCTCTTCCACTTATTTTCAGTTCACACATCCTCATCTCAAATTTTTCTTCCTTAAATTTAGCCTTTGACTCTTATTTTGCAATCTGTCATCTACATAGAAAAATAGGCTTGAGGTTAACGATGATTGTGGACGGTGACAGACAGGCTCACAGGAAATGGTACTGAATAGTAAATAGCTAGATAATTCATTGTATTTGTATCACAGCATCCAGCATCATGGGCAGGGTTCGTTTATTAACATCAGCTGATTGAGCCCTGTCATGCAATGCTAACCTGGTCTCCAGTGATCACCTTTCTGAATGTGTCATCCTTCTTCATGTAACACACTTTAATATACATGTACTATACATCACCTGGTGACTTCTAGTGACACTTTGGAATCATTGTGGCACACTTTGCAACTTGATCCTCTTCATGTATTTATTAGCCTGTTTGTGTGGTGATTTTTATAGCAAACTACATTCTGCAAAAAAACAATCCTTCTTGTGTTGTTTTTACCTGCACTAAGACTGAGTGTGAGGGAAAAAAAATCATTTCATTGATGATTTTAAATGCAAACACAGCATTAATGCTGTGGCGCCCCGAGGAGCAGTTGGGGGGCTCGTGCCTTGCTCAAGGGCACCTCAGTCATGGCCGGCCCGAGACTCGAACACACAACCTTAGTATTACGAGTCAGACTCTCTAACCATTAGGCCACGACTTTCCCTAAATATAAATCACTATTGTCACTGTTTCATGCTCGTTCCACTGCCTAACAACAGAAACATAAAGATATGCACTTGAGAACAGCTTTATTGGGAATTTAGCTGTGTTCAAATTACAACCAGCCAAAGCAGAGTAGAGGAGGGAAGCAAACAGTCAGACGTAATAAGGCTGACGCTAAGTGACGTGATGGCGTCACGATTATACTAACGTACGCATGACGTCACCCAGAGACGGTAGTTGTTAAGAGTGTTTTGAGCTAAAAAATAAATAAATAAATAAAAAAGTAATAAATATAATAATAAGAATAATAATAATAAATAAAAATAAATAAGTAGAAACAATAATAAATAAATAAATAATAAGTAAAAATAAATACATAAATAAAGAAAAGTAAAAAAAAAGGGTTTTAAGCTAGCATTATCTACATTAGATCCGCAGCTAGCTAGTCAAATACCGTATGCTACACGTACAGCGTCATTCTTTATAAAACACACTCCCCACACTAGACACGACCATCATCTCATTTCATACTGGATGCATAATAAAAACGGACATTTTCTGACCTGCTCCCCTCGCCTTGTCCCACACCACTATGTTGTGTGGGTTAGCTGTTCCCCGGCGCAGGAGACACGCACACACGCCTCCTGTCAGTCCAGCTCCAACTATAAGCACTCGGGACATACTGAGAAAGAAAAGGACTCAATAACAATATAGTTTATGCTGCCGGCTTGACCATCTTAAATAAATATAATACCACAAACAATAAAATATAATACCCTGTCTCTTCCACACTTATATGTTGGCCAACTAAAACTTTCCCCTAGTTCACAATAGACCTTCATACAAAATACTACAAAAGACTACAACACTATGTCTGTTTGCTTGAAATAAAATAATTTAAATTCGAATTTCGAACAAAATTATCCAAATATGCACCCCATATTTTAATTAGCAATATGTTGTGTTTGTGTTTTTACACTGTGGGTAGCTGGTGTCTCATTTGCCCTACAGGGTTTCTTACAAAACCCCGCCCCAATGCAGGATTGGACAATAGCTGCCCGCTCCAAACAGACAATACGTCAAACAGACCGTCTGTTATTACAATCAGCCAATCGTAGATTAAAAGGTAGTACACGTCGAGCCAATCCCGTAATAGAGAAGGCGGGATTATTACTAACACTGCTCGGGTGAAAATGAAATCGATTTAGATTTCAGGACGCAGTTTACAGGGAAAAGGTGAGTATTCTAGAAATGTTTAGGTCTGTAGTTATTAGCTGTTTAATAATAAAATAATGCATGTCACTTGTGTAAAGGTTCAGTACAGGAATAAATGTCATGTAGAGTAACTTGATGGTTACTAAGTAGTGTGTTGTGTGTGTTATTGCACTGTTGTTACACACACAGCTGTATTTATACACGTCATGTATTTGTTCTTAATTAACTTCTTCATCACTTCGTTTACACCTTAAACCACTTTTTAATACTTTTACTAATGCACAATGAAACATGTAGAAATGTTTATAATCCGTTTAGTCTGCTGTGGTCAACAAACCTGAATGAGTAAAAAGACAAAGTGAAGTAATTTTTACATTTACAAAACTTACCCTAACCTCAAATCTCTCTCTCTCTCTCTCTCTCTCTCTCTCTCTCTCTCTCTCTCTCTCTCTCTCTCTCTCTCTCTCTCTCTCATAAACACACACACACACACACACACACACACACACACACACACACACACACACACACACACACACACACACACACACTATCTATCTATCTATCTATCTATCTATCTATCTATCTATCTATCTATCTATCTATCTATCTACATAGAGAGAGAGTGAGAGACAGAGATAGTGAGAGAGATTATAATTATTATATTTTTATATTTATAGATGTATTTTTATAATTATGCTCGTTTGTTCTTTGCAGTCATCATGTGGCTACAGTTATGGTTTGGACTGTTTGCTTTTTGCCTGCTACAAGCTGCACAGCCTGTTTTCAGTAACACCAGAAAGCTTGATCCGGAAATCACTATGAATATTGTAAGTATTTCTAATCTGCCTGTATGATGTGTTTCAGAAGCTACAGACAGTTTGTTTTTTTTCACTGTATTCTTTATAGCCACACATTCACATCTCACATATCTATATTTAATGAATTATTTTTTAGCTTACCCCAAATTGGTTTTAAAATAAGAAAAACAACAGCATTTTTAATGCATGTCATGCTGTTCCTTACATGAACATAATGTTCCCACTTTAGCATGTGCTCTCCATGGGACTGCACTTTCATAGGGGATCTCTTTCTTTTTAAAACCTTTTGTTCTTTGACTCTGAGATCCACTGCTGCATACAGAGCACACCTGTTATCACTAAAAATCCTATCATGCGGTGTGTACTGTGGACTGGCCTTCTGACAGGAGTGCGAACTCAAAAATTATATTCAGCAAATGTGCTATTTATGGTAACCTTTGAAGAATGTACACAGGATTGAACATTTCATTAAAGCATCAGACTTTTTGAACCTTCTTCTAAGGAAGTAAAAGAAATGAACAATATTCGGAATAATGAAAAAGATCTTTCTGTGTGATAACGCATATATTGGGGACATTTGATGTCAGAAAGTGTTTCCAAGGCAAATCACAGGTCGATATTAATGCACTGGTTCTGTGACGGATGCTGGATTTTTTTCTGTGAGCAGAAATCTATTTCACTTTTTTAACAGCATTTCACATTTTCTTTGTAGCAGTCAGAAGTAAAGGGTGAATTTCTGTCATTTCTGTCAATTCTTCATGATGGAAGGCTTTGTGTTTTTTGGTAACATAGCTTATTAACAAGACAAAGAGAAAAGAGAGGCTGGTGTGGCAATGACAGTTTGTAGCTGTTATAGCATCAGATATAACAGGATGATTAATAGGTAAAAACAGTGATTGTGCGAAACAGGCAACGTGCCGTTCTGTTAAAACTGCTGGCAAAACCTCATTCACTGTTTAAACATTTGCACAGTTAAACAACCAAATTATAGCAAATCAAGGAACTAAATCAGATAAGCTTATTGATTTATATGTCAATGGGGTTTTTTTTGAAGCACAGAACAGTTGGCTGTAATTTTTTTTTTTTAGCCTGTAAACCTGTTCAAGGTCCTTTTTTTCTGGCTTTCAGTGTTTGAGAGCTGTTTTTTTCCCCCGTCCTCAGCTATGCCGTTGTTCAAACTCAGAACTAGAAGTGAGCAGAGACAGAGAGAGATAAGCGTAAAGCAGCAGTGGGTTTATCCTAAAGTGGCCTAAAGTAGAGCGTGCAGACTGCAGGCCCCGGGGGGAGTGGGAAATTGCGGTGCCTTTAATTATGCATGAGGAGATTGCACGTCGGCCCTGGAACCAGCAGGCTCACACGATTCCTTTGAAGTTCCTGATTAGAATGCATTTCATATTTATAACGATGGGGGAAGTTGACTCCAGACAACAGAATTAAATCTGCTCCCAAAGTGACAAATGGATTAGTTTTCACTGCAGTAGAAATGTATTCTATTTATAGGGATTGTGCCTCATGCCGTTGTGTAATAATGTGCGGAGTGAACTGTTATTTTGTGGCAAGAGTAATTGGATGCATCATTAAATGGATGCATCACATTTCAAACACACTTAAACATTTGGCTTGAACTATGCTGGCAGTCAAATGTTAATCAAAAGATAGTCAGCCTCACATTAAGAACACCAGTGAGTGATTTTTTCCTGTGAGTCACAATACACACAAACACCTACCTTGGGGCAGTGTAGCATGGTCAGTCCATCAGCCAGGACAGAACCCTAAGGAAACCCACAGAGACACGGGTAACTTCTGAAACTCCATATAGACAGTAGCATGAGTTCAAGATTGAACCAGGAACCATGTGTTGTAACCAAACCACCCACAATCCCACTGTGCCAAGTCGGTTTAAATGATATCCTCCAGAATTATAATCTAATCCATTGGAATCACTGTAATTATGCACTTCTCTTGGTCTGACACATAAATATTGTACATATTGTGAAAATATATGCAGACATCATAATCTATTTGCTATTTATCTATTTTTGGATGTCTCTACATGGTGCACTTCTAGTTTCACCATAGCTGAAACACTGTATCAGTGTGTATACAGTTGAGACACGGACTCTCAGGCCTTTCACCAACAGAGCTTAGTGTGATTCACATCTATCTATTTATAGTATTACAATAAATGACATCACGGTCCAGATTGTTGGTGGAAAATCTGTTCGTATCAAACGATACAAAGAATTCTATTTAAAACCATTTGCAGTACTTTGTGTTTGCTTTATAACTTTAGATTTTCGATTATTATCGATTGATTATTTACAGTGTAAATTATGATTAATGCTTGCTGTTGATTTTCCGTTTGTATTCACACTGATGTCTGTGTGCTGATGTGCTGCTTGGACTTTGCTCAGATTTATTGGTTGTGTCTGCGTTTGACAGAGTGAGATCATCAGACACTGGGGTTATCCAGCAGAGGAGTTCGAGGTGGTCACTGAGGACGGCTACATCCTGAGCATTAACAGGATCCCACACGGAATCCAGAGTAAATTCCAAGAAGGTGATATTGTAAAGATTTTTGACATGGTGTGCACTTAAACCCCTTAACAAAACACCCTAGTCTTTGATTTTTAAAAAAAAATTTTTTGCATTGATTTCACTTCAACTCTTTCTGTGTAACGGCAGAAGTAATAACGCACTCAAACATGGTTTCACACGTACTCAAACTACCTGCATTTAGAAATCGTCACACCACCACAGAGCAAAAGAGAAGTGGGTTTAGTATTAGTCAGCTTTTTGTGTGCAGGGGAGGATAACTCATGCTATTATAAAACCATGCTTGAACAGAAGGTGCAACCCACGCGTGACCTTGGTTTTAAGTAACATTTTAGTTTTGTACTTGTGAGCCACAGTTTCATAGACCACCTCTACTCCATATGGATGCTGATTAAATAAATTAAATAGATCTATCAGGTCAGAACTCTTTCATGCTAACCCAGTATAAGCACCCAGTATATTCTTATTCACTGCAACCGGGGAAATAAACAGGAGACACTGTAATAAATGTTTGATAACCAGCTTTATTATGACATATTTATGATTATACATTTAGTTTTATGATATAAATTGCTCAAGGTCGCATTCACTCTTTTATTTCTGCTTCAACAATTCAGTAAAATATCGCTGGTGGAAATCGTCCTTCCTTTTCATCATTTATATTCTCCATATTTCATTAAAGAGCTCAATGCATATAATATTATCACCAGGGAAAACTGCTGGCATGGAAAGACCATTTCGGCTGTGATATCAGCCTCTTTTATTTACACCAACATGAAATGATTTCACTGACACAAATCTGTAAGAAGATTTCAGGCTCTTGAAAGGATCATCGGCCATGTGCCATGTGGAGTTGTTTTTTTTTTTGACAATGATTTTAGAACTTGAGGCAAGGCTGTGTATTTATGCTTATAGAAAATAAGTCTAAGAGTGTGTGCTTTGAAGCAATTCATTTATGTTTATGAGCCTTCTGCTAGTTGGTTATGATGGTTAAAATGTCTGTTAACTGCTAATCATGAATTCTGATGTGTGATAAATAAGTAAAAAAGCTCCTCAAACAGATTATGTTGGATGATGTGTGTAGTGGTGTCGAGTGTATAAGCTTTAGAGCTCAGCAGCAGCACTGGAGACGCATCTCATTTCCGGCTGTCTCACTTCTCCATGCCACATGGGATAGATAGAGTACAACATGCCTCAGAGGAACACCAGACCAAAACTAAACAATTTCTGGAAGAAAGAAGAGATGTCATTCAGGCTTAAAAGTTAGGACGAATTAAAAATGGCGGTTAAGGTTTAAAAAAAAGAGGAGCTGCCATAGAAAGGCAGATGTCCATCTAGACTTCTGATGTATTTTAAACACATTTTAAAAACATTTTTTTCCACTTTCTTAATTACATCTTAAACACAACTTTAAATTAATTTAGAATTAAAATGTGGTTAGAGTCAACATTTTCACACGACTGTACTTCCCAATTCAACATATCCGGTGTGGCTAAATCTTGTGCAATCTACGCTTTCACATGAGATTGCTAGTCAGTTATGCAGTAAGAGGTAAACCTCAGTTTCGCAGGTTGAGCTGTGACCTTGGGTTATGGGTTATGCGGTGGGGGGATGGAGCACCAAGAATGGCTGCTCTGAAGCAAAACAGTCCTGTTTGGTCGCTCTCTGTTTGTGCTTGGGAGAAGACTAGCTTACTTCCTGTTTCTGATGATCAGTGATAAAGCTTCCAAAATGTACATGTGGAAATGCAGTGGGCAACTGGTGTAAAGCTGGTACACATATTCCCTCTGCTGGCTGGACACAAAATCACTGCTTTGTGATTTTGGAAATACGTCAATTCCATTATGTCTCTAGCAAAGGCATGAATAATTCATATATAAAATGCAAGGCTCCCTGGTGCAAAGAGGGTTAAGGGCCTTGATTAAGGGCCCAACAACTTGGGAGTGCTGAGGTTTAAAACCATGTCCTTCTGTTCAGTAACCCAGACCCTTAATGACTGAGCCAACACCGTTCACTGCTTCTCTTTCCTGTTTGTAGCAGAGCCTAAGCCTGTGGTGTTCCTTCAGCATGGGCTCCTGGCCGCAGGAAGTAACTGGGTGACCAACCTTCCCAACACCAGCCTTGGCTTTTTGCTGGCTGATGCTGGGTTTGATGTGTGGATCGGAAACAGCCGTGGGAACACCTGGTCAAGAAAACACGTCAGGTTCAACCCTAAACAAAAAGAGTACTGGCAGTTTAGGTGAGTTTAGCCTTTTGTCCAATGTGATTTCACATCAACAACTGCAGTACAACTGAATATTAAAGATGGAATTATGGAATAATATACAATGTAATGCACAGGATAAATAATACAAGGTGAATAGAAAACAGCTCAAATGTAAGTACAAAAAAGGAGAAATCGAAATATTTTCATATAAGAATTCCATTGTAAAAAATTGAAAGAAAATAAAACGAAATACATGAACAGATTTTTTTCAGTTGCATTACAAATTAAAACCAGATGTTTTTTTAAGCATCTAAATATTTGTGGTCTATTTAATACTGATTCAATAACTAGAGCTGCAAATAAGTAATGCTTCATGTAATCCCATGTTTCACAATTCTTTTTATTTTCTTTATTGTGTGTCTTTACGGCAGCTATGATGAAATGGCGAAGAAGGACCTTCCAGCAGTAATAAACTTCATCACAAAAACCACAGGACAGGAGCAGATTTTTTATGTTGGCCATTCTCAGGGAACCACCATTGGTAATATATTAAGATCTTTTAATATATTAAGGTCCTTTTCAGTGAATCATCTGATGTCTTACAAAGGCAGATGTGGCTCGTGATCTAGTCATTTTTTTTATTGCTTAATTCTGTACGTTGAACCACAAAATGTGTGTGCTTCCGATTGCAGAAACACATGACATTTTTGGGAACTTATTTAGAAATCATTTATTTTTTTAAAGATTCTGAACGAAATCTGTAGGGTTTCATGTGTGAAAGTACCAAGAACCAAATATGGAACCAGATGTTTTGCCTAATCTTGCACCTGACATGATCTCTTTGTGCCTTTGTAGCTTTTATGGCATTTTCCACAATGCCAGAGCTGGCTAGCAAAATAAAGATGTTTTTTGCCCTGGCCCCTGTAGCCACAGTAGCCTTCACAGAAAGTCCAATGGGCAAACTGAGTATTCTCCCTGAGTTTGTCATCTGGGTGAGTACGAGCATGTACACTATTGTACATCACTGACATACAGCACTCCTCTTAAACATTTTTAATATATTTCTTTCTTCAATTCTCAGAAATTATTTGGGAACAAAGACTTTTTACCTCAGAGCGCTCTCATCAAGTTTTTTGCCACCCAATTCTGCAGTAAGAGACCAATCAGCATTTTGTGTGGAAATATATTTTTCCTTTTGTGTGGTTTTGATGAGAGAAACCTGAACATGGTAAGTCGTTCAGCTGCAAGTCCCCAATTTTGTAGGCCAAAAAGTATGAATAAAGATTTTCAATCCTAGTACATAGCCATAACATTTTCTTTCTCCTTTCTCTCTCCAGACCCGAACACCCGTGTACACGACACACTGTCCAGCTGGAACCTCTGTCCAGAACATGGTGCACTGGTCTCAGGTCAGCACAGATCACATCATCTCAAGTCTATATTCATTTCTATTCTATAACTCAGCATCTCCATAATACAAAATTTTATAATAAGGAGGAATAGAAATGTACTAATGCTTCTTAAAACACTTAAAACCTTGAGAGTTTCTTCATTAGCTTTAGTAAGATGGCAGTATTTGAGGCTGAAAATAAAATGATGTGGGTGAAGATGTTAATGAAGAATAAGAAGTTTATTTCAGCATAGCAGTGACAAAATACATGAAGTACTTTGGGTTCATCGGAGTCAGTAAGAACACAGGACAAATCCTGCTCAAGCATTTTATACTGTTTTCCCTTTCTGTAGTTTAAATGAGGTTCCGCTTTGAATATGTATTGAGTGTAAGAACTGAGTGTCTCCCAAATGGCTGGGATACACCTTGTTGTCTAGCCGGATGTCTTTAAATGTTAATCATGGTCACGTACACCTTGACTTGGTATTGTTACAATTGTTATCAACCAAATGGTCCCCTTAAATGGTAATCACGGTCATGTGGCATGCGGTCATGTGGCTTGGTATAGTAAGTATAAAGACATGCCCAGATTAAAATCTTTAAATTGACAGTACTGTGTGATTGGGTGGGTGCGTGAATCTTCATGTGACTCTGCCCTGTATTGAATTGGCACCCTGTCTAGGGTGTCCCCTACCTTCTGTCCTGAGTCCCGAGGAATAAACGCCAGGCCCCTGTGACTCTGTAGGAAGTACAGAGCAAGTGCAGCAGTATAGAAAATCGATGGATGGAAAAGCACTACATTAAGTTATCTGTACTGTAAATTTTCCTGAATGTATTTACACTCAGTCTTCAGTGCTCCTTGAGGATATTCTGTACAATAAACATAGAAATGTTATGTATAATACCAATCAATAAAGCCATGTATTTATCTATAATAAAAGATCCCTGGTAGACAAGGATGTATGCATCTACTCTATTATAGACAAACAGTGAGAAATGTTTCATGGAGCATTTTTTCCACAGGCTATAAAGAGTAAGAAACTGATGGCATATGACTATGGAAAAGCTGGAAATATTGTTCATTATAATCAGGTAAGTGAGAATTCACTATTATAAAAGCAAATGTCCAGGTTTTCAGAAACTTAGAAATAGAAATCATTATACATCCACAAAAGTCTGACCACAAAAAGGTCTCTCATAGCTAATTTTGTTAACTGTCTCATGTCAGTCAACCCCTCCATTGTACAACGTGCAAGACATGAAGGTGCCCACAGCGCTGTGGTCCGGGGGACACGACACACTGGCAGACCCAAAGGACATGGCTGTGCTGCTCACACAGATCCCCAACCTGGTGTTTCATCGCAACATCCAGCACTGGGAGCACCTGGACTTCATCTGGGGCCTGGACGCCCCACAGGAGATGTACGAGCCGATGATCAAGCTGATGAGACAAAACGTCTGACCGCCATTTAGACTTTTTATGCCTTTTTATCCTGAGTTTTAGTTTATAACTCTACAACAACCAGCACTATGCACTCTTACTGATTCCTTAGCAGGGAATTATAGCAAAGACCAGCAAATATTTTTACTTCCTTTTACAAATGTTTGTTTTACCTCAAATTTATCTAACACATTCGATTAGTACTCATGCTGTTAACACAAGCTTTGTGAATGTATCCGAGTATTGAGCCAGGTGTTGATAAGACACTACTTTCCCCAGTGTATTTCACAGGGTACACCGAGTTTAATACGAAATGAATGGATTTCAGCTTCTAATTATAAAGGAATCTTTTTATTTTGTTTGCATTGTGAGATTGTATTTCAATTTTCTAAAGGCACTGACCAAAGCTCTTTTTCCCCAATCAGATGATCATTTGACTTGCTTTAAAATCAGTGGACTCAAATCCAATAAACATTCATATTCAAATAAAAATGTGCATCACATTCATTTTAGACCTCAACAAGCTTAAGAAAAACCATTAACTAGACAACATTAATACTGTAGAAAAGAGAGTTGTACTAACATTACTTGTTTGAGAAAGTAAAAATGGCTGTTAGATGTACCTTGTTAACTAGTACAAGACAAAAAAAACCATACAGCTTTTGATGGTTCTAAACATTTATATTTAGAATATATATTATACATGTGCAAAAAGTGTGGTGAAATAATTAACAACTCACATCTTGCCAGTGTAGACAAAGAAAGTTCTGTCGATCCTGACACATTAAACACAAACCATATATAAAACTAAACATTTTAAACCTGAAGACTACAGTCAGTCTACACAACCTTGTGTAACACTCTATACCTAATACTGTTAACCAGAGAACTAAAATTTCCCCTTAAAAGCTAAACAAATACGTGTTAAAAAAAAAGTGCATAAAAAAAGTGTTTAAAATAGAAAATGGTAGTCATGCTTTAAAGCTAAGAGTTCTTATGAATGCTAGTTTATTGACCTGAAGACATCTTGAAATGTAGACAGTAGAGTGCAAGCCAGTTCATATCAAAGCTGATCACTATATCAAAACGATCCAATTGCACGCAAATAGGGAATGATTTCATTTAGATTTTTCCAGCATTACTATAATTTTTTTGAATTTTAGTCTGATTGCAATGTCCAGTGGCGTTTCACCATTCTGTAAGAAAAAGACAAACGTAACCATTAGCATAGTCTTCACTCGTACAATGCAGCCCTTACACACACATTATATAAAGTACCTACATTTAAAAAAAACGTTAAAAATGTATGACTGCTGTAAATGTGTTGCCACTGCTATCCTTTTAAACTCCTTAAAATGACTCAATTAGCGAATCACAATTTATCTGATTATGTACGACACTCCAGAAATCCTATTTACCGTATGTAAGCAATGGATTAGTTATGCTTTAGGTACATTTTATGCTATTATCCCACAGAATAGTTGAATACATAATTCTAGATAAGGAGGCAGCGATTTATTTCGGACATTAATCCTGGCTGCAAGGTTTATATTAATGTGCTTTTTTTCACAGGGATTTAAACTGCAGACGCTACACGTCAACAAATGTTTTAAAAATGTTGATATGAAGAAGACTGGTGAGGAAATGACATTTAATAGCTGCTAGAATGGAAGAGAATCACAGCAACATTTTTTAAATGTAAACTGAAAATGTATTTATTACATGTTCTTTAAAAAAAATTAATCAATCAATCATTGGCCAGTGGCTGTGGTATAAGAGAAATAAAACTCTGGTAGGCTGTCATTTCAAAATAATTACTTCAGGCCACATCACACCAGTCCATGATGGATTATTTTTGTATTTTCCTCATGTTTTGTTCCTTATTTATTTCTCCACCACTGACAATGAACAAGACATTGATTACACCAATATTGAGTCATACATAAACAACTTACTTTGTTCTGTATCAAAGTATCTGCCTTTGCCTCCAGTAACAGTGGAACGAGTTTGTGACTTTTACACTGGCAAGTATAGTGAAGTGCAGTGTTGCCTTTCTGTTAAAGAAACACGCATGAATAACACAGCAAACAATATCTACTAATATCAAGTAGTATTTTGCATATTTTGCATTACTCACATAGTCGACAGCATTAATGTCTGCTTTACTGTTTATCATCATCTCCAGCAGCCGCACATGCTCCACCTGTTTTGTTTTCTGTTAAAGTAGTAAAACCAGTTATCTGCTTTATCTTGATGAAAACATGTACTATCGTATCTGATGTACAAGTAAAGCGTACTTTTCTACCATAATACATTTTCAAAATTCTCAAGCAGATTCATGTGTAGATTTATGACTAGCAGTAAGTATACTGTACCAATATAAGGTATCCAATCAATAGGACGGGCATGAGAATAACAATCATGAGGTAATCCAAGAAGGAAAATGTCTTTTTTGCAGCATAGTGCAGGCAAGTCCTTTGTTTCTATAGACAGAAAAATGTCATTATTCCACACAAACGCATTCACACAATTTAAAATATTCACACAACATATTTACATACAACCCTAGATAAGGTTGAGAATCTACACCATTTAATACCTTGTTTCTTACAGATACATCTGCTTCGTGTTCTAAAAGGTATTTGGCGATGTTGACATTTCCACCCTTACAAGCAGCTATAAGTGGTGTGTCTCCGAATAATTCATCCTGAATATTTAAATTCTTGGCATCAGCCTTGAGCAGTTTGTACACCTGGTGGAGGTCACCATTGTAAGCTGCTTGGCAAATAGGCTAAAGAAATAAAAGAAGACAAATCCATGTGAATTTGTGCTGTTAGATCCTACAGAAAAACAGACAAAAAAAGCAAAAAAAAAAAACACCCAAATCTACAGAATATTTATCAAACTGTTACAGTCAAACACACGATACAGTTATACGCAGTATAACAGTCATGCAATACAGTCTACAGTCCAATACACAACAATATAAAAAACAATTCCCACACAATAACTTGTGTAAAACCTTTGTCAGGTCAAACACAACAATTAGTAAGGTCAATAACTCGATACAATACAGGCCAATAAATAAGGTCAATTTAATTCAATTGTCTGTTTTAATAATAATAATAATAATAATAATAATAATAATAATAATAATAATAATAAATTATATATAGAAATAAATATAATAAAATAAAAAAAGATATATAATATATTAATAATAATAATATATTATAAAAATACTAATCATTTTGTTCTGTGATTGGACATTTAAAAAAAGAAATAATCCATGGACCTACCCCATTAAACAGCCCATATATTATGACACACATAGGGACAATATGTCTGATATTTGAAAAGTAATTCAACACCTTGTTTATTACAGAATTAAGTTAAGAACCCCAGGTATAAAAGTTAGAAGAGATGTGTATGTGAAAGGACGTTAAATACACACTTCAGGTGACCTTCAGTAAACAACATAAAGTATTTTTCACACCAGTTGTACAGCTAGAGCACTAACTTCACACACCTTCACAAGGTCATTAAAAGGTCAGAGGTTTAAAATAAGATTTCCTAGACATACATATACATTTATAACTCATTTATCAAAACAAGCCCAAGGATAAGTACAGCTTAATATTTACACACCTCTGAATACAGGATCCCCATAACGCTGACTCTGTCTCTGTCTCAGTCACGTGCCATGTGTAGGAAAGTCCCTCTAGATGAATGATGGTGTCTCCTGTGGATCTGTGTGAAATTAGGTCATCTGTGTATTTTATTTGTTTCTTAATGAATACCCTGAGAATGATCAAGCTCTTATCAGAACATGGAATATGACATTAGACACGTGAAGGATGTGACTCCCACCACACCCCACAAGGCACTGGATGTCGTAACACCCGGAAGTTATTAGCTTCGTCACGACACACAGGTGTGAACAGGTGTAGGTAACATTTACATTTCGAAACCACCTGTACATATAAAATATTAGGTTTTCTTAATGTCTTAATGTCCATCTAGTGATTCTTTTATGAAGATTTCCAACTTCGTCTACTGTTAATTGCACATTTATTATTTATTTCATTGTAAACTGATTGTTACGTATTTATGAACATGTAGGATTGCCTGCCATCTAGCGAGTGCATTAAGACATGATCAATGTGGGAAATTTGTTGGTATTAAATATGGCCTAAATAGCTAGACAAATTCAAAACAGTACTAGAAACGTGTTAGGCCTGGTGGAAAATGGTTAGAAAGTGTTTCAGGTTTCTTAAAACATCATTACATTACACTACACACACATGCATTAAATAAGATGTTTTGTGCATTCAGGAGAACAATCAGACAATATTAGAAAGTCTTTTGTGTTTTTTTATTCCACTGGCTGGCGGTAGTAGTATGGAATGCCACTGTTGCCAAAACCCCAACAATAAACTAGATAAATAGATCAGCAGTTATAGGAATATTCAAACCAGCCCATCTGGCACCAGTAATCCTGCCACAGTCAATGTCACTGAGTTAACATTTTCCCCATTCCAATAGTTAAACATTACCCGAGGCTGCTGGTCTGTATCTATACAGTGTAGTGTAAAGCTGCCGCATGACTGGCTGATTAGATAATTGCGTGAATGTGTAGGTTTACAGGAGCCATATAAAGTGCTCAGTGAGTATGTGTATTTTATATGTATATTACTGTGCTATTTTTAGTATTTATTTGTGTTTGGGTCCCCTTGTAGTCTGTTTGTCCAGCACGAACACAGACACACACACTTTTAACATCGACATGGCAGATAAAAACAAATTAAGAAAGCGAAGAAAGGCTTACGATAAGGCAAGAAGTAGGACTCGATAGGTGAGTAACGTTGGTTTGGCTTTGTTTCACAGAACTAATATATGCCTGTGTGTCATTTTTGCTTGTTTGTTTATCCGCAATCGTATTGTTCTTCTCTTCAGCATTGATAAAGACACATTTATTTCCATTAGTTGCCTGGGTTGCATATGTATGTGTGGGCAGAGCTATCAATACAGGGGTGGGACCCATTTGGGTTAGGGGTGTGTTTGTTTTGGTGAATTCAAATGTCAACATTGGCTTTCAAACAACAGAGACACTACCTTTAATACACACTTAATCTTAATACTTTGATGTCTAGTATAGGGCTATTCACAACGTGCTCAAACCTTACTTACTGCTTCTAAACCTTGCTTTAAACCCAGAGAAAGTTTTACATTTGTAATTTAGAAGTGGGGACCACAACACCTTTTACTCAGGGCTAATAACCACATTTTCTCTCACTGATGCAGAAGCACAAGACAAGTCATTACATTTACAGCATTTGGCAGACACCCTTATCCAGAGTGACTTACATATCATGTTATACAACTGAGCAATTGAGGTTTAAGGGCCAACAGTGGCAGCTTGGTGGACCTGGGATTCAGACTCACACGCATCTGATTGTCATCCCAATACCTTAACCACTCAGCTACCACATCCCCTCTTCATCATTTAACCCAGTGATACACTGTATTTATCCAATCATGGATGTCGACCCCGAAAAAATTGCAAATTAGACCGTTAACCCAGGATTTAAAATGTTCATACTGTGAAACATCAAATGATGAAAACCCAGATTAATTGTTAACCCCAGAAAACCAAGATAACACACGATTCCAGATTTTAGTCCTTTTTTGCGTTTGTGACACTGTTTTAATGTCCTTTCTGCCAGTACTTGCCATCTGACAATCACGGTCTACCAGATTGTATCCTTAAACGCTTTATTTAAGCACATGGTGCTGGGGCGTTTACAGAACGCTTGGCACGTATGGCTTTCCATACAGCAGGACATAGGCCCGTGTCATTGGCTCACTCCACCCACGTTATGTGTCAAAGCGCCGCTGGGCTGCTGACGCGTTCATATGCAGTCGCTTATGCTATAGAGCAGGATGTGTTGTTGAAGAGCGAGTTTCAGGCATAGCTGCCGTGTCCCTCTTGTGTTCTTTTGGCGGAGAGAATACGTGCTCTGTTTATGAAGTGCAGAGGTGAAAAGAATCGCGGCTTGTGTCACGTGAACATTTCAGTGAGTCGACTCTTGTGTTGTGTAAGCACGTGCTGCATGTGAGGAGGACAGTAGCGCGAGCATGGGACACCAGCAGCCCACTTACAGGTAAACATGATTTACTCTTTTTATATCATCGGAATCTATTGTCCTGATCTATCCGTGGATCTCTGATTCGCGCTTTTTTCTCCAGGTTAATGCTATTCAGTATTTCAGACCATCAGATTGCTAATTGCTCAGATTTTGCAATAACTCCTTGTTCAGGAATAAGTCCTATTTAGAGGTCTGTTCATGCCTCACATTATCACCAAATGTTTGGAAGTTTCACGTTGGTGCTTTTAGTGTATATTATGTTCATCAGTGAAACGCTTCCTTTCACACCATCACACTGCACCTGAGCATCAGAGCATGTTAGCAGTGAGATGATGACTGTTTGCACAATCTCCACTCTTCCCAAGCAAAAGTAAAACCTTTCTTTTAGTCGTAAATTCTGAAAGGTTTGATGGTGAAAAAATAAATCTGAGTGTTTCTCAGAAACGGATCCTGACCAAAAAGAAAAAAACAAACCCTTAACTACTGAAGGCTGGTATGTGGAATGTTTGGAGTACTGAACATGTTGGTTGCAGAGAAATCCAGAATGTACTGAAGCTTTATGAATACAGGTGATGGAATATGCCTTTTACACGCGAGTGCCCAGTGTGGGAGGTGGTTTTGTTTAGTCAGCAGTAAAGGTATGTTGTACAACCACTTATTGCTCACCCACTTTGACATTGTTTCTATTCTGTCTGACTTTTTTTTTTTAACAAACTCAAAGGCAGTCAGAAATCTGAATGGGTGACAAATTTTGTCTTTAAACAAGATGAGCTTGTGAATTTTGCAATGCCTTACCCACCTTGTATAAGCCATGTGGGATGTGGTAGCCTAGTGTTTAAGGTGTTGGGCTACCAACCGGAAGGTTGTGAGTTCGATTCCTACATCCAACAAGCTGCCACTGCTGGACCTCTGAGCAAGGCCCTTAACCCTCAATTGCTCAATTGTATGAAAATGAGAAAATGTAAGTCGCTCTGGATAAGGGCATCTGCTAAATGTTGTATGGCTTACATTGATGGTAATAACAGAAATCAGTTATACAGTAAATATTGGCTTTCTCAATGTATATATATATTTTTTTTCTTTTGCCTTAAATGAACTATAAGATCTTGTATTGTGTTGTATTTACCCAAATAACATCACTGAGTTCCTGAGAGACTGTTTGTATCTGTCTATAGTCTTTTCACACATGCAGCACAAATTCAATTGTCTAACGAGAATTTGGATCCCTTTTAAAAAAATTTGTGAGCATTAGTTTATCTGAAGCTGGTGGCGCTTCGCATTACACACTTATCCGCAAATGGACTGACCCGGTTTTTCATTTTACTACTCATCCATGCACATGATTTATATAATTTATGTTGATGGAAAATCTGACAAATCAGATGTGTGAGGTGCTGGATGGGATTTTGCTAAATTGCATGTATCTCCTTTACACCAGGTTTTTATTCTTACTCCACATCTATTTCATGTTGCCATGGCATCATCAACCTGAGTGTGACTGTGTTCGGTAACAAACCGTTCTGCTGCATCTATCATAAATTCAAAAGTGATGATGGACGAGTAAAAAAGCCTCATAGAAAAGAAGCGTTTGCTGAGTTTATGTGCTTTGTACGAATGCCCACCAAGTCTCTTTTTTGTGTTCAACAACTGATATTCATGACTCACCATATTTTTTCTGCATGGTTACAAGCTGTCATAGCAACTGTAGCACAGTTTCTCCTCTGAATAGAAGTGTGCATAGCGGTTTTGGACCAGAACTCGCTGTGTTTTAGTGAATAATATAATTAATAATCTCTCTAAGGATGTTGATGCGCCCCCACATAACCATGTAACCCTGTAAATGAATTAAGGAATACTGTCTGAAGCAAAGGTGTTAAACAGAGGTGTAAATGAGTTGAATCAGAAGGTAAAGTGAGCTACAGTATAATACTAACCATTGCAGTGCCGTGGACATTGAGACTGGAGCATGACATACCTGATCTGAAAAGAAAAATAAAACTGTTAGAAGCTTCAGTACAGAGGTTGGTGTTAGTTTGAGTAATGGAAGGTGGAGTCAGAAGGTAAAGAGAAAGGTCTGCATTTAGCAGGCTTTTATGGCCTTTTAGGATGCTGTATCGACCCAGTGGCCTTGCAGCAGCGGCTCATGAGGCCATGATGTCAGAGCTGACACGTGCATTTTTGCTTTGTTCCACAGTGAGGAATCATCTTGGGAGATGACAGATGGAGACATCAGGAGGATCAGAGCCTGCCAGCCTGCATCCTAAATACGCCATGGAGGAGGAGTTCAGCCTCAGCTCACTGGTGAGTGATGGGGCAATGGAGTTGGGGTGGGATTGTTAATGGGTCAGTTTTCTGAGTACTGGGGAAAAGTGTGAGGGGGCAGAAGGGCTGGAGTGTTTCTCTGACTCATCCATTAGCATGCTCAGAGCAGCTGCGCTGTCATTCACATCCTTCCATCCTGAAGTGGGAGGGAGTGGGGAAGGAAGGAACGGATGCAAGTCCCCTTCACACTTTGCTTCCTTTCTTCATGAATAGATGATTAAGACAAAGAGAGGGTCTTCATCATTTGGTTCAGTAATTAAATGTGCCCCCTTGTCTCTTTCCCCTCATCGAATAACAACTGTGGAGCTTTTTGTAGAGCTTTATTTACGTTCAGCATTGTTGTTCATTGTTGTGTACAGAAGTGAAATTGGTGGTCAGTTCAAGCAAGTACTGCAGGTTGAGCCAGTCTTCATGCTTTCCATGTATGTGTGTTAGCTTGGAAGCCGAGGACCACTGCTTGTGCCTTCCGGTCTGTCTAATTTCTGAAGGAGGACTGAGAACGGACAACAGAGCTTATCTGTGTTTGTGTCTGTGTGTTCTCCTGTGGTGATTCAGCTCTGTTCTTTATTTGCAGGAGAAGCTGGCAGCTGAGCCGGACTATACGGATGTAACGCTGCCAGCAGTGGAGCGCGTGCGAGCGCTCAGTAAGATGGGCTACAACATTGAGATCAGTGAGGACATTGCGCCACGCCGCTATTTTCGCTCAGGAGTAGAGATGGAGCGCATGGCTGCCGTCTACCTGGAGGAGGGCAGTCTAGAAAACGCTTTCGTTCTCTACAACAAGTTTATCACGTACTTATCAATTGCAGCTTTCACATTATTGTAATGAAAACAACATGTTTGAGAGAAAGATGATATCTCCAACAACAGATTTTCTTAAGGCTGTATAAATGTTTACTCCAGCTAGGTTGATCAATTCAGCTAGCTTATTCTCTGTGCTTCTCAGTTGCCAAGCAATTGTTCATGAATGTATTGTAGTCAAATATCCCAGTTTCCTTTTGATCTAGATGTGAAAGAAGTATTTTTGAGAGAGTCGCTCAGTTGAATGAATTGCTATCAGTATCAGTTACTAATTTTTGTTAATATCAAAAGGCAAAACTGAAATGGAAACCAAAGCCCTGCATTTCTATGCATTTCAACAACCGACCTTATGTTTGGACCTAAGTATGTATGTTATGTTGCCTTAACATACATACACACTGTATGTAAATTCTCCATCTGTATATCTTCTTCACTTTCAGTACTAGTGCATGCAACACAAAATGCTAGGCTGGCATAATGCCTGTTAGAAGGACAAGCTATACAGCATTGACCAGTCATGAACAGTCACTTCCTTCCATTTATAACAGCTTATAAATGGAAAGAACATTTGAAATAACTGTAAATCTCGAAAGCATAGTCTTCTATACTACAATCACTGCTTTTAACGTTCAGCACTTTATGTTGACTGCTGCCTGTTGTCACTCTGCAGTTTATTTGTGGAGAAACTCCCCAGTCATCGAGACTATCAGCAGTGCAACGTCCCCGAGAAACAAGTTATAATGAAGGTAAGCCCCTGGCAGCCTGCGCGGGGTGATGGAGCGCAGTGGCTTCGAGCCCACTCTAAATCTTATTAGCTTTATGCTTCATTAACACAGACACTAACACACTCGCTCCCACTGAGACATCGCAGAAAACGGTTATGTGTACTACTGTTGTTGCGTAGGCAGTTCAGTCTAGAAATGCAGACTCACTGTGTGTTGTATGTCAGGTCAAAATCTTTTTTGGGCAAATGGAGTAGATCTGTTTGTTTGCAGATAGAAAATCTGTCACTTCCGCTTACTTATTGTTGTTTTGTTTTCTGGTTAATTTATTCCAGGTTTGTGACTCTTCATGTAACTGCTCATCTGTTGTAGAAGTGAGAGAGTAGATAAACCCCCAAGTCCTGTTGTTTGAGCACTAAGCAATGTGATGTGTCTTAGGGTGTTGGGGCAGAAATATAATACATCTGCGCTTTTTATGACAGCTGAGCCATCGACCCTTTAAACAGAGGACAGATATTCCACCTTGGAAACCTTACAATCTGCAGCTTGTTAAGAATCTCTCAGATGACTATCAAGCTGCTCGAAAACTTCATCGCAGTATCACTTAATATATTGTCAATTTCACAAATGATCTTTTTGTAGAAATTGCAAGAAGTTGCTTTTCCACGCAAGGATCAACTGAAGAAACTCCTTCATGAAAAATACAGCAAAGAGTACAGTGAATATATGAAGAGGCAGGTAAGCTCAAGGTGCACTTGCACTGATTAAACTCACACCACTCTCAGCTCTTTGAGGCTTTGAGCTGTTTGATCTCCATGTTGTAATCTAAGCTTCCCTAGGTTTTACACACAGTAGAGATGCTAATAAAGTAAGCAAAGCTAGAACTGACACGGTCCTTGTGTTTCTGTTCGTTTTTTTGCCTTGAATTTGAAGTCAATTTTTGTGTGTGTATTTTTTGTAGAGCCAGGCTGTGCTTCCTGTAGCTGTGTGTCGAGATCAGTTACAGAGGCTGTCTTTGCTGGAGGAAGAGAAACAGCGCGTGGCACAGTTGAAAAAGATGCAGCTGGAGTCAGAGCAGTTCCGCTTCTTCGAAGAGCAGCTGCGGCGTCAGGAGCAGGCTAACCGTAAACAGGATGCCTGCCCTAAAGAACTTGAACAAACGGATGGCTCGTGCCTGTCACAGACTCCAAAATACCACCCAAACCTTGACCCCAATCGCAACAAACAAGCTGCACCTCTCCCCAAACCTGCAGCCACGTTAGCTGCAGTGCAGAGTGAGTCAGACAGAGAGAATGCTTTGTGTCTGCATCTGGATATTTGTGTAATCAGTATGTATGAATTCAATGTGTGTGTGTGTCCCCAGATCAGCAAGTGGAAGGCCTGAGGCGCGTTCTAATTCCTCGAGACCTGACATACAGGTTCCTACTGCTGGCTGACCGTAACACCGCCAGAGGCATTGAGACATGTGGTGTGCTCTGTGGGAAATTGGTATTTAATTCCATTCATTTTTATTTGTCAGTACTTTTAACAATTGACGTTGTCACTCAGCAGCTATACAGAAACCTTGATATGAGCGGAAAGAGTGTTAAGTGCTCCTTCGCCAAACACAGAAGGTTATGTTCTTTGTGTTCACTTTACACTCTTTAGGTTCCTATTTCATGTTCAAAGGTGTGAGCATATAAGATGCAGGTCCAGTTTGTAAAAGAGGTCATTTGGTCATGGTTTTTGTTCAATGGTTCACCATTTGCATTTCCTTTCATAAGAGTGGTTCTGTTTTGTATAGCATTACTTAAACTTGGGTGTGAGTGTATTCATGACTTACTCATTTCTCACATAATGCTATTGTAAACATTTGATAAAATGGCTGCACTTTGGCTTTGTGTGCTTAGTTAGCTAAAATGGCATCATAATGAACAGAATGAGCAGAAAAAAAATACTCTCTCTTGTTTTTTGTTCTAAACCCCAGACTCACAACGAGTTCGTGCTCACCCATGTGATTGTGCCCAAACAGTCATCGGGGCCAGACTACTGTGACATGGAGAATGTGGAGGAGCTTTTCAGTTATCAGGACCATCATAACCTACTGACTCTCGGCTGGATCCATGTAGGATACTTTCTGCCTTTCCATCAAATTGCCTTCTTTGTCTCATTTTTTTTTATTAATACAGCCTCATTGTAGTGGCAGAGAAAACATAATACTGATTTGAAAGATGAGTGTTTTCTCAAAACATAATGGGATGTTAGTGAAAAGCAAAGAGGTTTATACAGAATAACCCCTTTGAGTTTCTCCTATTACCTGCTGGATCAAATATAATGGTGCTTCACACAGAGGGTCACCATGGTAACATCCCTAATCATTTTACAGAGTTATTCTCAGTACCTGTCAAGTCACCTATTGACCATGTGAGAAGGTAAAGATGTTGGTTATTAATATTTGTGTGTGTGCGTGTGTGTGTGTGTGTGTGTGTTTATACATGCATGCCTGCAGACACATCCCACACAGACAGCTTTTCTCTCTAGTGTGGATCTTCACACACACAGCTCCTATCAACTGATGCTGCCCGAGGCCATTGCCATTGTCTGCTCACCCAAGCATAACGAGTGAGTATAATCACGCACTCCCCTCGCCATCTCATAGCTGCCATGCCAGGATCATGACCAGGATATTTTTTCAGAATGGCACCACTCATTATGAATAAACAAAGCCTCCAAAAGCCTCAATTATATTTTAATTTTAGAACAAATTGCAGAGCATTTCATCTAAAACTTTGTAAATCCATTTTTTTCCTCTCCTTTTCTTCTTCTGCCTTCTCTCTCGTTCCTTCTTTCTTTTTTAACCTCACCTCTCTTTGTCTGTCTTGTCTGTCTGTCTCTCTCTGTTTTCTTGTCTGTCTTTCACTCTGTTTCTCTGTCTGTCTATCTTGTCTGTCTGTTCGCAGTACCGGCGTGTTCCGCCTCACCGCTGCTGGCATGAGCGAGGTGGCTGGGTGCAGACTTAAAGGTTTTCACCCTCACAGGAAAGACCCTCCTCTCTTCACCGTAAGACACTCAGCTACACTTTTTCTGATTCAGTTCAATGTTACAGCCTTTATCACTGTAAGATCCTCATCTATACTTGTGCTGATTAAATACCAAAAGCATAGGTGTTGTTTTAACATTTTAAACTCTAGCATTGAATGGTTATGGAGTAAACACACACAAGTGGAATGCTGAGCTCAGTTTTCCAGTTTTCTACCTCTTTGTCTCTGTTACTACAAATTCAATGCCATCTTAGTAAATTAGACCATTACACATTTACTGTTTTGTTGACTAGCATTTTTAATTAAAGTAATTAGCTAGCTATCATTTCTGCTAATCTTTACATCGATTGAGCTTTTTAGAAAATAAATTGTCAGTATAATTTGTTTGACTTTTTTGGAATCATGTTACAACTGTTGAGAAAATCAGGAAATAAATTATGACAATGCAGCTAAGCACTATCTAGAAGCTAGCTATACGTTTAGACTAGCTAGACTGTCTATGCTAAAAATACTAAATTCTGTTAGCTAATGGTATTGTAGTGTGATGTTATGGTCATCTCATCATACATAGCTGATTTGTCAGCCAGTGGACCTATTTTTATTTTTTTTTAACTTCTGTTTCCTTTTTTTTTTTCCTTGTGTATTTGGTATAAGTGGAGCCTGACAACAGTACCGCTAGGGCTGGGCGGTATGTATGGAATAAAAACACTGTCAATAATAATCGTACGTAATTCAAAGCATTTGTGTGTAAATTTAAATTTTGCGGAGTTGGATCCCAAAACCTACGGCCACGACAGTTTACAGATACAAGATTTTGCGTGTTTGTTCAAATACAACTCCAAAATGTACGACTATGACAGTTTACACACACAACGCCTGTTTTCACAACACCTCTTTTTCACACACAAAAACGGTCTGCGAAACAACTGTCAAAAATACGACATCATGTTCGTAGGCATTACTATCCGAGGGAAGATGAATCGATTCCACGTAGTGCGCGTGCGCCCCGCCCTCTTTTAAACCACTGGCGCCGAAATGGCGGATCAGCAGCCAAGCGCTCACTCGTCGTCTCGGGTAAGTTGGTTTTTCCTTCCAAATTCGGACATGTTTAAGGGTTATTTATCACTAATAACAGAGAGGAGTAATATTACAGAGATAGGTTAACTATAGTAAGATAGATTAGCTCTCATAGTAAGGTTACATTAGGTGCTTAAAGAATACAGCTGTTTAGGAGGTCATCACTGCAGTCTGTAGTGTGATGAGATAGGCCTACATAAAAGACACTCACACCTAGCCATTTCCTGCTGCACTGACTGCCCATTTGACTTGGACCTTCTTTCTTGTGCTGACTGTCCACTGATATTGAACTGGTTCCCCATTTTCTGATGTCCAACACTTAAGGTGTTGGTCAACATCGACACCAGATTCTGGGCTGAGTGCAAGATGTCACCTAATGGAACCTGATAAACAATAAAATTTGACTTTAACACTTAAGCAGTGAACACGTATTCCAGTGCATGTACACATCTGTTAGTAAGTTAACACTTAAAATTGCTAATTCTTTTATGTAGGCCTATCTCATCACGCTACAGACTGCAGTGATGACCTCCTAAACAGCTGTATTCTTTAAGCACCTAATGTAACCTTACTCTGAGAGCTAATCTATCTTACTATAGTTAACCTATCTCTGTAATATTACTGCTCTCTGTTATTAGTTATAACCAACCCTTAAACATGTCCGAATTTGGAAGGAAAAACCAACTTACCTGAGACGATGAGCAGTGTTGTAATGTAACGGAGTAAAAATACTTTGTTACTGTACTTAAGTAGAAATATCACGTATCTGTACTTTACTTCGCTATTTAAATTTGTCAACTTTCATTTTTACGCCACTACGTTTCCTAGGTAAAATGTATACTTTTACTCCGTTATATTTCCACTAAGCATCTTCGTTACTATAAAATAAAATCAGAAGAAATGTGTGTGACTGCAACAAGGGAGGTTTGGTGAATCACTGCTCCTAGAGTGCATTACCCTCCGCACGCTGTACGGAGAAGCACAGGTACGCGCAGCGTGCACGCGCAGTCAGAGCTGGAGGCGTTTATCTATAACGTTAATCGGAAAGCTGCAAATACAGCAACCAAAAGCAGTGAAATGTCACAATTCTTATTACCAGAGTTGCACAAACAAAATATTAATGCAAACTCCATACAATACTAAATAAAAATAATATTTATTGATTTGGCCTTTGTGAATATTAGTTTATTAATGACTGCATTGGACACACTGTTTGTAGAGAATACACACATACATGAACTGATTTGATTCAAGACTGGCATCATTACATCATGCATAAAGTTTTGGTGTCCAATTTTGCCATTTAATAATACCATAACTTTTGGCTTACTATGTAGTCATATAATATAAAACTCTTCTTGTTTTAAATTCTCACTGAGGGCTAAAACCCCTAAAGATGAAACCCTAGAACCGTCCCTGCTCTTATGCCTACCGAAAATCACTGAAATTTTACTTTTTACTTTTACTTCAAATACTTAAGTACATTAAATATCAGAAAATGAATTTTGATACTTAAGTACAGTAAATATCAGATACTTTAAGACTTTTACTTGAGTAGTATTCTAAAAGGTGTCTTTCACTTCTACCAATGTCTTTTTCTAGTATGATACTTGTACTTTTACTCAAGCAATGCTTTCTAATACTTTATACAACACTGACGATGAGTGAGCGCTTGGCTGCTGATCCACCATTTCGACGCCAGTGGTTTAAAAGAGGGCGGGGCGAATGCGCACTTCGTGGAATCGATTCATCTTCCCTCGGATAGTAATGCCTGTGAACGTGATGACGTATTTTTGACAGTTGTTTCGCAGACCGTTTTCGTGTGTGAAAAAGAGGTGTTGTGAAAACAGGCGTTGTGTGTGTAAACTGTCATAGTCGTACATTTTGGAGTTGTATTTGAACAAACACACAAAATCTCGTATCTGTAAACTGTCGTGGCCGTAGGTTTTGGGATCCAACTCCGCAAAATTAAAATTAACACACACATGCTTTGAATTACGTCCGATTATTATTGACAGTGTTTTTATTCCATAGTATGACGGTATATTCCGTTTCCGCGGAATAAAATGTCTACCGTTACAGGTTTTTCTATTCCGTGCATACAGTGGAATTTAAATTAATGGGCGTGGTTAACCTCACGTGTAGCACGCCTGGATCTGAGAACGATTGAGAAGCGGCACATAAGCGTAGATAAGAAGAGAAAGACATGCATGCTGATAAAGAAATCCCACAAACCAATCCCGAGCAGGAGGAGGAACTTGTTGTGAAATGAGGGGCGACATCAGTGGTATGGACGTGGTTCGGGTTTACAAAGGCTCACAAAGAGCAGACAAATGTGATTTGCAAACTGTCACACGAATGTAGCCGTTAGCCATGCTAGCACGAGTAACTTGTTTTATCATCTAAAAATGAAGCATGTCAAAGATTACAACGAAAGCCAACAGATGCGCTCCTTTTGTTGATTTACCTGGAAAATTATTATTCCGTGATATATACCGCTACCGTGAAATAAAATAACTTGTTCCGTGAAACAGATTTTTGGTCATTCCGCCCACCCCTAGTACCGGCAATCAAACGAGTGCCTTTTTGAGAGGTGTTAACAGCTAGTTTGTGATGTATGTCCCCTGTGGTGCTAATATAAATGTCATATAACTAAAACACTGTTAGAAACAGTGCAGCACTCCTGAGATATCCTAATCATGCAGACCCAATTTCTGCATGTGTGTTAAAGTTAAATAACATCTTGGCTCCTTAAAACTGACACTGTAAGTGAGAATGAAAAACTCAATGCTCTTCTTTTAAAGGAAGTGAAAATCCAATTTGTGTAATTTACAGATCTGTAAGCACGTGGTTGTGAAGGACGCCAAAACGTCAGTGCTGGACCTCAGGTAACAGAAGAAGGAAGGACGTGCTTCAGTAGAAGCTACAGACCCAGGAGTTTTATTTTTATCACCGGCTGCTTGAAGGCTTTTTTGTATTTATTTATTTCTTAAACAAAAAAGTACTGTGAAGTGGATTCTGTGTTGCACAGGTTGCTGTTGGCTTCTTGTAATGAAGCTGTAAAGCTTTTAAGTGTTTTTTTCCCCCCCTCTGTGTCTGATTTGTTAGAATTTTTAACAGCTTGCTTTAGCATTTGTGCCTGTTTGTTCAGAAGCCATCTTTATGGACAGGTTTGTGATCTGATCTGATCTGATCGCTTGTCAGGTTTTATATTATGGTGTGTCCTGAAGGTGGCATCGTTTAGCTATTAATGCCACAACCAAAATGTGAACTTCTTACCAGGATGCAAAGTTCTTTTTAGACAGTTGCCTTATGTAAAGTGATGTGATTCGATTTTTTTTATTATTTCTTGCTATTTACTCAGATACTTTCTACCCAATATGTATTTGCAACGTTTGTATCTTGTCATTTATGCCGAATCGAATTGTTACAGCTCCAGTGTTTAGTCAAGGGAACTCAAATTATAATCAGTATGTATTTTATATTATTGAGTTAAAGACAAAACAACCTTTTCCTGCTAGAGAACTTCTGGTCAGCGAAGGTTATGTTTGACTTGAAGGAGTGGCAGGTTTTAGGTTACTGACGCAATTTTATAATGTTGACTTATTTGGCATTAGTCTAGGTGCTCAGCAGTTAAAATAAACAGTAAAGCTGAACAGCATAAATATATCCACAGTTCCTCAGTTTTGCCTCACTTTCTCCTTAACCAAAGGACCTACAGTAAAATAAGCAAAGAAACCTAATACGCCTTATTGGAGGAGCTACTGCTAGAGCTAGAGGCTTGATAGAACCAGTGATCTCAGGTATCATCCTCTCATGCTAACATGCTAACTTAAATCAATCAGTGGCTCCTCCTCTGTTTTGCGACTTTCCGTTCCACAGTGGTACAGCAGAAAATAACTTTCCAAGTTTGTTTCCTCTTTGATGGTGAGTGAGTCAGCATGTAGTGGATTTTGTGTGTGCTGTGGCATTGTATTTTTTCCCCCCTTTTTTAGGGCTTTATATGGGGTTTCATAGTTCCTCTTAAACCTTTAGTGCTGTTTTATTCTGCAACAGGAACTTGCGGGCAATATGATGCATTGACTGTATAACGTTTACCCCCTACTGCCATTTTTTTTTTAAATAAAAGAAGGAAAAAATGAGCGTATGAGGGTATCAATGGTATCATTTTTAAATCATACTAATCTCATTTTTAATAAGGGCTAATGTAATTATTCAGATTGAAGGCAGAAATCTAAGTTATCTGAAATCTGGGACATGATAGAAAGAAAATGTGTAATGATTATTTTAATGAAGGTGCTGCTATTCTGCTCATGACCTAAATAATTTGTTACTTTTTTGGAATTTGTGTGGGCTGTTGACATTTAAGTGAGTAAGTAATGAAATGAAGAAACATGAAGTACCTTTTAGGTCAGGTTGCTTATTTATATAGCATTAGTTTCACAATTTTGCAATCCAGCTTGCAAAATGGTGTCAAATAATACATTAAACTCACTTGTAACCTTTTTTTTTTTTTTTTTTACCATGCTCAAAAAGTAACCGTGCTCAGAAAAGAAGACATTAAATACAGTTCTGGTATGCAGAGCTTTATTTATTCCTGGGGTCATTTTATAGCCATCCATACAAATTGTCTCAAAGCAGAGAGAAAACACATGCAAGCGTTATCTTACACTGTTTGAAACACGAGGGAGTATGTGAGTTCTGTTTCTTTAAAAGCCATTACAAAACACCTTGCGATTATTCTCTCTCCCTCCCTCCATCTGGAGTCTCACTAACCCCAGGAATCTTCCCAATCTGTTCATCTTGGGAGCTTTGCTCATCCAATGTAACAAAAACAATCAATGACGAGAAACAAAATCCAAACATTCACGCAAGTGTGGGCAGTGCAAAGACAAAACAGGAGAGAAACCAGAGGATACATTCACAGTTTACAGGAAGCGAGAGCAGAGTTTTGAGGGCTAGGGGCTGTTGAATTTAGAAGCACTTGCGATGCACAATGGATGGACCGGCCTCGTCATATTCTTGCTTGCTGATCCACATCTGCTGGAAGGTGGAGAGTGAAGCCAGGATCGAGCCACCAATCCATACTGAATACTTTCTCTCTGGTGGGGCGATGATCTACACACACACAATGCACAGTTGCAAAAAAGGTCAGTGTTATGATCTTCATTGGTACCACAAGAACATCTAACAAACACTGACCTAAAACGTTTCGGGTCTGGAAATCAACCCAGTCAGTGTACTCACCTTGATCTTCATGGTGCTGGGGGCCAAAGCAGTGATCTCCTTCTGCATCCTGTCAGCAATGCCAGGGTACATGGTGGTACCACCAGACAGGACGTTGTTGGCGTACAGGTCCTTACGGATGTCAATATCGCACTTCATGATGCTGTTGTAAGTAGTTTCATGTATACCAGCAGACTCCATGCCTAAGAGGGAAAACCAGTATTTAGAATCAAATATTGCAGAGAGAAACTAAGAAAGAGGAGAGGAAAGGAAAGAGGCATTACCGATGAAGGATGGTTGGAAGAGGGTCTCAGGACAGCGGAACCTCTCGTTGCCAATGGTGATGACCTGCCCATCAGGAAGCTCATAACTCTTCTCCAGAGAGGAAGAGGTGGCAGCAGTGGCCATCTCATTCTCAAAGTCCAATGCGACGTAGCACAGCTTCTCCTTGATATCACGGACGATTTCTCTTTCAGCTGTATTCGATCAGATTGCTTCAGTAAATTAGCACTCGTGTAAAACATTCATGCTTCCAAATCCAAAAAGTATACATCAAAAAGTCTGTGTTTCAGAGTTGACCTGAGTACTGTATAAATTAGAATATTCTCAGTCTAGATTAATCATTGCTGTTTTGTGGAATTCATTATATTTTGACATAAGGTTACAGCAAAGATAAACAGATAGTGTTTCAATTGTGTCTGCATTCACCAGTGGTCACGAAGGAGTAGCCACGTTCAGTCAGGATCTTCATGAGGTAGTCAGTGAGATCACGGCCGGCCAAGTCCAAACGCATGATGGCGTGAGGAAGAGCATAGCCCTCGTATATGGGCACGTTGTGGGTGACACCATCACCAGAATCAAGAACAATACCTGCAGAAAATCAAATGTTTGATCAGACAAATTTTCCTGCACTCTAAAGCTAAACATGTTCCAAAAGGGACAAAGCAACTGACCTGTTGTGCGTCCGGAGGCATAGAGGGATAGCACTGCCTGAATAGCTACGTACATGGCTGGAACATTAAAGGTCTCAAACATAATCTGAAGGAAAAAGACAGTAGTGTTTGCAGGTGAAAAGTACTTAGGGTGCTATTCTTATATTGTACACTCTTTGTTTAGTACTTTAGAATTTATAGAGGGTTTGGATTTCTATCTACATTTTGGCAGGTCTGAGAAGTGCAAACTGAGCCTGACCTGGGTCATCTTCTCCCTATTGGCTTTAGGGTTAAGCGGAGCCTCTGTCAGCAAGGTAGGATGCTCTTCGGGAGCAACACGGAGCTCATTGTAGAAGGAATGATGCCAGATCTTTAAAAAAAAAGAAAATAAAACTAATTACATTGTGGACAAATCAATTCAACATTAGAATTAATCATTACAAATGGGCTGATAAAAGTTTGGTAGATCATCTGTGAAAATCTGGAGTTTTCTTAATTGTGATACAAGATGCTCACAACGAGTGAGATATGGCGTAGTCACAGAGAGCTAAGTGAATAATACCATCTGCTGCATGCATCTGCTAGTCGATGACAATGTGTGCCTGAAGGATAGCGTTTGACACTTTAGTGTGTGTGTGTGTGTGTGTGTGTGTGAGAGTGAGTCATGTGCACAGTGAATGATACAGCAGTATATCTATTCCAGGTATCAACATACAGAAGACCAAATTAAAAGTCTAGAGATAAGAACATTTTCAGCCACATATCTAGCATCAGGCACACATGCTGTGTGTTACTATTTTGGGAAATTATTTGTTCTCGTGTTCTTGGCAACTTCTGGGTTGTAATGATGCCTAAATTAGCAAGGACTACTTACTTTTTCCATGTCGTCCCAGTTTGTGATGATGCCGTGCTCAATAGGGTATTTGAGGGTCAAGATACCTCTTTTGCTCTGTGCTTCATCACCAACATAACTGTCTTTCTGCCCCATCCCCACCATCACACCCTAAGAGCAGACACAAAGGCGTTCAACAACATAACTCAAAACACAAATGAAAATAAAAAGATTAAAGTTTTCCATTCTATTCAGCTAAATGTCATGATTCCAGTAGGTGTATGTTTGCAGTTTACTGTCCCACTGTGCCTAAATGGTGTGGTTGGAGAAAGTTCACCTGGTGTCTGGGACGGCCCACGATGGAGGGGAACACAGCTCGTGGGGCATCATCCCCGGCGAAGCCTGCCTTACACAGTCCTGAGCCGTTATCGCACACCAGAGCAGTACTTTCTTCGTCGTCACACATGGTTCAGCTCGGATTTCCTTCTTCACTCCAACAGGAGACAATCACTGCAAACGCACCAGACAATTATCAAGAAATCTGCTTTCTAGGCTTGTAAATGGCCTTGCTTTTTATATTATTATTAATATTATTTACTGTAGTTTGAAGGTTTAAAAGTGTTTGTGTGTGTGTGTGTGTGTGTGTGTGCCTGTCTGTCTGTCTGTCTGTCTGTCTGAGAGTAGGCATGTGCATGTTTGTGATAACGACCACACCCTACTCCATAAAATCACAGATGCATGGAATACTAGAATATTACAGCTTAAATTTTTACAGAATTTTAGTTAAACTGTTAATAATACCAGTAGTAAATTATTCTAGAATTAATCCACATTGTAAAAATTAACAAGAATATCTCTGCAGAACTCATCCACTGCCCCACTGTCATGCATCCTGAATCCTACATTTCTGTCCCTGATGAATGAGTACTTCACCATGGGAAAAATTCCTAATTTGGAAATAATGGGGAGGCATCTCTCTGTCTCTGGACTTGCTTTTGAAACTCCTTTTGGCCCTCCCTATCCACAATATCTCAGCGAGGGGGGGGGGGGGTTGTAAGTGCAAGAAAAGTTGGGAGTCACACTGATGCCTTTGGTCCATTTAAGAAAACCATATTTAGGCATAATCCTCACAAATCACAAGGACTTTAATCCAGCAGGGGCCACAACCATCTAGACTAATGGTCATATCTCCAAGCGTCTATCATCTAACAGACAGCCTGTAAAGGTTATGCAGATTTATACAGGTTTACTGGAACTCTGCATGCATATAGCAATAAATAACAGGTTTGTCAATACTTTTACAGATAAATCTGAATTATAATATCCATTATTGATCCATAGTCACTATAGCATCGTTATGAACAAAATCTACATTTTAATAGCATAAAGGATAAATCTGCATTATAACACTTATGAGTGACAAACATCAATTTTTATTGCATTATTGATGTAACTGCATTATGATGATATGACTATGTGATAAATGTGTCAATCAGTGCCACATAATACTGAAAGCACTGAAACTCTCAGTTTCCATTTCAAAGCATCTTTCAAACTGCATGCACCTGAGTAAACTCACAAAACTACAATCAGATGTGCATTCTTTTGTAACAAGTTATACTTCAAAAGAGCTCACAAAACACAGCATGTCTCAGAGGGTGTGAAAAAGATTGTGAAAAACTGAGATTGAGAGATAGGAAGAATATGGGTGGAGGTTACTTACCCTGACAGTGCTGGGCCGGGGGGTTTAGCCACTTGGTGATGGTGTGGCCCTGACCAGTGTGTGGAGCTCTTATGTAGGTCCAGTGTGTGCTTCCAAGCTCCCTCCCACCTCCCAAACATGGAGCCAGGTTCATACACAACCCATCGGGTTCACTCTACTACAGCCTTATAGGGATGACTGGGGAAGAACACTCCAATCCGGGCAGCCATCGCTCAGGGCATTCCAGCCACTCTCTCTCTTTCTCTTTTTTTTTGCTCCGAAAGGATGGAGACCTCATCATGCTAGAACATAAACACAGAGAACTAGTAGAAGTGAGGCTACCCCTCCTAACACACAAACATGCACACATACTCAGCAGGCCGTGTTCCAATATACCTTAGAATGGTGTACATATTAAACATATGTTAAACAACATAACATATTAGAAATGTCTGACAGTATTATTAACAATATAGTAAAACTTGAGGGGAATTTAAAGCTCATCTACTGGTAACTTTTATTCTAGTTAGTTGACTAAAACTTTAGTCTAGTTAGTTAATTTTTAGTATGTGTATATATATATATATATATATATATATATATATATATATATATATATATATATATATATATATATATATATAATGTTGGCTTGTAGAAGCCAACATTCTGTTTTGTTTGTTCTGTTTTGTGATTCAAAAAACTGAAATGATTCAAAAAATGAAATGATTCATGATGATGCCACTTACTATGAAGAATAAAGATAAAGCTGATAAAGGTACTTTCATGTATTGGGAAGGTTATTTGTTTCCAGAAGTTAGTACACTGTCAGTAAATGTAGCATGATATAAACCCATGGTAATGCAGAAAAAATTTTAGCTGGTTATAAAAAACAGCTTGTATGCCTCACACCTTCTGTCCATGCAAACTCAATAATTAGTGCCGACTGCTTGACTCAGTAAGTGTTCATATTTCATGGACTGTAACTAACAGAATGTGTGCTGTACTGTATGTGGAGGGAATGAACTCTGCTTGATCTGCCTCTGTGTCTCTGATCTTCAGCTTGCACCTTGTTTCTTGCAATCAGGCTTGCCATGTGATCAACTATTTAACGGAAAATTGTGAGGAATGTACAAGATTAGCAATCAGAGACCAAAAAAAGAAGACCAAACATCTGCAGGACTACAATTAATAGATGTAGATGAGTGCACATGATTATGGACTTGAGTATGCACACTATGTACTATTACTACCAGAATTTACAATCTATTATAATACACATTATGTACATAGAAAATAATTAATCAGTTCTATTGGTTATGATACCCTTACAGGTCTCAGTCCTTTACTTTGGGTTTGGTTGGTCCTGCTTTCTTTTTTAGATATATTCGTGTCTACAGATTTTCAAGTTAAGGGTCTCATGTAAACACTTCACTAGCATGTGTCTGTTCTTTTTTTTTTTCTTGCTCCACACTCAGTGGTTCACAGTGAAATGTTACAGTTTTCTCCTCCCTGTTAGCTGTCTTTAATGCAGCACCAAAAAAGGAGCTGTTCGGTAAATAAGGAGAGACTTGGCAGCCGGCTTCTCTCTCAGGCATGTAAGGAAAGAAAAGAACACTGCGGAAGGAGTGGGTTGGGAAAAATCACAGTCTAGCATGGAGAATTACAGTGTGTATATATGGATGAATGCCTATCTGTCTACCTGTTGGTGTAATGCATGTAAGGACACATGGCAAGGGAATGGGAATAATTGAGACTGGGATACACATTTTCAGAGGGCTAACCATAAATGAAAGTTTGAGAGCAGGAGATCCATAATACTATTCATATTAGTAGGTCACTGTTCACATTTTCATTGCCATGTTTAGATGTGCTCTTGATGTTGAGACTTCCTCTCGTCATACCACTGGTCTTCAATACACTGCTAAACATGCTAAGACAAGGCCACTGAAGCTCTGTTCACATTACCTCAATCTTTTCATGACAACACCTGATAAGTACTGAATCTGGTTCACCAGCTGTGTTACAGGTGGCAAAAACAGAAAACTGTACAATGCATGAGGTCCATATGATCTGTATTAAGAGCCACTAATGTTGTCCATCATAGCCTCTACATATGAATGTAATATAAAGGCAATGACATGCTGAAACTTTATCACCACTTTACCAATGGCTGCAGGGCAAAAGTGTTATAAAAACTGTAGAACAAATAAAAACAATGTGTGCTAAATTGTCTTGAAACCTTTAAAATCAAACAAGACCAGCCTCAGATAATAATCTACCCTCAATGGTCTGAATAACTGAATGAGTTCAGTCAATTATTTAACTGAAATGCTTTCATTCTGGTTCAGTAAGAATGCACTTCATCAGAACCAGCAGCAGTAGTAATGCTTGCTACTGGGCGGTGGATGAACTTATGCTCTTTTGGCATGTGCTTTGACCGAAAATGGCAAGGCAGCTGTTCTCTTAAAGGGCTCCTTCAGTCAACATCTCATTGGACGCCTAGGATTAACACGATTCAACTCAGAATAAGCATGAGAATGCCTTAGTGCAATGCCTGAATACTTCTCTCTCTCTCTCTCTCTCTCTCTCTCTCTCTCTCTCTCTCTCTCTCTCTCTCTCTCTCTCTCTCTCTCTCTCTCTATTTTAATATTTTATTACACAATTACTGTCTCCTTAGTTTCAAAAGTAAAATTATACTGGATTGTTCTCAAATGATTTGCCAAAGGATCAACATCCTCTAGACACCGGTTCATAGCAGATTTGAAAAAACAAGCATGTGAAACATTGTGAAATGTGTGATCCTTAAACATGTAGTAACTTCAGATTGTTGCAATATGTGTCAGTAAAGACATCGTGATTACCTCCCTGACCTCCCAGGCGTGGGTGGATCTTAGTAAAAGTGTGGAAGCGTGACAAATGAAATGATGAATTTATTGCGTATTTCTCTTTTCTTTACTCTGGGTCAACTGTGTATCCTGTTTGTCCAGGAAGTGAGATTGTATCCGGTCAGGATCAGTCTATGTTTGGGTAGCAAATTCAAAGCAAATTCTCTCTTTAGGGCCTGATAACTGTAACAGTGACTTGTAGTTTCTCATGACTGCTGTTCTGGATTTAGTTTGGTTTTTTGCAGATGCTGTGTAAAGCAGTGATCATCTAGTTCTGCTCTGTGTTAGTGCTGGTTACAGGGTACAGCTCTTGGCTTTTGCCATCCAAAGTTTATCTGGAATGTTGTCTTTGTTCATAAACTATGGTCTCTTATCTGTGTTCATGTATAGTGGGAATGAGAAGTTCATTTGTTGGAGTGCTCCTTATATTAATTAAGATCAATTTGCTTGTAGAACTGCTAATATTTTTCCCCCATTAGTGTGATGAATGAGTAGAACCCAGAGCCCACCCTCACACAACACATTAGACTGGATTATACTATCCACTTAAAGAACCATTACATTATTGTAAATAGTTGTTAATTATTGCCTACAGTGTTCAAGAAGCCTTCTTGTTAAGTGCATTAACTGCTGTTCTGAATTTATTCCCTATTTTCACGTCTGCTTTAGCTGACAATAAGACTTCTAAATACATTACATGGCCAAATGGTTCTGGATACCTGACCATCACATCCATATGTGCTAATCCAGATTTTCCAGTTTACTGTTATAATAAGCTCTACTCTTTTGGAAAGGTGTTCCAATAGATTTTGGAGTTTGTCTGTCGGGATTTATACATTCAGCATTAGTGAGATGAGGTTAAGAAGTCCTAGTGCTTTGGTCAGCGTTCTAGTCCATCCTAATGGTGTTCATTGGGGTTGAGGTCAAGGCTCTGTGCCGTTCATTTGAGTTCTTTCACTTGATCCTTGATACATCATGTCTTCATGGAGCTTGCTTTGTGTACATTGCATTTTCATGCTGAAACAATTTCAGGACTTTTAGATTCAGTGAAAGGAATTTGTAATTATACAGCATATAAAGACAATCTATATTATTGTGTAGCTCCAACTCTGTGGCAACAATTTGAATAGAACTCTAATTTTGTTTATTTCTAACAAAACACTTTTAATTAACAACCATATTGATCTGCCAATAGAATTAGACAATTACAAACTTGTAATGAGTGAAAATATCAGGATATAGGTATAATAAAGAAAAATATTGGTTGAAAAACTGACAATATTCAAGATATTTTTACTTGATAGTGATGTGCAGTATAAATGTGGACACCCAAATAGCAGCTTTTTACAATAGAAGGGAATTTTTAGTGAAAGAAAAAAGAAAAGAAAAGAAAAGTCTGCATTATTTCGTGCATTAAATCTTGTCTATACTACATCTATATCAGATCAGAATACAATTCTGATTCGAAAAGAAAACCAAATGAGTACAGACCCCACACACAAGCCCCTTCTTTCCCTGTATGCCTCATGTATGGTTTTAGTTTGCCTCTTTTGCCACCCAGTGGCCAAATATTGAAGTAAAGATTACAGGAAAGTCCCTAATTTCTCTGACTGGGAACTTCCACTATAGTGCATAAATAGAAATGGGAATTAACACACAAGATAATAAATATATACCCTGTTGATTGATTAATTAATTAATTAATTAATTAATTAATTAGACATAAAATGTGACAATTTATCATGCTTTTATATATTAGTAATGCATACATTAATATACAGTAGTTTGTATTAAGTCAAATTTGTAGTTTAGGTCAAATAAAGATTAAATATAGTACTACTACTACTACTACTACTACTACTACTACTACTACTACTACTACTACTACTAATTATTATTAGTATTATTATTATTATTATTATTATTATTATTATTATTATTATTATTATTAGTAGTAGTAGTAGTAGTAGTAGTAGTACAGAAGAAACTACACCACACTGAAATAATGTTTCATTCATTTAATAATTTTCAGTAACCTATTTATCCTGGGCAGGGCTACAGTAGATCCAAAGTCATAATGCATCTTGAATGTGATATCAGTCCATTACAGGACATCATACAAAACACACACTCGCACATTCATTTTGGAACTATTGTGAGAAGCCAGTCCACCTACATTTGTGTTTCTAGGAGCTATGAATGAAACGAATGAACTTGTAAAAAGCCTAAGCCCTAGGCCTAGAGCGAGAACATGACAGACAATAACCTGGGCTCAGGATCAAACTCAAGTCAGAAACAATACCTACTATGATACAACAAGGAGATATGTAATTTATCTTCTTTGTATTTATGAGCTAATACATTTTCACTTTCTCCTGGGTAGCGTACACAAGGAACACTAGGAATTCATTATGTAAGTCAAAGTATTCATAAAGTATATGAAAAATGTAACCCTGAACTAAATCCCTGAACTGAAATAGATCATGCAACTTTAAATAGACAAATCGTGTCCCTTTCTATTATTAACCTTACACAGTTTTTTTTATTGTAGTTTTTAAACAGGTTGAATTAGTCTAAAAAATAAATTTAAAACAATTACAATGTGAACACTCTGTGCTTCATTGTTTTGCATAATGCTTTAAAAAATGGGAGGGATTTAGTAGTTAGCTATGTAAAAGTACTGGGACTTTCCCTTTTTCATTTTCCACTTCTCTACACGATCACTTTCCACAATGGAAGGGCCGGAGATTACATCATCAGTCATGAGTGGAAGCGGCATGTGTCAAACTGATGAAAATGTATGTGAACTAGAAAGTAGCACCGCTGACCCTTGATCAGAATAAGTAAACATAATCCATGAGACATAAAATATTGTTTGTCTTGGTCAGGGCTGAAATATTAGACATAATAGATAAGAAAATCACATGACTCACTATCGGTAGAAACATACTGGTATGGAAGGAAACAATAGAAAGTAAAGGAAAATAAAACCCTCTCACCTCTGAGCATGTCACCAAACTTGATTGTTGTCTTAAACTGTAAACACAATAGCCTCTGTGTTTTCCACAGTTGATCTGGTACAGCTAGTATGTTTCATTAGAAAAAAAAGTTCTGTGGCTTGAACCCACAACCGTTGGATCACTAACCATAGCTGAGTTTAGTGACGTTAAGCCGTTGCTGTTTTTGTGGGGATGGGGGGGGACACAGTACACAAGTGTGTTGGTATACTGTTATCAAATTTATATATTTATCTAATCATTCAGTCATGTGCAGTAACACAGGATTGAATCCAATCTGGTAAATTTCCCATGACCTCTTTGATCAACAAGGTGTTTCAGCCTGTCGGCCCTTTGCCCATTTTTGCACCATTTTGTGTAAAATCCCAGGAGTTTAGCAGGTTTTGAAATATTCAAAGCCCATTTAGCACCAACATTGTTCTAGTGTTTGATGGGATCATTAACTTTTTTTTGCACTGTGATGCTGCTACGATCAGATAACTGCATAATTGGGATGTGGTAGCTCAGTGGTTAAGGCGTTCGACTACTGATCAGTAGGTCATTGTTTTGAATCCTAGGTCCACCAAGTTGCCACTGCTGGGCCCCTGAGCAAAGCCCTTAACCCTAAATTGCTCAGGTGTATAAACTGGATAAGAGTGTCTGCTAAATGCTGTAAATGTAAATGTAATTGTGCATGAGTGTCAGTGTATTAATGAAAGATATACCAGTCACTCTGCCGGGAAAAAAAACAACAACCTATCTATGCTGCCTATATATTGACCTAACCATAATCCATAATATGATTTTACTGGAATAGAATGGAATAAAATTTTAACGGTTAATAGAATCTAAGGAAACCGAAACAGCACGTAGTCTCACTTTGTCAATTTTCTTGTGAAATAAACTCCATAATCTCCATAATCTCAATGGAAAGAATAGACAGACTTTGTCAAGACGTGTCAGCTCGATATCTGTGTATCTGTGCTCGATATCTAACATCAGTCATGAAAGCAACGTTAGTTTCACATTGTGTGTCTAATACATAACACAAAATTTACAAAATATTTAAAAAAATTAACTTAATAGGACTTTCTGAAGTGGGTAACGATAAATGTTGATTATCTGACTGATAATATTTTAATCACGCAATTAGCAGAATCCCCGTCGGCTGCTGCTGTGATGCTCGGAAAGGTTTCAAATGTGATAAGGCATCTAACTGAAATTAAACAAGGGACACCATTGTGCTCTCAGAAACTAGCTGAGTGACTTGGGATGTCACTCAGACATGTTCAGGCCATGCATCTGCATTGTGAATTAACATTTAGTTAAACAGTTTGACATTAGTGAGTGTCTTCTTTTTGTGTTTGTTTATTTTTTTTTAATTGTCACTGAGTGCCGTGCCAGGTTCCCAGCAATGGCAGCTTTGTGGTAATAGGTTATAAACTCACAACCTTCTGACCCACAACGTTGACCCACTGAGCTACAACTTCTGTGATTTTTATGAATGGTGAAATTACCACCTGCCTTTTAAATGAAACGATTCAGGATTATTTAAAAGTATTATATATGTTGCTGCAATCATTTATTAATTAAAATCACTCACTGATTCAATGGCTACTTATTTATTCATCTATTGACGTGTTTATTTGACAGAGACAATATGCATTAATTAACATTAGTATTAATTATTTAAAGATTTAGCTAAATGGCTCATTTCACTTCCTGTCCTTGGGCAAGCTGATGTTTAATAGTGATGTGCGGATTTATTTACGATCCCAACGTCTCTTTATATTATCATAAGTAACTTGCTGTCACCAGAAAAGTCTAATTATATCCGGTTAGGGGAAGGAACTACTTCTCCTTCCGCCGGTCAGGTGTGTGTGCACTGCGGCTCTGTGACCGAGCCGGCCTCTGCAGCCCTTTATTTTCCCGCTTCGAAGACTGCAGACTGAAGAGTGACTATGGCTGAGCGCAAAAGGAGTTATGTCTGGCTGTATTTTAGCTGTAAAGACAGCAGTGACGCTGTGTGTGATGTGTGTTGAAAGACAGTGAAATACAGTGGTAACACTACAAACCTCGCTAATCTGAGGATAAGTCATAAGAGTGAATATGATTATAGAATGAAACGGCGGTTTGAGGAGGAGGTCCAGGGCGAGAAAGCGCAATGTTAGGGCAAGACAGACTTCAGTCAGTGAGTCATTTGGCAGCAGCGGCAGACGTTTTCCAGGTACAGAGCGTGATAGTCGCGTTATCACTGACTGTGGGAAAGTTATTCACGTCTGTTAAGGCTTTAGTTTTTTAATGTTCAACAGTTCCCCGGAATCCCAGCGTTCTTACAACAAGCTAACAGAAAGCAGTTTGTTCAAATAGAAAATGCTAGTGAAACATGAAGTAAGCTATCCTAATGAAATAAATGCAACGAGTAGCTTTACCGAGATTAGTGCTAACAGTGTATTTGAGAGAGGCTGTGACCACACATTTATTTCCAGGTAGTGCCATCCTAAAAAAAGTTGAGTTTTCTAAGTTAATTTATGAATGAAAGGGTTATATATACATACATAATACAATTAAAAATCATTGTAAAAATAATTGTCATGTTGTAAATGCACTGACACCATAGACTTAGACTCCCTGTGTTCTACTACCGGTCCACTTTTGTGACCAAACATAAAACCCATTTTTCATGGACTTTCCAATATTTTTTTTACATAATTGACATTGATTGTTTAATATCCTTACAAATACTATACAAATTATGTCATCTCTGGGATTAAATAGGTTAATATAGGCTTAATGTATGTATGTTTCCCATGCCACTGTATACTTGAATTTCCCTCTAGATAAATAAAGTATCTATCTATCTATCTATCTATCTATCTATCTATCTATCTATCTATCTATCTATCTATCTATCTATCTATCTATCTATCTATCTATCCATCTTTATCATACAGTGCAGTGTGGCTCCATCAGTCAGTTTGCACTGTGTATCTGTGTTGTTTGTAGATGATTCTCCAAGAGCAGCAGCACTCACAAGAAACCTAGGACAGATGATTATGAGGGACCGCAAAAATATGGTGGCTGCAGTACACAAGAGTGGAGGCATTATCCCTGTTTTGCCCACACTCTCAATTTAGTTGTAAAGGACAGTCTAAATACTGTCCTGAAGTGGTGCAGATCCTGGGAAAATGCAGCACAATTGTGTCATTTTTTTCACCATAGCACTAAGGCCACAGAGAAGCTTAGGGCTGTTCTACAGCAGATGAAAATAGCAGAACACAGGTTGGTCCAGTCTGTAGAAACCTGCTGGAATTCTGTTTTCTACATGCTGGACAGGCTGCATGAACAACATGAAGCTGTGACCACAGTCCTCTGTCTTCTAGGCAGGAGTGAATTGTGCATTAATGTGGTAGAATTATCACTCATCACTCAAATTGTTGATGCACTGAGGCCCTTTGAGGAAGTGACAAGGGAGGTATCATCAGAAAAATATGTTTCAGTCTCCAAAGTGATTCCTCTCGTGTCTCTTCTTCAAAGAGCCTGTAAGCATCAGGGCAGCTCCGTTGCCATACAGCTGGCACAGCAATGCCAGCGTAGATTTGCATTCACTGAGACCAATCACTCTCTAGCTGCTAGTACATTTCTGGATGCTAGGTTTAAACATCTTGGATTTCAAGACAAAAACAATGCTGAGGGAATGAAAAAACTACTTTTCTCTGAGCTGAAGGAAGTCTACCAGACAGTAGAGTCCATTCCCACTCCAACTCCAACCTCTGCATTGGCACCTACTTCTAACTCTGCCTCAGTGCCTAGCTCCCAGAGTCCTGCACTTGTCCCAGACTCAGCTGCAACAAAAGTATCGTTATGGGCAGATTTTGACACGCATGTTGCGTCTTCCCAACATCACCGTTCAGCTACCACAGATGTAATAATTGAAATGTGTCGTTACTCAGAAGAAAAACTGATTCCCAGAGACAATGATCCACTTATTTGGTGGCAAGAGCATCATCAAACCTTCCCAGGCTTTAGGAAACTTGCTGTAAAGTACTTGGGAATTGTTGCTACTTATGTACCTGCAGAGCGGATGTTTTCAAAGGCAGGGGAGGTAGTGAGCAAAAAACGGAACAGACTCAAGGGGAAAACTGTAAACATGCTCTTATTCCTAAACAAAAACCTGTGAAGGACAGTTTTCAGAACAGGCTCAGGTTTAAAATTTTCAGGGGAGTCTATTTTTATTTATTTTTTTGTAAACATGGTTTTGTGAAAACAATTTGAGTTAACGGTTTTCAAGGGTGCCTGATTTATACTGCATGTGTTGTAAAGAACAACAGAAAGTGGATATGGAATATTTTGTTTCAAAACAAATGTTTATGTTTATTGTAAAAATGTTTATTATGTTTATTGTAAAAATAAAAATTGAGGTACTGATTTTCAAGGGTGCCTGATTTACATTTGTTGTTAAGAACAGCAAAAAGTGGATATGGAATGTGACAAGGTTAAGAGTCAAATTTTCAACCTGAGTGTAATTTTCAACCTGTTTTACAAGTCTTTCTTTATAATTAAATTTATATGAGAGTAGTTTATTGTCTTGTCATTATGCAGCTATAATTTGGAATTGGCAAGCCTACAGCCTACTTTTTTACTTTACTTTAAACTAGTTGTCATATCACACTATACGTAAAAAGAATCGGTATCGGTATCGGTATTGGCAATACCAGCCTGGGTATTACTTGGTATCGGATCAAATACTAATTGAGTGGTATCACACATCACTAATGTTTGAGGAAAAGGAAAAAAGGGCAAGGATTTCACAAAGCAACAACCTATAAAATATGATTCACGTAAAAAGCAAATGTCACGATCTGAAATACAATCCTAACATGAATATATGTGATCATTGCTATACATCTTATGTAATAAATCTACACATTATTTTAGCACTAGTGAATTACCAGCAATAATGTTTTTTATGAAGAACAAATCTGGTTTCATATCTATTAATATAGCAGAAAGTTCAATCAAATCACATGAGACAATGGAATAAAATGGTGACTGCAGGAACAAAAACTGCTGATTGTAATAATATGTTCCTGTAATGGTGTTGCACAATCACCACTTGTAGCAGGCATTTACCAAACATTCCTGCTTTTTATATACAGGTTCTCAGAAAATCTAAAATTAATAATACATTTGTGTTATTCTGCCCAGATGTTTATATGTTATAGAAATTATATCTATTCAGCTTTTACTGCAAAGCCATTAAGACCTTTTTTATATACTGTTTCAATAGTCTATGTTTGTCTAACTGGTGTGATAATAATGATCTCAAATGACTCAAAGTTTTGAGTTTTTTTTTTTTTTTTTTACAGTTTTTTTTAAAGGAGAGCGCAAATCTAACCTCTAGAATGTTAAGTTCATGTACAACCCTAAGGTAATTTCCCTGTACTAATAGCCTACAGCTTTCAATCACTCTTACTTGCTCTTACTTTCTTGATCGTTCACATTTTCACTCTCTCACACTTTACAAAGCATAAAGCTTTACTTTTGCTTTACTTTCATATCCATTTACATAAGTCTCACTCCTAATTACTCAAATAATCTCACTCTAGTCACACTCACAGTCTCACACTTTTATTCACTCACTAACACACTCACTCATTCACTTATACACTCACCCACTTATAAACTCATTCACTCACACACACTCACTCACTCACTTATACACTCACTCATTCACTCACTCACTTAGTCACTCACTTATTCACACACTAACTTATAAACTCACTCACTCACTCACTCACTCACTCACTCACTCACTCACTCACACTCTTACACACACACACACACACACACACACACACACACACACACACACACACACACACACACACACACACACACATTCACTCACTTTGACCTACTTACATCATACACTAATCTCTTGAAACATAAACTCGTTATCTAAGTGATGACTACTGAGCTGTCAGTCATCAATGAACCCAAAGTATTTAACTATTTAACTATTACCTTTACTGTAATTGTTTCACTCTCCTTAAATCAGTGTTTTTAATGTATTGTGTTTTTAAAGTATTGTGTTTTTAAAGCATTACAATTTCCATATTTCCACATTAGTTAATGTTCACAACAGAAATCTCATTATTTAGCATTATTCCAACCAAGCTGTTCACTTGGAAACAGTTAAGAGCTCAAATACAGTTAAAACACTATTGTATTTTAAACTAATTTCAAACAGTTGGCTCTCAGACTTCACTAGAAACACAGCAGATTCATGCAAGAAGAAATTTACCATTTCATATCTCACCTTCAACCTTTTTTCCACTGTGTCTGGTTAAATGTTAAAATCAACTGAATAAGAAAATGAAGTACTGATTTTTTGCAGACTCTGTTTGTGGGATTTCATTTTACATACGTTAGATTATCTGGAATATTTCAATCAGCAATACATCAGCTTAAACAGAGGACCAGCTGATATTATGGTTTTCTAACATAAAAAAAATCCAAATCATGACCCACTTCCTTTTTTGTTGAAAATAATCAATCGTGTCAGCCTTCTTTCTTCTCTGTGGTCAGACCATGTGCAATTTCGGAAGTGTCTAATTCCTTTTTCAAATTTATTTTTGTAGGCTGATGTCATCATCAACTAAACCCATGAACACAACTTGCCAATAAAATCCGAAAGGAATGCGGTGTATATTTAAGGCTCACTATTTCTAAATATCACAAGTTATGTCTATCTTCAAAATTGTTAATATTTAATACATTTTGCATTTTTTAATCTAAGCTATTTTAACAGGAATTTATCACGCAGTAATAATAGCATGAGTCTATGTTTACTAAGCTAAGTGAGTCATTTCCATGTTAATGATAAACTTACATTTTCTTTGGTTTTCTCAAAGGTTATTAAAAGGTCTGTTTAACAAGTTTCCCAAAACTTTAGTTAGCGAAATAAAAAATATAAATAAACTACTGAGTATTTGTTTAAATGATAATTCAATCATTAACAATCATGCACTATTTTAAAGTGACCTTTATGCCAGATGAAAAATAAAACAATGAGGATTTTTTTTTCTTTTGCATTAGCTGGGCTGAGATGATGATGTGATGAAAAGATGAAGAGGGGAAAAAATTTTTAAGTAGTTTTTATTTCAGCATATCTGAAATGATAGTTTTAATGATCATGCAGAATAATTGGCAGTTAAATGAAACAACAACAGTGGGAAAAAAGACATTTTAGCAATTGGAAATATAGTCAAGCTGAATGAAATCAAATTTATGTACATTCATGGCATTTGGCAGACACCCTTATCCAGAGCACGCACAATGTACAAAAATGCTTCAAAGTCTCTGAAGGAAATTTTTTTTTTTTTATACAAACAGGAGAAAATAAGTTAGCACAAGTTTTTCACAAACAGGTAGGTCTTCACCCATCAATTGAAAACAGCCTGAGATTCAGATGTTTGGGAAGGGACAAGACTAAACAAGCATCTGAGCAGCCTGTGTGGATAAAAACAGCAGAATCCAGATTAGCAATAAGTGAGGAAAAGGACTGTTGATTGTCTATAATTACCCCAAGATTTGGAGCAGTGGCTGAAGGGATGATCAGAGTTGTCTAGGTATAATGAAAGATCATTGCCTGGCATAACCAGCAGTTTGGTTTTGCTAGGATGGAGTTTCAGTTGATGAGCCATCATAGATGATGATATGTCCGGCAGACATGCTGAGATCCTAGCAAAAGACATAGTATCTGAGGTATGTAGTATATACTATTATAAGATTACAATAACCCAAATATTTTACTTTTATTAAACTTATCCCTTGCCAACTTTGTGCTCCAATAGTATTTTCTATTGGTAGATCATTTTATATGAACCTCAGATAAATTATATGCCAACAAAATAATAAAATGATGTGATGTGTGTATTTTATTTATATTTGCTTATTTAAATGTAATGACATTTTTAGTGTTTCCTCACTCTTTGGTTTATTATTACACTTGATTATAGTTTCAGTTAGAATTAGCTTCTTTTTTTTAATGATTTTGCACTTATTCATGGCATGAAAGCAGCCTAATAGAATTGTGTCATTATGGTGTCTTATAGTGTTTATCAAACTGAGTGGTAGGAGACAAATTATGTAATAATTTTATTTTCAGGAAAGTGAGTTATAGTTCTGCAAAGCTACGCTTGCATTATTTTGAGCTGGGCAAATTATCTCATCATTTTAATTTGCTCAATCTTGTATAAATTTCAAAACATGTCCGCAGTGAGAGTACAACCAGGACAGATAAACAGAATCAAAAATTGGTGTGAAAATTGTAGATTCTGTTAGTAAAAGTATAGCCTAAAAGTAATTTATATATATATTTATATATAAATAATTATTATATATAATAATTTATATATATATATATATATATATATATATATATATATATATATATATATATATATATATATATATATATATAATCTAACAAGCCTGGGCATACTCTAAATGCTACCGGTGAAATGAGAATTCTTGTCACCAGAAAGAGGAACTTAGTCTGGGTTGAATTCCTGCAATCTCTAAATAAAGCAAAGTTTAGATGATGTGTTAAAGCAGAACCGTGCTACAGATGTCCTAAAACTCTGTGGCAGCCAGCATCATCTTCCACGCTGTAGTGTGCTGAGGTAGTAGGGTGAAGACAGCTGATGCAGACTCAACAAGCTTAGGAAAGCAGGCTCTGTCACAGGAGTGGAGATGGAGTCTCTGGTTGAGGTTTCTGAGAGGAAAATGCTGAGGAAACTTCTCAGTATCCTTGATAATGCATCACACCCCCTGCATGTGATACAGGAGTCGTACCGAAGCACATTCAGACGGAAACTGTAACCACAGAAGACAACCACAAAACGCCACAGGAGGTCTTTCCTTCCAGTGGCCATCAAACTCCTCTCCCTTCAGTAGTGAACAGTAGTGAACTGACAGTATCATTATATGCACAATCCCAATTTCAGTTAATAGTTAATAAGTAAGTTAATATAAAACCATGTGCCAAATTAATACCAAGTTAATAAGTAAGTTAATATAATACCATGTGCCAAATTAATACCAAGTTAATAAGTAAGTTAATATAATACCATGTGCCAAATTAATACCAAGTTAATAAGTAAGTTAATATAATACCATGTGTAAAATTAATACCAAGTTAATAAGTAAGTTAATATAATATCATAAAGTGCAACATTACAGTATGTCAGGATTAATAAAGGTTTATCATATCTTAAAATCATTTCTAGAAATGTCTAGAAATATGGCTAATAATCTTTTATCTCATTTATTTGTTCTACTTCCTATATGGAATACTAACATCTGTTGCAGTGAAAGACTTCAGTAATCACCTGCTACCTAATGTCTACTTTATTTGTGTTGGCTTATTTAACTGTGATGACCTTTCAGGGTTTATGCAAATTATACAAACATATTTCTGAGGTTTTTCTGTTTTTAAGAAAACAGATTTTAATAATCTGTGGGCCGGAGGGAGTCCGGTTTGGGGACCACAGGATTTCGTCTCTGTTTTTGCAGATGATGTTGTCCTGTTGGCTTCTTCAAATCAGGACCTTCAGCGTGCACTGGGACGGTTCGCAGCCGAGTGTGAAGCGGCGGGGATGAGAATCAGCACCTCCAAGTCCGAGGCCATGGTTCTCAGCCAAAAGGGTGGCTTGCCCCCTTCAGGTTGGTGGAGAGTTCCTGCCTCAAGTGGAGGAGTTTAAGTATCTTGGGGTCCTGTTCACGAGTGAGGGAAGGATGGAGCGGGAGATCGACATGCGGATCGGTGTATCTTCTGCAGTGATGCGGTCGATATACCGATCTGTTGTGGTGAAGAGAGAGCTGAGCCGTAAGGCGAAGCTCTCAATTTACCAGTCAATCTACGTTCCTACCCTCACCTATGGTCATGAGCTTTGGGTCATGACTGAAAGGACAAGATCCCGGATACAGGCGGCCGAAATGAGTTTCCTCCGTAGGGTGGCTGGGCGCTCCCTTAGAGATAGGGTGAGGAGCTCAGTCACTCGGGAGGAGCTCAGAGTAGAGCCGCTGCTCCTCCACTTCGAGAGGGGTCAGCTGAGGTGGCTCGGGCATCTGTTTCGGATGCCTCCTGGACGCCTCCCTGGGGAGGTGTTCCGGGCATGTCCAACCGGGAGGAGGCCCCGGGGAAGACCTAGGACACCCTGGAGGGACTATGTCTCTCGGCTGGCCTGGGAACGCCTCGGTATTCCCCCGGAAGAGCTGGAGGAAGTGTCTGGGGAGAGGGGCCCGCGACCCGGCCCCGGATAAGCGGTAGAAAATGGATGGATGGATGGATTTTAATAATAATAATAATAATAATAATAATAATAATAATAATAATAATAATAATAATAATAATAATAATAAAGCAAACAAACTATATTTCTTAAAGTGGATTGTCAGAAAGCATTTGAGATCTTCATGTATTTCTTAATCAATAGTAAATTTTCATTTGCTATTTAAGCTTATATTATATGTATTAATAGGCTTTTGTTTTTTTACACCATTCTGTGTAAACTCTTGAGTCTAGAGAATTTCCATGAATTTCAAATATTCAAACCAGCTCATTTGGCAATAACAACCATGCCAAGTATCACTACAAAGTTTCCCCATTCTGAACTTGAGCTGGATCTGCATTAGTAAATTCCTAGTGCTGATGTCACATGATTAGCTGATTTGATTGCCACATTCTCTCTATGGGAACATGCATGAATACTGATTAAATTCCTATTTTTGTTTATGTGCTATGTGTCTACCTTTTTTATACGTTACTTTTGCTGCTGCATCTGAGCAGCAGATCCCGCTTGTCAGTCATCTGACATTTTTTTGAATGGTCTCTGACTCACATATCCAGCACACTCTTGTGTACACTGACTAAGTAACATAGTGCACTTCATAAGCTCTTACAAACAGGAAACGTTGTGACATTGTGAAAGTTGAGGTGTTTACCCTGTATCAATAAAACAAAAATCCATGTGACGTTATTACATTGTTTATAGTTAAGAAATTAAGTAATTAACATAATTAAGACATTGTTTTAAATATTAAATATTTAATTTACTATGTTGTCATTTGAAAACTGGTTACAGTATATTCAGTACTGAAGTATGTTTGAATGAGCTCCCCACACACAACCTACACACGTCATTCAAGACGATCCTACCTTTGTGCAACCAGTAATTAACAGGACAAAACATGCCTTTGGAATTGTGCAAAATTGGCTGGATTTCATAAGTTCAAGTTGATACACATGCATTCCATTCCATGAACCTGACTATAAAGTAACAAAAACTGACAAAGGTAATACACAGGCCACAGACTTAGTTTACAGGAATTCATAAAGCTGGTATGTACAGTATATAATATAACCAGGGCTCTCAAGTTTTGAAGACAGACAAGCGTGACATCTCCAGCCCCCCCCCCTATTTGTTTAATTTCCATTTATTAATTTGTGTGTGTTTGTACATGTGTGTGTGTGTGTGTGTGTGTGTGTGTGTGTGTGTGTGTGTGTGTGTGTGTGTGTGTGTGTGTGTGTGTGTGTGTGTGTGTGTGTGTGTGTGTGTGTGTGTTTGTACGTGTGTGTGTGTGTGAGAGAGAGAGAGAGAGAGAGAGAGAGAGAGAGAGAGAGAGAGAGAGAGAGATAATGACTGGTGTTGTTTATTGTAAATGTTTGTTGCCTTTTTGTTCGGCTCAAGCCCAGGCATTTTTAGTGTCATGATTGAGGACAATGTGAGGACCATAATGCATGACTGTCACTCTCAATGCTTGATACTTGACAGCCCTGATATAACATTTATGTAAAATCACAGCCTACTCAATTAAATGTTCACATCTTATGCTGTCTAGGTTTGAAAGACAGATTGTTTGTTTATGTTTAAAGAACATTTCCGTCCATCAGCCAAGACATGTTCGGTCTTCAAACTTAGGTCTTCTTTTACAACAATATTTATAGATGTAGAGTTGTATTGAGGAATTTGTCAGTTATAGATACATGCTATGCAAGATGTGGACTTGAATTTCTTGCTTACTTACTCAGTCATCAACAACTTGTCTTGAAAATATATTGGAGGATAGAAAATGGAAGCTGATTAATAGATCAGTTCATGTGACTGAGACACATCTGTGTTTTGCTGGAAGCCCGTACCACGGGAACAAATCCTAACCTTGTAACTAATCATTGTACTGACACTGAATCTGGAATCAGTTCAAGCATTAATGAGTTACTGCTTCACCCTGAATAACTAGACTATTTCCCATCGGTGCATTCCAGGACACAAGGCAGGACGTAACTCACCTTAGATAGGATTGCACACACACACACACACACACACACACACACACACACACACACACACACACACACACACACACACACACACACACACACACACACACACACACATGCACAGGATATAAACTTTCCATTTATACATTCATCAATTTATCTCTAATGAGGAAGCCAGAGGGGACAGTGACACCTGATAGTGTCATTATAAATCATTTAGTATTATATGGCCAAAAAGTGCAATTATGTAATATTTCTTTGAAAGTGAGGATCCCTGTTGTTGTTGAAAGGAGTAGCAAATATTCACTGTTGTGTTGTGCTTCTTCTGCACTTCCAAACTATTGAGACCTATACATTTTAGTGGGAATAGGTATACCTCAATTTTTGCTCATCTGTTATAATTATACATATTGGCCTTCTTCTAGATTTCACAATGTTATAAGATGTTATAAAATCGAGTTTGGAGTAATCTCTTAAATCTTGGCATCTGAATGACATTTTACTACAGGTAAACAGACCTTTATCATTTCTACAGAACATGATACCAGTATTTGGAATTTGAAACCAATTGGGTAAATATCTCAGATCCCCTTATGTTTTTCCCACTTTGGTTTGTTGTTACTGTTGGATATTGTTAGAGTTTTGACAAAAAGTTCCAGTTAGAGTGTATACTGTATATCAGTATTTAGGGTATTAGACCATAATATAATTTAAAAGCTTTTCTTTTGTTAGTGTGAGTAGGAGACAGTCAAATTATGTACTTATTTTACTTTCAGCAATTATTGTGATGGGAGTTGAAGCTTGGTAAAGCTAGTTGTATTTTCTGAGATGGGGAAAGTGAACATTTTCTTTCCATTGTTTACTCAGTCATTTTAGACCAATCTTCCTTCAAAATTTCCAGATCGATGCATTGTTTCTTTCTGCACTATGAGTACAACCAGTGCCCAGGAAAATCATCAGTAAAATAAGTAGATATAATGTAGCATAGTTTATAACAGTGATCTATAAATGTAATTTAGACTATATCGATCATTGAAAGTAATTTGTTATAGTAGACCTTTATCATTTTCAGCTAATAAGCATAAATGCTAAAACTGAAATGTGAGCTTACCATCAAATAAAGTGAATTAATGTTATATGTGTTTACCAATGATCTAAAATAATCTAAACCTAGTTTAAAGACATAAGAGTTAAAAAGGGTTACTCAATAGACCACATTTATTAATATTTATGAAATGGTAAACATTTTTGCCTTCAATGATACTTTATTAGACTACATTTATGTACATCAACAAGAACTGGATAATACATAGACATATAGCTGAGGAGAATTAAATTGACGATTGTCGATAAGACAGTCAGACAAACATGTGGGTCTGCCTTTGCACCAGTATTGTTGTGTTTATGCTCAGTGAATTTCTTACACACTGGTGGCTTAGTGGTTAGCATGTTTTCCTCACACCTCCAGGGTTGGGGTTTCGATTCCTGCCCCCGCCTTGGAGTTTCCTCCCCCGGTCCAAAGACATGCATGGTAGGTTGATTGGCATTTCTGGAAAATTGTCTGTAGTATGAGAGTGTGTGTGTGTGTGTGCAATGCATTGGGTGGGCACTCCGTCCAGGGTGTATCCTGCCTTGATGCCCGATGACACCTGAGATAGGCACAGGCTCCCTGTGACCCGAGAATAGTTCGGATAAGCGGTAGAAAATTAATGATTCACTCCACAATCATTTTTAATGACTCTTAAGAAAATTAGGCACTCAGTGTTTCAGGAATGTAGTTTTTGATAAGTATTTCTGTTTTTATCTAGCCTTAGGCCTAAGATGCATTAATAAATATGTTCAACCACTAAAATTCTGTGTAAGGTTATCTAAAAAGAGTAAAAAGGTTAAATAATTCATTTGTTTATACTGAATAAAACTGTCCAATAAGATGTTTCCATTCCACTGGCAGAATGGCTGGCCAGCGTACTGATAAAAAAGGTTAAGATATTTTAATTATTGCCCTAGAATTGGATCACACTATCTGAGAATACTCAAGCAAGTATGAAAAATTGGCGGAAATATTTCATTGAAAGTCATGTTTCAGCTTCTGCTGTAAGTACGGGAAGTGTGACAAATAACCACTGATGATGAAACCGATCATATCATTTTTACAGTTTGGCAGTAAAATTGTATCTCTTTTCAAAGTCATAAACAAAAAATATTGTTTTGTTTTTCTTATATGAATATGAAGGCTTGTGAATGGAATTCAAAAGGAGTTTCTCAAGAGCATTTCTCACTGCTCTTACCATTTCACTGCATCTTCAGTAGGTGAAATCAAAGTCTTGCTTCTTTTTGGGTTGGATACTCTGGGAACTCTGGTTGTGAAGGATTGCTGTCCTTCAAAGACACTGAGGAAACCAGAGAACAAGGAGGATACTAATGTGGACATGGGGAGAACCAAACTTCATACTGAATCAAGAACACGAGCTGAGATGCAGCAAATCTACCAATCTTATATACTAATACTACTAATAATGAAACAGTATTTAAACAAATGCAAATAACATAACATTATATATAAAACATATAAAACACAACATATATATAAAAGGAGAAATAAAAGCTTTGTTACTAAAGGATGATGTACCCCAGTGCCCCCAATAAACAAACAAACAAACAAACAAACAAACAAACAAACAAACAAACAAACAACTAAATAAATAAAATAAAGCACACAATAATGAGGGTGTTGTTGTGTTTGGTAAGGATCACTGACCACAATTTAACCAAATACAAATATTTGTTCAATTTTCATTTATTAATTTGTGTGTGTGTGTGTGTATGTGTGTGTGTGTGTGTGTGTGTGTGTGTGTGTGTGTGTGAGAGAGAGAGAGAGAGAGAGAGAGAGAGAGAGAGAGAGAGAGACAGAGAGAGACAGAGAGAGAGAGAGAGAGAGAGAAAGAGAGAGAGAGAGAGAGAGAGAGAGAGAGAGAGAGAGAGAGAGAGAGAGAGAGAGAGAGAGAGATTATTACTGGTGTTGTTTATGCCTTTTTGGACTCCTTTATCATATGTAATGTTGCTCCCATTTAAAACAGTTCGGCTCAAACCCAGCCATTTTTAGGGTCATGATTGAGGACAATGTCCCGTCCAGAGACAAGCTGTTTTGTGCAGGCTTTTGTTCAAACCGACCATCAAAAATACCCTCGCTAATGAATATGTTTTCATTGGTTGTTGCATTAAATCTTACCCAGATAGTGCTATTTTCTGATTGGCTATTGTGTAGCCTCTTTTTTTGATTGGCTGATAAGTGTCAGGCTCGCCTAAGAACTCCAGGGGAGACACACTTGATTCCTGCCCGGTTCCATAGAGACAGCACTGCGGACAGATACATGTCAAAAATGATAAATAGTCAAAAAGTTTTTCTGCGTGACAAATACAATGTGTGGTGGGAGAGCATGACAAAAGACTGAAATGCGTGACTGTCACGCTCAATGTCTGACACTTGATAGCCCTGATGTACTCTTAATGATATAAGAGCTCATACTTCTAGTGGATTTTCCACAATTGGTCAAACAAGGACATATTTTGTTATATATTATATTATATTATGATAGAATATCAGCTTGGCTAGTTATAAACCTGATATATTCCCAGGTGTGGCAGGGTGTTTCTGAAGCACACAGACACACAGCTTTCATACCCAAATGTGTGAAAGCTGACTGAAAAACAAAACGTCTAACAGAATATCTGTGGTAAAGAGTATTTTGATAAGAGTGTAATTCTCATTGCAGTGGACACAAAATAAAGAACTTGTTCAATGCAAGTTACATCGCTGTGCTTGTAAAGCTGAACTTCAGAAACCCCTGTGATTGTATTTATAAATAAAAGTATTTTTACTTTTACTTAATACTTTTGTTGAGTAGATGAGACTTAAGGGCCTTGTTCAAGTGCACAATAGTGGCCCAGTGGTGACAGCTTGGCAGTGGTGGGATTTGAACACACAACCTTACACACAACCAATAGCTCAAATATGACAGTTGTATTGTTGTTGCAGTTAACATGAACATTAACACTTGCAATTGTTTTTCTATAATCTAACACTATAATTGGATATTTGGGCTTTAGTTCATTCATTCATTCATTTTCTACCGCTTTATTCGAACTTCTCGGGTCACGGGGAGCCTGTGCCTATCTCAGGCGTCATCGGGCATCAAGGCAGGATAGACCCTGGACGGAGTGCCAACCCATCGCAGGGCACACACACATTCTCATTCACTCACTTTAGTTATTTAGGTTATCTGTTACATGCATTCGTTGTGGTTCTGTTTTGGCACATTGGGTTTCCCCAGAAATACACTTTTATTTGAATTATTCTGTGAATGAGTTGCTCAGAGATCAGGATAAAACTTATGCTTAGCACACAGATCAGAACAGAAGCTAGAGCACAGGGCCTGAAAAGAGGAAGTGTGAAATTTGCTGGGAGATTTAGCTGATAGTGAGATGGAAAGTTTACTTTGAAAATGGAAAGTAGGAAATGGGATGAAAGTAAATATTCACAATTCATACGATTTTCTTTATTAATTCCTGTTGTTTTGTTTAGTGCTTTGTCATGAAGCAGATTTCCATACATCTGGATGCTGATTAATATTCAGATCTCTAATATCTATTAGAGATCAAGCGGAGGTGAAAGCAGAGGTGAAAAAGAGAAACTCACATGGTTTCACAGTCATTCCATCAGTGTCAAAATTAACAAGAAAAACTCCCCAAGATGACATGAAGAAGAAACCAGACTCAATACAACCCATCCTCTCGTGGGTAACATCAGATAAAGTGATTTCGAGATTATTATACTGAATGTACTTTTATATTATTATTATAATAAACACGATATATTCACCCTGTCTTACAAACGTAGGTTCCAAATCTGCCATACCACATTACTGCCAAATTACTGAAGAGCAGATAGTGAATGGAAGCAAACTAATTTCTCTTTAATACAAGTGAAGATAAATAAAGATTTTGAGTTAAGGGTAAAGAACATAATCACAGAGGCCCCACAGAGGCCCTACAAAAGTCCCACAGAGGCTGTCTAGCAGTTTTTGGATGTCAATTCATCACAGAACCGCTGAAGCAATAATAAAACAACTCTTACTCTAGTGGGTTTGAGATCTAATGCTGTCTTGTCACCTACTGTAGTGTGCACTCTTCTGGGAATTGATCTCCATAGACAGCCAGTGACTCATGGGATTGCTGTGGATAGGGCCGTCTGGAACCTGTCTCGCTGTTTTTGAACCACTATTGTGACAGTCAGCTTTATGGTCGGCAGGAGAAATTAGTGTTGGGTCTGTGGTGGACTCAGAAATTACGCTGACCCATTAGTTCCTCAGGTACTTTTGGCTACACAATTCCACTCACCTACAAACATTATTGACATTTACATTATTTGCTGTTCAGTGTCACCCAAATGATGAAGGGTTCCATTCTGAGAAAGGTTTCTTTCAAGGTTTCTTCATATCATCTCAGGGAGATTTTCCACCATCGCCTCTGGCTTGCTCATTAGGGATAGATGTTAGAGATATATAGTAACTTAATTTAAAACTTTAAACTTTGACATTTTTATTCTGTTTCTATACTTCAGTAAAGCTGCTTTGAGACAGTGTGAATTGTTAAAAGCGCTTTGCAAATAAACTGAATTGAATTGAATCGAATTGAAAAAATACAAATGCAGGTTGTAACCAGATGCCTTTTGTAACGACAATAAGGGTTACAAATGTACACAAATGACAAATGTAGGTTGTAATATACTGTATATACTTGTGTAGAGTTAGTTGTATATAGTTTAGGACCTAAGATAAAATATAATAATAATAATAAAATATTAAGTTTGTGTTTTGTCTTAAAGTTCTACAATCCTGCCCAGGACAAATCCGGCCACAGAAATATGCTTCCACTCTAATCCCACTCATCATCTCCAGTCTAGTTTTGTTTTGTTTGTAATTGCCCGATAGTGCCCACCCAGGCCTTCCCACTCACCAGCTGTGGTCATCCACACATGCAACTGGGCAATAAAATGTACTATCTTTTAACATTATCCTGTGGTCATTTGATCGTTTAAATTACATCAATTAATCTTATAATAAAAAAATCTGATTCTTTTGATTGAACACACAAACACACTTTGTACTTCATTTTTGTAGAGCTTTTTTAATACAGTTTATAGTACTTTGTTCTTTGTTGTCAATATATAATTAAATAAATATAAATAAATTGCATAAAAAACTTCATATGTAAATGTACCATTTAAATATATAAAAGCATAAACACATACAAAAATATCAGGACTCACAACCAGTTTCATTAGTTGCTTTCAATAAATAACAAATAGTATTTATCTGGTTAATTCTAAGAACTGATTTTGTAGATTCATTGAATCGTAAAAGTCTCTGCGATCATTTTGATGCAAAATAGTATTGCGATTTAAAAGTCTGTTTACTCAGAGTGATGTGTTCCAAACAACTTGTCCCAGTGAGTAAAATATGGAGCGTAGTTGGCTTTGAACTTCTGGTGATGAAGGTCGTGATGTGGAGCACCTCCATACAGTCCAAAAGGTACAAGTCTGTGTGTGGCCCAAGGCAGATCATACCCGCAGTGGTCCTCAACTGACAGCCACATGTTCAGGATATGAAAGAGCATCTCGGTGAACGGATGGCAGCCCAGCAGCATGGGGTTCACCGCTGCGAAGAGGCCGAGCGAGAGCGTTTCCCAAGCACCTGAGTACTCTGTAGTGAGAGCAAAGGTTGCCGTGTGTTTATGGTGCACCTTGTGGAACGTGCGGTAAAGCCAAGGCACCTTGTGATGCAGCACATGCCAGATGAAGTACTGGAAATCAAACAGCAGCAGACAGCTTACCAAGTGCCCAATGACTTCTAGGAATCTGGGAGCCTCTGCTGGGTAGAAGACAGGTCTCCAGTACCAGTGCATCACACTCAGAGGGAAGATGTACACCATGTGATTGTAGAGGGAGAGAGCCAAACAGGTCCACATCATCCTTAAGGTCACTGGTTTCTGCTGGATTTTGTATCTCCTCACCAGGTCGGTTCTGGAGGACAGCAGGTCCAGAAGCACAAAAGGTGAACAGAAGCTTAAGTAGACTGTCAGTGAAAACAATACAGGGAAAAGGGGAGACCTTAACCAGGTCTCGTAGTGTAGGATGTAGTCCCAGATTCCCTGGAGCAGAGACATGCTACTCTGTGCCTGTGTAAGATGTGACACATTGCTCTGTGCCTGTGTGAGTTGAATCATGTTGCTGTTTGCCTGTGTGAAGTGAAGCATGTTTCTCTTATACTCTGTAAGCAGCAAGGGTAGTCAAGGGTAATTCATGTAGTCACGCCCCCTGGAACTTCCTTATTTCCAAAGCGAATGTTTACTGTTGGAATTTCCAGTCAAACGTCATTTGACCAGTTTGATCTACATGGATATTACAGCCTGGGCCTGCCTTGATAATTATGTAAGATATTTTTAGCTAACGGCTTCATTCTTTCACTGCCTGTTTCTTGCTGAAAAACAGGAAATTGTGAGAGTTGAAAACATTGAAAGCTTGACAAAGCTAATAAAATAATAAATAAAATAAAATAATAAAGTTTCTGTAGTCACTGTAGATGGTAATAGGCTATGATTCCTCATCGTACTAAGTCTGTATAGCAAAATGGAAATAACAGATTTATTGGAAATACACATTTATAATGCAATAAACTAAAGTGGCTTTTAATAAACATGTATAAAAGTAGTGAAAGTCTTTAGTAAAACACTTAGACATAATTAGAAAAGCATTAAGTGTATAAAGTGCCTTTCCATGTTGCTGACTAGTTTTTTTAAAGGTGAACTATATCTAGTAGAAAGATATATAGGTGTAAATTAAAACATGCATGTTTGAGCATACAAGGAAAGTCACAGTTTAATACTATTTCTTGAGTGGTTATATGACATGTGTATGAGTTTTCTGAAAAAAGATCAAGATTCAAGGTTTTATATATATAGTTGTACTACGTATTTCGCGTAAGGACTTAAGTGTACACTTTATTATATTTTTTGCAGATATTATTGCACAATTTAGGCTAAATATCGCCACCTGTCGCATTTAATATGATGAAAACATTTACATTTAAACTCACTTTCAAGAAATGTTTTTAAAACAATGAAAAAATGTTTCTCTAACTCCAACCCTACATGAAAAATTTCAATTGGCTATATCTTTATTAATGACTTTCTGCACAATTTCTCATGTTTTGAATGTTGCCATTAAAAAAACAAAACAAAACAAAACAATAACAACAACAACAAACAAACAAACTTTTTATGTGGAAAATCTGTACAAAAATGTAATATGTAGGACAGCATCAGCATAAAATGATATTATTAGTGCCTATCTGGTACAATATTAATAGTAAATAAAATTTGCCCTGTATTCACCCATACAGGACATTTCTAGTAACTGTACTATCATTTACACACTGTAACATATTGTATATGCTATACATATATGAGGTTGCGAGGACATCTAGTGGTCATCTGGTACAATGACATCCAGAGTCACGTGTATATGTTTTGTTACTGAAGTCAGTAAAATAAGGTTATGTGAAGGAGCACCAGCTCGTGTTCGTTTGTCTGTATAAAAAAACCAGAACATTGCTCAGCTATTTATCAGGTATATTTATCAGGTACTGTAAGGAATTTACATGTTCAGGAATTTGTTTTGGTGTGTTGGATATTAAGTTAATAAAAGCTGAGAAACAGTGGCATTCTAAATAAATAAATAGATAGATAGATAGATAGATAGATAGATAGATAGATAGATAGATAGATAGATAGATAGATAGATAGATAGATAGATTTAAAACTCAACAGAAACAAGTGCAAAATAAGAATGACAGAGATCAAATACATAGGAGTGCTCAAGGAGTTAAGCCAGATGAAGAAAAGATAAGGGCAGTGACTGAAATTCCACCACCACAAAGCAAGCAAGAACAGCAAAGATTCCTAGGAGTAGTGCAATATCTGGCAAAGTTCATTCCCAATATGTCTGACATAAGTGCACCTTTGAGGAAATTGCTAGAGAAAGAGACAGAGTGGCTCTGGGAGGATGCTCAACAGAAAAGTTTTGAAAAACTGAAATATTTGGTTACTCATATTTGTATTTGTACTCCGAAATGTCACTATTCTTATTACCGGAGTTGATAGCACAAACAAAATATTAATGCAAATAATCCATTTAATACTAAATAAAAATAACATTTATTGATTTGGTCTTTGTCTTGTGAATATTTGTTTATTAATGACTGCATTCATTGGACACACTGTTTGTAGAGAATACACACATACATGAACTGATTTGATTCAAGACTGGCATCATTACATCATGCATAAAATTTTGGTGTCCACTTTTACCATTTAATAATACCATAACTTTTGGCTTACTATGTAGTCATATAATATATAATATAAAACTCTTCTTGTTTTAAATTCTCACTGAGGGATAAACCCCCTAAAGATGAAACCCTAGAACCACCCCTACTCTTATGCCTATCACTGAAATTTTACTTTTTACTTTTACTTCAAATACTTAAGTACATTAAATATCAGAAAAATACATTTGATACTTAAGTACAGTAAATATCAGATACTTTAAGACTTTTACTTGAGTAATATTCTAAAAGGTGACTCACTTCTACCAAAGTCTTTTTCTAGTACGGTACTTTAACTCAAGTATTGCTTTCTAGTACTTTATACAACACTGCCACATCATGTTGGAACAATGGCTCTTTTTGATTGTTGTTCCTGTTTTCATTGCAGGTAGCACATCTGGATACTGCATCCTCAATTTGTGTCGACATACCTGCCTCTTGCCTTACATTTGACAATTCCCAGGTGTGACTCATGTATTTTGTTGATCATTTCCTGTCTTAGCTGATTTGGAACAATGAGCTTATTTGCTTTGAACAACGGACCATCTTCATGACTGATTTCCTCACGAAATGTCCAGTATGGCTGTATTCATCTTGGCAACATAGATCGTTCTTTCTCCCATCCATTCAGCACTGCCTTTTTTAACAATTGCATCTCTGCTGTTGCTTTTTTGAAAGTATCCAGTTTCTGTTCTGATATGGGAAGTTGTGACGTAATCCAGTTCACTGCTAGATCCTCTTCCAGCAGATTTTCCTTCTGCTCGTGGAGATAGGCATCTGCAATGTATAGCTATTTACCGAGTTTGTACATAACCTTGGGACTGTATCTCTGTAGTCATAGAAGCATTCTTTGTAATCTCACAGGAGCCTGATGTAGCGGCTTCTTAAATATACTCTCCAATGGCTTGTGATCACTTTCAATCGTGATTTCCTTTCCGTACACATACTGGTGAAATTTCTCACATCCATAAACTATGGCTAACAACTCCTTTTCAATTATGTGCATATCTATGCTCAGTGTTGTATAAAGTACAAGAAAGCAATACTTGAGTAAAAGTACAAGTATCTTACTAAAAAAAAGACTTTGGTAGAAGTGAAAGTAACCTTTTAGAATATTACTCAAGTAAAAGTCTTAAAGCATCTGATATTTACTGTACTTAAGTAATTTTCTGATATTTAATGTACTTAAGTATTTGAAGTAAAAGTAAAAAGTAAAAATTCAGTGATTTTTTGGTAGGCATAAGAGGCGCTTCATTTGTACAGAAACATTTCTTGCAAATACGACCAAGCGTGTATAACGTTATCTTCTTCACCCTGTTCACCACTATCGTCGTGGTGGTCCTCTACGACAGGGTCGGCCAACCCCCAGCTCCCGAGCCGCATGCGGCTCTTTGCCCGGTTTCATGCGGCTCTTACGTTCATATCGAAGTTTGTATTTCTGTCTTTTTATTGTGCGTGTTCGCTTCGCTTGAGTTCAATAAAGTATTTTCGTCAAACGCGCATGTGAGTGGGATGAAAATTATTCAAAGTTTCCCAGTAGGAGCAAGCTCATTTGAGTAAACAATTTGTGTCAAGTTCGCTCTCAAAATGGCAGGAAAAAAAGGTGATGATCATGTGTGCCCATGTGTATGATGTGACTCTTTGCGGTAACACAGTAAAAAATATGGCTCTTAGTCTCTGACTTGTTGGCCACCCCAGGTCTGGCGGGTTCAGTTGTGCTTCCTCCTCCTTTTGGCAACATCACGCTGAAATAGAGCGTGCGGAGCGTAATGCAACCTAGGAGCAGTGATTCACCAAACCTCCCTTATTGCAGTCGCACACATTTCTGCTGATTTTATTTTGTAGTAACGAGAAACAAAGATGCTTAGTGGAAATATAACGGAGTAAAAGTATACATTTTATCTTGGAAATGTAGTGGAGTAAAAGTGAAAGGTGACATAAATTTAAATAGCGAAGTAAAGTACGTGTTACGTGTTAGAGTTACGTGAAATTTCTACTTAAGTACAGTAACAAGTATTTGTACTCCATTACATTACAACACTGGTGTGGGGGGGGGGGGTATGTGTGTGTGAGAGAAAGAACAATGTGCTCTGTACAGAAAGTATACAACATTGTCAGAGAAGATTAAGTATTTTATACAATTATTCTCACACACACCAATATGATCACTGTAAAAAAATTAATAGTTAGCAGGACACTTCAGCTTTGATTAGGAAATTAACAGAGTGTTGTTCTTTCAGCTGCTCCCTGTTCAAGGTCAATACAGGTAATAAAAAGGATAAAGCCTTTAAAATACTGTGGCCGAGTTTGGTCTTTAGTAACCGGCCTGACTGGTGTAAACAATCCAGGTTAATCAGCTTTGAAAGGCTTCGAAAGACAGCCCACTTCAAGGTAATACCAGTCTTGATCTATGCTGTCTGCCGTGATAGCAGCTTACTCATGCAAAACATAGGATGCACTCCTTAGTGGGACTGTCGAAGCTTTGTCCAGGTGGGCCAGGAACATTTGTCACTTTGGGACACGAGGGTCAGTACAATTACTTTAAAGGTCATGTTCAGTGTCATGTCACTGATGATACTGAGCCTTATGTTCTTGTGTTTATGGTTACTAGTACATCTTGTACTAGTAGGTCTTCTGCTTTACATGAATAAAAATGGCATAAGCCAAAAAATATTCCAGTTTAAAAACCGTGCATACGCACACCTGTAAGCAATGTTCCCTTTATAAATCACAGATCACCCTCAGATCTGCGTACGTGAACCAGCCTCATATCCCGCACTGTACACGCCCATTTTTACACGCCAATTACACGCTCCACAACTGCATGGGCACGAGAGTGGACCTCGTTATAACGAGTTTCCTCTGCGCTCTGCGGGTTTAAAAATGGGTTGAGGAGCCAGCATCTCAGGGGGTAGCCACTGTCACCTGCAGGTTATAATTAAATTAAAAGCAACATTGTTATAATTATATATAAAAAAAAATTGTTACAGTTTCTACTTTTTAATATTGTTAAACTCACCAAGAAGCCAGCCATCATGTACTGCGCCTGCATTTAGTCTGTTCCCTACACTGCTATGTGAGATAAAGGAATCATGTGTTGAACCAGGCCAGCGTGCTACAATGTTTGTGAGGGTCATGTTGGAGTCACATATGATTTGCACAATAATAGATTGCACATGCTTTCTATTAACATAAGCAAATTCATTTTCAGGTAGTGCCCTTAAAGCAACACGAGTGCAGTCAATTGTGCCGATTACATTTGGTAAACATTTGGTAGGCTGCAAATTGCATTTTAATTTCGGCCTGTTCTCGCACAGTGTAGGGAAACCTGATGTATCAACTACCCATATTAAGTATACCATTCAAAACGACAGATATTATGGCACTCAGGGATGGCTGTGATATACCAGACCTATAGGGTGAGATGATAGATTCCAATAGAATTATTTCATATACAAAAAGGTCTTAGAGACAAAGTTGAGGATTACTTATATATTTTTTTATATATAAATAATTTACCTGTCTGCCAATTCCCGCTGGAAAGATTTTGAATAAACAGGTATGAATTCACTGAGCAAAGTTTTACAATTGAGAATGGGAATAAAATTATTTTTGAAAGGTTGTGTGAGTGTGCATGTAATTTTGAATAATTAAATTTTCAATTCAATTGAATTTAATTGTAAGGTGCTTTTAACGATTCACATTGTCTCAAAGCAGCTTTACAGAAGTTTAAAACCAAGTTATTATATCTCTAACATCTATCCCTAATGAGCAAACTGGTGGCAACTGTAGAATGGAAAACTCCCTCAGATTATATGAGGAAAAAACATTGAGAAGTAATTTCTCAACAGTTTAAAATAGTGCAACCAAGAGATCCTGAGGAACTAATGCATCAGAGTTTGCCAAAGTCTTTAAATGATTGCTGATAAAAAATGTACCCAACCGAAGTGACCCGAAGCACTTTTTACCCGAACCCGACGTGCATAATTTTTTTTTTTTTAAGAAAGTCCCGACCCGAGACAAACCTGAAAAAAAGACCCGAGTCCGACCCGACCCGTTGGCATCTTTTTAACCCGACTGGACCCAAATGTTGCGTAACTCTACAGTAAAGTAACCGCTACAGTGTGGATTCAAAATTGATTGACAGGTCCGTTTCAACGAAAATTACCGCCAGCCACACGTCGCCAGCCACATGTTGCAAGCGGTCTTGGCAAACAGAGGAGAGTTTGGAAAAGGACTCGAGTCGATGCACAAACACGAGATACAGTATTTCGGGTCTTCTCCGGTCCGTTCGGTAAAAACACATTCATTTTAAATGACCCGATGCCGCTATTATTATACCCGACCCGTGTCCGAGGTACACGTGAAACTAGACCCGAACTGGCTCGGGTCTCGGGTCAGACCTCCGGTTTACGGATCTAAGTGGACCCGTGAAGACCTCTAGCCTGCAAACCTGAGTGACTTCCAGGAGTGGTAAGTTGACAGCATCCAGACTCAGTTCACCAAACACTCTATGCCCATGAACCCTCCAGATCTGCTCCTTTACCTAAGAAAGGCTATTCATTAAATTCTAGACTAGAATCCCAAACACTAAATGGAAGGCTGTTTCATAACTGTGGGGCTCTGTGAGAAAAAGTTCTGCCCCCTGCCTGTAGTATTTTGTACTTGAGATACTACCAAATAGCCTGCACCTTTTGATTGAGGTAGGCGTGACATATGTAATCAGAAAGCTTTTTAGCGGGCATCACCAAATGGCGGACCGCGGTCCGGATCCGGACCGAGTGACGGGTTTGCCCGGACCCGTTAAAATTCTAATATTATCATATTAAGCATCTCATTCTAATCTAATATTATAAGATTATATAAGCTCTATGATATTAATAAAAAGATAAAACTTTCGTTTATGCGCAATTAATCTAGTTATTACGATAGGAGCGTCATCAAAAGCCAAGCCAAAAACAGATTGTTTCTGTTCCATACTCCAGAGCAGAAGGTGGCAGTAATGCACCTAATTACGCTGGCAGGACAATTAAGATTCAGACTGCTGGCAGGACAGTTACATGCCCATTTCTCTCAGTAGGAACGGAAGATGGAAAGGGGGAAAGGAGAGGTGGAAAGGAGAGAGGAAAAAGGGAGCTGCTCAAAGCTCTGCACTTTTCTTTTATTCAGTAAATTCTGCCCTATTCTATTTTACTTGAAATGTTCTTTTGCCTAAGGTTCCTGTGTTATTAATGTAGTTAATGTTTAAAAAAGGGGGCAGCTCAAAAGTCTTTTGTTTAATTCTTTTCTTAAAGATTAAAAGCACTTTTATTTTATTCAAAAGATTCTGAATGTTTTACATTACTTGAAATATAGGCCTACAGTATTGTTTTCCATTCAAGTGCCATACAAGTTCAGACTTTGAAAACACTTGAAATTTAACAATATATTATATAGAAATGTATGTGCATTATTGATTTTATTAACATGAGGGTACACTATTTTAAGTGACAATATAAGATTCGGACCTTTGCTGGGAGGAAATTTTAGTTACTGAACCTCTTTGAATTTTAATTGAATGCCCCTGCTTTATAGGATGGCGATCCCATCATGGATGATAATTCTGGGAGACAATTGGTAAATCTCTCTGCAGTAGCAGATGTAAATGTATGTTTAACATGGTGACGTGGCAAATTACAAATATCGTGTCCAAAAGCGCATGAAAGGAGATAATGGTCTGAGATAGCTTCTGATTGAGGCACTGTGACTATATGTTTTATATTTAGATGGAAACAATTGCTGTTCTCAGAGGATCTACTAACATCAAAATGAATATTAAATTATACAAAAATGACTGCTTTGTCTATAGAAACAACTAGGTTTGAAATAAAATCTGCAATTTCAAATTTAGAATATGGTCCAGATGGTCAATTAGAGGAACTGACTCAGTAGACTTATTTTTTGTGGCTACATACAGTATGTTATGTTAGAATGAATACAGTAACTTTGAATTGAATTTGACTCGATCTCGATTCTTGCCTGACGGCTAGCTTATCATCAGGAATAACAGACACCTCCTCCCCTGCCTGTTAGGCACGGCTGATGTATATAACTATAACCAAGCGGAAAAGCTTTGTTCAATGCGACAAACTCGTTTGGTTTGACCCATGTTTCTGTTGAACACCGAACACTAAACTACTGATTAGTAATCATTTCATTAACTATAAGAGCTTTAGATGCAAAAGATTTAACAGTAAAAGTGCTAGCTGTGCATTCACTATTATCTAATTTAATCCTAATAAGGTTACTAAAACAAATTTTCTGAGTTTTTCTAGAGTTTTGTGGAAGTTTCTTGGGAAACAGACATAGTCTCTATATTGTGAACCCTGGGTGACAACTCAATGCAGCTAGCAGAAGGCCGGATTAGCCTGCTTGTCTGTTGCTTGGCCATGGCTGTGGATTGGCACTGATTAATTAGGTTTGTTCTTAAACTATGTGCTATGCTACAAGAAATGAGAGCAGCACCTTCCCGAATGGGATGGACACTCCCACTAACAGGACAGCCTTGCTCTCAAAAGTGAAATAATTATCTATGAAGCCCATATAGTTTTCGAGCACCACCTGGACAGCAGTTCAACGACCATAACCTGCTGTAAGCTACATGTCACATTGGGATGGGGCCAGAGCATACTACATCTTCGGACTGATAAGGCTAATTAAACCACACGATGGGTTCACTCACTCAACTTAATTTTTTCTAAATTTCACACATTTGGTAATATAACAAAATATCACCAGGATTAACATTAAGACCAGAAATAAAAAGAGTTTTTATTTCACAGTTTTCACTTGATTACCTGCAAAATATATGAAAACAAATCATTCAACAGCAATCGCTCTCGTATTCATGTGAATGCACAGTCACAATATTTGACTTACTCGAGACTTCATGTGAACACAGGCCCCAAGACTGACACTGACGGAGTCAGCATCTAATGGTGAACAATGGAATTGCCATGACTGACAACTCCTGCTACAAGCACTTATTCACTGGATAATACAAGTTAGCACTAGTGGCACCCAGTGGCTAACAATGTAAGCATGGACAAATATTCTAAAGATTTCCCACAGGATGTCATGTTAAAGGCAATTTTCCATTCATCATCTTTTTGAATCCTAATCAGATTCTATGCACTCTTGAGGTCAACTTTAGTGAAGGTTTTGTCCTTATGGTAAGAATGGTGAGAGGGAGATGGTCTTTTCTCAGTTTTTGCAGAAAGTTGAGATGATGGCTTTCCTGGTGATTGAGATAGTATTGAAGGATGAGGTAAGTGGTGTTTTTTCAGGTAAACACCAAGGAATTTGGTGTTCTTGAGGATCTCTACAAAGGACCTGCTGATGTTCAGTGGTGCATGGTTGCTTAATGCTCTTCTAAAGTCAACAACCATCTCTTTTGTTTTGTTTTCAAAGACAGGTTTTGGATCTACACAAGTCTGTTAGCTATTGCACCTCCTCTCAATATGCTGACTTGTTGTTCTTGTTGACTTGTTGACTTGACAGTGGGTTGTGGTGAATACAAATGCAAGGATCAGGCAATGTGCAAACAAAAAACATGCAAAAGGGCAAATACAGATATAAAAAAGTTAGAGAACAAAGTCAAAACCATTAAAGCTTGGTACAAGCAGGTGTGAATACACTGAGCAATACTTTGCAACTGGGAGAAGGGAATAAATGACTCTTTTATATGTGTGTGTGTGTGTGTGTGTGTGTGTGTGTGTGTGTGTGTGTGTGTGTGTGTGTGTGTGTGTGTGTGTGTGTGTGATTGTGAACAGGTATACAGGGTTAAAAAGTCCATTGACTGTGAATTTGACAGAGTTGTGCTTTGGGAAATACAGAGTAGCCGAGTTTGTAGGCCGTGTTTGTTCGACTTTGCTATAGACATGGGAGTTGACCTGACATTTGCTTATGATGTCATCCAAAGATTTGAGTGCATTTGAAAAGGAAGCACTATCAGTTTCCAATCCTGAACCTACTGTATGTGCAGAGGATACCTTATATCCGTGTCAGCAGAGTCATCACAATAGGATTTATCATTGTTATATGCACAAAGATTACTAATGATGAGGTAAGTTTTATCATTGTAAGTGCACACTTAAAAAAGGTACTAAACCTTATCTTCGCTTGTCATGGGGGTGTTAATTTTTTGTATGCTTAGTCTATTACATAATATGAATTAAAGTAAAAAATATTTTAAGGTACATAGTTTGACCTTAATCTTATTTTGACAGCTCTTTTACCATTACCTATTTTTGAAAAGAATGCTTTAAATGTTCTTTAATTATATAAAATATATTCATATATTCTTTTACTTTTAATCATGTTCTTTCTCTAACAGTTCAACACAAGACACAAATTTAAAAACTAGCCTTCTTCGGCTGGAATGTCATTTCACCTGGTCTCTGAATAAAAATGATATTAATCTCACTGAACTTCTGAACAGGCTAGACGAAGACCTTAACCTAGATCTTGAAAGCAAGGCACGAATTGCGCGCACACACAGCCATATTGGATTTGTGAAGTTTCTACAAAGCTCCAATACTGAGGCTCTCAGCTACTTTGAGAGATCCGTAGAGCTAACTAAGTCTCATGGAAATGAGTGTGACAAGCTGCTTGTTGTTGTCTATGGAGACCTTGCATGGTTATACTATCATATGGGTAATTTGGCAGAGTGTGAAAGCTACCTGAATAAACTGAGTGAGATTAAAGTGAAATATCCATCTGTCCCATATGCTGAGGTGCTTGGAGAGAAGGGATGGACCTTCCTTAAGTTTTCTCGCAAATATTATGAAAAGGCTGAAGATCGCTTCAAGAAGGCCTTAGAGCAGGAGCCAGATGAGGGTGAATGGAATGCTGGCCTTGCAATTACTCTTTATCGGATAGAGGATATTCTCCAAGATACATCTGCTTCAACTGCAATTGATCAACTTAGACGGGCCATAGCCACTGATCCAGATAATGATGTTCTTAAAGTTCTGCTTGGTCTTAAATTGTCTCATCACATGAAGAACAGAGAGGCAGAGAGCCTAGTAGAGCAAGCTATAGAGAGATCTCCAGAACACCCACATGTGATTCGATATGTTGGGAAGTTTTGCGGAGTCACGGCTCTGTAGAAAGGTCCATTCCCCTTCTAAAGAGAGCATTAGAGAAAGTGTCCACCTCAGCCTTCATACACCATCAGCTGGGGCTCTGCTATAAGGAAAAAATCCTGAATCTGAAGAAAGCAGGAAGCCACCACACAAAGGGTGCTGAAATCAATCAAGCTCGTGAGCAGTGCATCTACCACTTGAAGATGGCGATCAAACTGAAGCCCAACTTCATCATTGCTATGTGTGAACTGGACCTTTAGTATGGGGGGAACAAGAATATGTCGAGAGCAGAAGAAATGTTTCAGAATGCATTTCAAATGACTATAGAAAAAAAAGAAAACTACCAGACTGTTCATCTGTATTATGCAGATTTTCAGCTATACTGCATGAGATGTGAATCTGCTGCAGTTAATCATTATGTTGAATGTCTGAAGCTTAATCCAAATTATTATGACGGGAAGAAAAGTGCTAAACAACTGGAAAAGATTGCAAAGAGAAGAATTGAAAACAACAACAAGGATGGAGAGGCCTTTGGAATACTTGGAATCATTCATAAGGAAAAAGGAGAAAAGCAACAAGCCATAGAGTGCTTTGAGACAGCGCTGAGATTTGTACACAATGAGGATTACCTCAGTGATCTTTGTGAACTTAGGCTTTCATTACAGTAATATTACCAAGATGCAACATCGTATCTGTAACAATATATGAACTGTGTATAAAACACAGGTTTAATCTTTTCACACCATGAAAAATAGAGTAGCCTACAAACATGGCACTATCTACAACTTCCAGAAAACAAAGCTTCCACTAAAAATTACACCAAATAACCATCTCAAAACTCTCTCACATTTCTATTCACTTTCATTCTGATTGCACAGACCTGGGCACCAATATTCAATTACAGCCATAATATTTAACGACACTCAGTCCTCTAGTTCATTGTGAAGGTCATGTTCAGTGTCATGTCCTGTTGATACTGAGCCTTATGTTCTTGTGTTTATGGTTACTAGTACTTTTCTAGTTCTTTGTCTTTGTTTTTACTTTTGCTCAAATAACTTTATTTGCATGTCACCTGACTCTGTCTCTGCTTTAAATTTTGATTTTTTTCTTTACTAAAGTAATCTTTACATGAATTATTAAAGTTTGTCCTGCATTCTATTTTTGAAAAACACTTTCTCGTAATGAAAATTAAAGCATGTACAGTACTTCTTTTCTTCTCTTCTTCCCATTTTATTATTGTCTATTATTATTATTTCACATTAAAATTTTAGTGCTTATTATTCTTTAGTGCTGGTTTTTGCTTATGTATTCATTTGTATTCGTTATTCTTTCTATTTACTGAACAGAACATATATATGTATAGAATATATTTCAGAAATAAAGATGAACTGAATGTGGTTTATTTCTCAACCAGAAACAAAAGCCTCAACACACACACACACACACACACACACACACACACACACACACACACACACACACACACACACACACACACACACACACACACATATTTACCTCTATTGAGGAAGCGAGAGGCAACAGTGGCAAGGAAGAAATTAGGAAGAAAACAACAAGAATCATGGGAGTTTTACACACACACACACACACACACACACACACACACACACACACACACACACACACACACACACACACACACACACACACACACACACAGTGAGAGAGAGAGTGAGAGAGTTTATGCACTAAATTAAGCACCTCAGAACACTGTGCAGCAGTTGAAAGTGGTGTGTGGTGGCTACTACAGTACTGCCGGCATTTGGCTTGCAATAATATAATAAAAGTATAATAGAACTGCAAATGACTGCTGTCTATAGTACACGTGTGTGGGGTTGGCAGATCTAAAACCAAGGTGTCCAGAACTGTAGACACTGACACAAAATATTTTGTTGTTTAATTCCACAGTTATTTAAATGAAAGAACAATGTGTCTACAGAAAATGAGTAGTAGAGAATATGGCACAATTTAATGTGAGGAACGTTGTAACAGACTTTATTTCGTAGATTCCATGTATACTGGTATTATGAAACTTCCCCTTTACTGGTTGTCATACCACCACTGTGTAAAAAAATCTAGATTCAAAATTAAAACCACTTTGGAAAATATTAAGGGAAAATAAGTTTAGCAAAAGATGAATTTCACACAGATGTTAATTTTCAGCTCTGGGTTTAGTGTTAATTTTCTTTTCTTTTGTGAACACCAGGACTCAAGTATGAGGGGCAAGTGAATAAGATATGTGGTTAAGAGCTACCCATAGCTGCCATGTGACACTCTAAAGACTTCTCACAATGAAAATACTCATTACTTTACTCCCATAATTTCTTTCTGAGAATATCAGGAGGTACTTATCCTCAAGGTACTATGGTTCGTGCCAAAAGGGCAAGGAAAGGATCATGTGTATCTGATCTAATTCATTGATAGCCTAAACAGACAAATAATTAAGCAATAAGTAAATAATCAAGTAAGTAATCAGACAAACAATCGCATGTGCTTCATGTTCTTATTCATAAGATCTTTTTAATATCCTTTATTTAAAAGTTTATAAATGTTCTATAGACAAAATAGCTTAGTTTATCTGGAATGTTTTTAATTGAATGAAATTAAATGAAAATGAAAAAAGAGATTTTAAGATATCACAAAGTAACAACAAACCCCTCATGTGACAAAGGGCAGGGTCTAACATTTCTAAAATATTCTATAAATAATGAAAAGGTTATATGTTATTGTCACGATGGGACACGGTGAGACAAAGGCGAGTGAGGATCCAAATGCAGTTTAAAGTTTTAATAAACAAAACACAAATGAACAGGCAGGCAACATGGAACAAAACAGGGAACGGGAACATGGACATGAACACACCACATACCAACAACGACTAACACCAGGGAAGTGAATAAACATAGTAAATGTAGTAAACAGGAACCAATCACAAAGCGGAGACAATCAGAGACAAAGACAAGGCAAGGCAGCAGACAGAAACAAAGGAAAACCCAGACAGACTCATTACAGTTATATTCATAGAACAAGACCACATATTTGTACCAGACATTCGTGAAAACAATGGGAAAGATGAAAGTGTTGAAACCTAAGTATTTGTCCACAAACTAGAGACAACCAAAAGGTTAAGTTTGATTTACACTCCACATACAGTAGGTCTGTTCCAAACCATTGAAATTGGGACATTATTTAGCAAAACTAATTAATCTTTTTAGTTTGAGGAAATACGAGAAGGTTTAACTGCTTGCATGACAGAGGTACATAGAGATATTTAGTGAAAATGGAAGGGTTACATTGAGGATACCCTGCATAAAACCTGTGCTAAAGCAAATATACAGATCAGATGATCGGCTTGCGACTCCAAGCAACCGGAAGTACAACAACAACAACAATGTGGAGATATGGAAGGACTACACAGAAAGTAAATGGAAGCAAGTGGTTGCTGTGGGTGGAGAAAACGAAACTGATGGACGACTGTTTTTGCATTTCCTTCTTCATCCATTGTTCATACAAGATGTGCAGATTTCTGTCTGTTACTTACATCCGCTTTATTTACTAGTTCAAAGCGAACGTTTCAATCCAGAGGTTTGTTTACTAATGATGTCATCCAAAGATTCGTTTTCTTCTAAAGCGAAGTGCTTTCGTTTTCCTACCTATGGGCGTAGAAATAAACAGCTTACATCCGGTCATAATAGCCACAGTATCTGTTATTACATTAGAGATTGACCACGATGAGGTAAGAAAGTGTTGTCATTCTACTCGTATTTTAAAAAATAAAGCCTTTACTAAAACCTTAGCTTTATTTTGTCGAAGGAGTGTTACGTTTTACGTGTTACGAATTAACATACTGAAAGTACATCATTTGAAAATATGCACCAGTATTGTCTCACTTAGGCTACAGTACTTACCTTTTAGAGGAATTCTATAAATGTTCGTTAATGCTATTAAAGGTTTATTACAACTTTTTTTTGTGAATGCATATCAATTATTTCACTGTGAGTTTTTTTCTTCTTCATACGTATGTATGACTGAGTTCACTTTCTTTCTCTAACAGTTCAACACAAGACACAAGTTTAAAGTCCAGCCTTCTTCAGCTGGAATGCCATTTCACCTGGGCTCTGAATAAAAATGATACAGATCTCACTGATCTTCTGAACAGGCTAGAAGAACAGCTTAATCTGGATCTTGGAAGAGAAGCAGGTGTTGCGCGCACACACAGCTGTATGGGATTTGTGAAGTTTCTACTAAGCTCCAATACCGAGGCTCTCAGCTACTTTGAGAGATCCGTAGAGCTAACTAAGTCTCATGGAAATGAGTGTGACAAGCTGCTTGTTGTTGTCTATGGAGACCTTGCATGGTTATACTATCATATGGGTAATTTGGAAGAGTGTGAAAGCTACCTGAATAAACTGAGTGAGATTAAAGCGAAATATCCATCTGTCCCATATGCTGAGGTGCTTTGAGAGAAGGGATGGACCTTCCTTAAAATTGCAACGGAAGTATTTCAGTATTTACCATATTTTTCTTATTACCACACTTCAAAGTTTCTCTCTCTCTCTCTCTCTCTCTCTCTCTCTCTCTCTCTCTCTCTCTCTCTCTCTCTCTCTCTCACACACACACACACACACACACACACACACACACACACACACACACACACACACACACACACACACATGTGTCAAGTCAAGTCAAGCTTTTATTTTCATTTCACCCATATATAGCTGATGCAGTACATGATGAAATGAAACTTGCCACCAGGACCATGGTGCTACACACAATGGACACATAGCTACAATAGGCAACACAGAAATATACAATCTGTACAATAAAATATTAATATTATATGCTATATATATTATATAAAATATTACATTTATTTTACATATATTTTAAAAATCAGTGATATACTCTGAGTGACTGTTTAAATCGTATTTTTTGTTTTTGTTTTTTCCTCATGATGAAACCAAAACAAGTCAGACTACATTTGAGTTTTCATTTCTGAACAGCATTTGGCAGACACCATTATCCAGAGTGACTTACATTTTTAAAGAAAAGAGTGTCTACCAAATACCAGAATTGTAAATATAAAAGTATTATGATTTGTTTTTGCTAATGAAACCCACCATGGTTATTTCATTGCCAAACTTGCCGATGTGGTTCGAGCTGTGTATTGCTGCATAGCAGTCATGAGTCAGCAGAGTGAACAACAGTGGACTGAGCACATAGCTCGGGAGGTCCCAGTACTCAGATTGGTGGTGTTGGATAGTATGTTCCCTATCCTGACTGAATGAGGTCTCCCAATCATGAAGTTGGTGGGAACCATTGGTGGGAACCACAAACACTCCTTGGGTAGGCCCAGAGCCGGATTAAATAAATGGACTACACCAGGCAGGCTGCATTTTTTGGGCCCCCCTCCATCGATGTTATTTATGAATTGAAATCTGAAACTTACCAAAGTTACTAATAAAAGTTAATTCACATTTTACATAGCCCAGTCTTTAGTTACAAATTAGTTATGTTGTATATTAAAAAGTCTATCAGACTATTTTTTGATATTCATTATTTATACGTCATTACACGGGCGCCACAGTGTCTTCTGCCGCATCTTCCTCCGCGTCTTCCGCCGCATTTTCCGCCACATCTTCCACCGCGTTTACAGCTGTCAGACGGCTGCCCGACAGAAACTTTTGCAAAGCCCCCCGCTGTCTCTTCTTTAGTTCTTCTCCATTTTTTTTCTTTTTACGTTTTGCCGCACCCGAAAGCATCTTCAAAGTTAGCCTACTACTCAAAACACACCTGCCTGCTATATTTGTTACCCCGCTCTGACATCTGACCGCCGCTGACGTCTCCTCGGACTTAACTGGCTGGCGCCTCTAAATAAATACAGTCTATGGTTTAAATAAACCTTGTCACTATTTTTATTTAATTAATAAAAAATGAAATAAATTGTAGATAGGACATTTGTACATTTTATTTTTATTATAATTTATTTTTTTATACTTTTTTTTTTTTTGTCCCTCTGTCTGGGCCCCATCCCGCCAATCGGGCCCTAGGCACGTGCTTAGTTTGCCTTTGCGTTAATCCGGCTCTGGGTAGGCACCCCCTGGCCCCTTGTTTTCTGAGCAGTGCCAGGTGGCAGAGACCATCCTGCAGACCATGCCTTCCTTCCTGGGACCTCTCAGTGGTACTGGAGAGGCTGCTGGAAGACACATTTGAGCACCATAGAGTCAGCTTTTGAGAAGTTTCTGACCCTGAAGATGGATCTGCTCTTAGCCTTGGCCTTCCTCAAAAGAGTGGGAGATCTGCAGGCCCTGCCAGTCTCCCCATCTGCCTAGAATTTCCCCCAGCATGTCCAAGGCTATTCAAATCAAATCAAATTTGATTATTCACATACACATGCATACAGAGTACGACATGCAGTGAAATGCTTTTTGCATCTGTCCGGTCTCCAAGCATAAAAGGAATGCAATTAGGGTTAAAACAACAACAACAACAAAAAAACAAAAGGAGATAGATAAAAAAAAGTATAAACTATATAAAATACGAAATATGAAAAATATGTGAAAAATAATGTATGTACATAAATGTGTATAGTTTTAATGATTGTCCTAAAAGTGTCCATTTGTAGTATGGTGTGTATAAAGTATAAAGTGTCAAATTTCTGCACCCCAGGGCAGGATATGTCCCCAAGGTGCACAGATTATGCGGTCATCTTGCAGGTCAGTTCTCCACCCCATGTGTTGGTTGAACTGGCGCAGCTCCACTTGCTTTGCCCAGTAAGGGTCCTGAGAACTGATGTCCACTGCTCAAGCTTGTGGCCTAATTCCTCCTCCCTTTTTGTCTGCTTTGGAAACTGGAACAAGCGCAATCCAAGCAGGGGCTGGTGCACTGGTTGGAGGTCGCCATTACACAGGCCTATGAGGAGCACAGTGTTTCTTCACCTCTAGGCTTCAGAGCTCACTACAATAGGGGTATCGCCTTGCAGTCTTATTGTTTTGCCTGCATAGTTTTATTAAAATACAGCACAAATGTACAACATAAAATGATTTTCAGGATTAAAAAAACACCCAATTATTAAGCTCTAAAGAACTGTGTGAGTTTTCTCTTATAGTTATTACTCTTACACCTAGTGAACCTTGCTTTTGGAGAAGGTAGTTTACAATAGCACTTTCTGTTTATGAAGTGAGATAAAATAGAATGAGTATAAATCCCTGCTTTTTATAGTATACAGGTGTGGGGTTAAAACTGAATCCACAATTTGTCCGTTGTTAAATTGTTAGAGGTAAAGATAACATCGAAAGGGAACATCTCTAGGTTACGACCGTAACCCTAGTTCCCTGAGGAACGAGATGCTGCGTCTCCGTGCCACACTCCCTGCATCCCTGCGGCACTTACCTTCTCTCACAGGAGCTAGTGTCTTGTCCATCTCGCAGCCATTTGTAGCTTCCTGTTTACGTGACGTCATCAGCGGGTCCGAACGCCTATCAGATTACACACGTGGTTCATAGCGCGGTCACGCAGGGGCGTTCCCATAGCGTTTTAACGCAGCGTCTCGTTCCTCAGGGAACTAGGGTTACGGTCATAACCTAGAGACAGCCTTTAGTAACCTGCCTGACTGGTGTAAACAATCCAGGTTAATCAGCCTTGAGGATACTGGGCAGCTGAGTCAAACTTAAATTTCAAGTCAAATCAAGTCAAGCTTTTATTTTCATTTCACCCATATATAGCTGATGCAGTACATAATGAAATTAAACAACTTGCCTCTGGGACCATGGTGCTACACACAATGGACACATAGCTACATTATACAACACAGAAATATACATCTCTCACTCACTCATTTTCTACTGCTTATCCGAACTAACTCGGGTCACGGAGAGACTGTGCCTATCTCAGTTGTCATCAGGCATCAAGGCAGGATACACACTGGACGGATTGCCAACCCATCACAGGGCACGCACACACAATCACACACTACGGGCAATTTTCCAGAGATGTCGATCAACCTACCATGCATGTCTTTGGACCGGGGGAGGAAACCAGAGTACCTGGAGGAAACCCCCAAGGCATTGGGAGAACATGCAAACTCCGCACACACAAGGAGGAGGCGGGAATCGAACCCCAACCCTGGAGGTGTGAGGCGAACGTGCTAACTAGGCCACCGTGTCCCCCCAATATACAATTTGTAAAATAAAATATATTCATTTGGCATATATATTAAAAATCAGTGATATAGCCTTAGTTACTGTTTAAATCGTATAGTCGTATAGGTTAAATCGTATAGGTTTTGTTTTTGTTTTTCCTCATGATGAAACTAAAACAAGTCAGACTATATTTGAGTTTTCATTTCTGAACTCTTTATATTCTGAAAATTCTCTAAATTCTTCCCTTTACTGTCTCTCTGTTTGTGAGTTAAGCACTGTCGCTCTGTATTTTTTTGTGCCTTTAGTATGTTTAACCACACTAAATGGTTATCTTTAACCGTAAAAAGTGTACTGTAACTTGGAAAACAGTAATATGGATAACATAAGGTAGCTTTTTGACCTTTAGCACTAAGTAAAGCTACAACTGAAAGGAACAGGTAGAGTTGTGTACACTTTTTTTCTGAGAGCTTCTGAGAAAGAGGATGTTAATAATTTTTCCATCTTTCCTGGTCACTTGTTTAGGGGTGTGATTTTTCAGTGTTGAATTGAAAAATTGAGGACACTATATTTTTTTTTAAATTTTAGTTAATCGTAATATTAGTAGTTATTTAAAAGAACATACCAAGAATTAGCACTTAAAATGATCAAATAATGATGTGTGCATATAAACTTGTAATTTTTAAAATAAATAACTCTCAGGAACATATATATCGTGCTGTTATTCTGTATCTAATGTATTACATAATGTTTGAAGGCAGTTTTCATTTAAAAATCAAAGGTAAATTCTTTTATCATAAGCCCCTAAAATAATAATGACCTTTTAGAGGAAGGCTTTAATAATATCCTGTATGCACCTTTTCAAGCCAAGATTCATATTAATGGTTCAAAAGATGTAACACATAGGGTACCATCATAGTGACAATGAAATGTACCAAGGGGGGTTTACCTGAACATTGAATCTTAATGAATAACAAACAAATTTCAGATGGAAACAACACTTGCACCTGTAATGGAAGTGAATGAAACAAAGACATTTAGTTATAAGCATTCATGTATGTGCTTAGTAGGAAAAAATGCTGCACCAACAGGAGTGACCGAGTCAACATTGGGCTTTCTGTAACAAAGATTCTACTAATAGAATCGTTACACCCCTATAGAAGAATCCTACCAGTTTGCCCAGTTCTACCTGTCTTTTCAGCTGGTAGCCAGTTTGATTAAACTGGATTTTTTAGCAGGGAAATTCTGCAAACCTGTTATGCTGACATACATCTGTCGTCACTAAAGCCTGTTTTTGTTTTTCTTTTACATAAAACAGGTTTGAATTTTAAATAAGCTGAAGTTTCAAATGAAAATCAATTCACAGTAATAAAAAATGCACCCATAGTACACCCATTAACTGGCAGTCATATTGTTTGTCTGCACAGTTAAAATGCTTAATCTTAGAGAAATGCACCTTAATTGAATAATTTTCTTAAGAGGACAACAAACTGCTTAGCATTACAAGCTCCGAATACAAATGATCTAGATCTCACTGATCTTCTGAACAGGCTAGAAGAACAGCTTAATCTGGATCTTGGAAGAGAAGCAGGAGTTGCGCGCACACACAGCTGTATGGGATTTGTGAAGTTTCTACTAAGCTCCAATACCGAGGCTCTCAGCTACTTTGAGAGATCCGTAGAGCTAACTAAGTCTCATGGAAATGAGTGTGACAAGCTGCTTGTTGTTGTCTATGGAGACCTTGCATGGTTATACTATCATATGGGTAATTTGGAAGAGTGTGAAAGCTACCTGAATAAACTGAGTGAGATTAAAGCGAAATATCCATCTGTCCCATATGCTGAGGTGCTTTGAGAGAAGGGATGGACCTTCCTTAAAATTGCAACGGAAGTATTTCAGTATTTACCATATTTTTCTTATTACCACACTTCAAAGTTTCTCTCTCTCTCTCTCTCTCTCTCTCTCTCTCTCTCTCTCTCTCTCTCTCACACACACACACACACACACACACACACACACACACACACACACACACACACACACACACACACACACACATGTGTCAAGTCAAGTCAAGCTTTTATTTTCATTTCACCCATATATAGCTGATGCAGTACATGATGAAATGAAACTTGCCACCAGGACCATGGTGCTACACACAATGGACACATAGCTACAATAGGCAACACAGAAATATACAATCTGTACAATAAAATATTAATATTATATGCTATATATATTATATAAAATATTACATTTATTTTACATATATTTTAAAAATCAGTGATATACTCTGAGTGACTGTTTAAATCGTATTTTTTGTTTTTGTTTTTTCCTCATGATGAAACCAAAACAAGTCAGACTACATTTGAGTTTTCATTTCTGAACAGCATTTGGCAGACACCATTATCCAGAGTGACTTACATTTTTAAAGAAAAGAGTGTCTACCAAATACCAGAATTGTAAATATAAAAGTATTATGATTTGTTTTTGCTAATGAAACCCACCATGGTTATTTCATTGCCAAACTTGCCGATGTGGTTCGAGCTGTGTATTGCTGCATAGCAGTCATGAGTCAGCAGAGTGAACAACAGTGGACTGAGCACATAGCTCGGGAGGTCCCAGTACTCAGATTGGTGGTGTTGGATAGTATGTTCCCTATCCTGACTGAATGAGGTCTCCCAATCATGAAGTTGGTGGGAACCATTGGTGGGAACCACAAACACTCCTTGGGTAGGCCCAGAGCCGGATTAAATAAATGGACTACACCAGGCAGGCTGCATTTTTTGGGCCCCCCTCCATCGATGTTATTTATGAATTGAAATCTGAAACTTACCAAAGTTACTAATAAAAGTTAATTCACATTTTACATAGCCCAGTCTTTAGTTACAAATTAGTTATGTTGTATATTAAAAAGTCTATCAGACTATTTTTTGATATTCATTATTTATACGTCATTACACGGGCGCCACAGTGTCTTCTGCCGCATCTTCCTCCGCGTCTTCCGCCGCATTTTCCGCCACATCTTCCACCGCGTTTACAGCTGTCAGACGGCTGCCCGACAGAAACTTTTGCAAAGCCCCCCGCTGTCTCTTCTTTAGTTCTTCTCCATTTTTTTTCTTTTTACGTTTTGCCGCACCCGAAAGCATCTTCAAAGTTAGCCTACTACTCAAAACACACCTGCCTGCTATATTTGTTACCCCGCTCTGACATCTGACCGCCGCTGACGTCTCCTCGGACTTAACTGGCTGGCGCCTCTAAATAAATACAGTCTATGGTTTAAATAAACCTTGTCACTATTTTTATTTAATTAATAAAAAATGAAATAAATTGTAGATAGGACATTTGTACATTTTATTTTTATTATAATTTATTTTTTTATACTTTTTTTTTTTTTGTCCCTCTGTCTGGGCCCCATCCCGCCAATCGGGCCCTAGGCACGTGCTTAGTTTGCCTTTGCGTTAATCCGGCTCTGGGTAGGCACCCCCTGGCCCCTTGTTTTCTGAGCAGTGCCAGGTGGCAGAGACCATCCTGCAGACCATGCCTTCCTTCCTGGGACCTCTCAGTGGTACTGGAGAGGCTGCTGGAAGACACATTTGAGCACCATAGAGTCAGCTTTTGAGAAGTTTCTGACCCTGAAGATGGATCTGCTCTTAGCCTTGGCCTTCCTCAAAAGAGTGGGAGATCTGCAGGCCCTGCCAGTCTCCCCATCTGCCTAGAATTTCCCCCAGCATGTCCAAGGCTATTCAAATCAAATCAAATTTGATTATTCACATACACATGCATACAGAGTACGACATGCAGTGAAATGCTTTTTGCATCTGTCCGGTCTCCAAGCATAAAAGGAATGCAATTAGGGTTAAAACAACAACAACAACAAAAAAACAAAAGGAGATAGATAAAAAAAAGTATAAACTATATAAAATACGAAATATGAAAAATATGTGAAAAATAATGTATGTACATAAATGTGTATAGTTTTAATGATTGTCCTAAAAGTGTCCATTTGTAGTATGGTGTGTATAAAGTATAAAGTGTCAAATTTCTGCACCCCAGGGCAGGATATGTCCCCAAGGTGCACAGATTATGCGGTCATCTTGCAGGTCAGTTCTCCACCCCATGTGTTGGTTGAACTGGCGCAGCTCCACTTGCTTTGCCCAGTAAGGGTCCTGAGAACTGATGTCCACTGCTCAAGCTTGTGGCCTAATTCCTCCTCCCTTTTTGTCTGCTTTGGAAACTGGAACAAGCGCAATCCAAGCAGGGGCTGGTGCACTGGTTGGAGGTCGCCATTACACAGGCCTATGAGGAGCACAGTGTTTCTTCACCTCTAGGCTTCAGAGCTCACTACAATAGGGGTATCGCCTTGCAGTCTTATTGTTTTGCCTGCATAGTTTTATTAAAATACAGCACAAATGTACAACATAAAATGATTTTCAGGATTAAAAAAACACCCAATTATTAAGCTCTAAAGAACTGTGTGAGTTTTCTCTTATAGTTATTACTCTTACACCTAGTGAACCTTGCTTTTGGAGAAGGTAGTTTACAATAGCACTTTCTGTTTATGAACTGAGATAAAATAGAATGAGTATAAATCCCTGCTTTTTATAGTATACAGGTGTGGGGTTAAAACTGAATCCACAATTTGTCCGTTGTTAAATTGTTAGAGGTAAAGATAAGATGTATTGTTGTGAGCAGTTGTGGTTGTTGAACCCAAAAAGACCACAATTAGTTAAATAAATCAAAACAGTACAAAGGTATATTTGGTCTGCTCAAAACTATTAAAATAAAAGATTGATTTTGCACAGATTAGATGCAACATTAATGTCTTCAGCATGAAATAATATGAGAGCACATAAAGGTTAATGTGAAAGCTGCACTTGGAGACAGTGAGTGACTACAGAGAACTGAAGAAGTGAGATAGGGACAAGAACAAAGTGTTATGTTAAAACAATTGACTTAAAGCCTCAGTGCTTCTAAACATTTCATCACACTAGGTTGAAGGAAGGTGTTACATGATAGTTTGCTTGTTTGTTGCAAGCAAGGTTTATATTAGGAATATTTTTGAGAAGAAATTGGGTGTGTTTGTGCACATTGAAAAGCAGACGAAAGCTGGTAATCGAATTTGAATGGGTAATCTCCATGCTCTACAAGCACAACAGTATGTAGAGAGCTGGATATGGGCCAGGTACTGCAGAGTCAGCAAAAGGCAACAGCCAAAATTGTGCACTCTGAGAGCTCTTCGTTAGGAAAAAGGAACAAATATAATACAAATTTTAATTGGCTCCCACAACTCAGGGGAGAGTTTTCACTCTATTTTTCTACTGTACGTAGGCCTACATTTTAAAAATCAGGGATAGACCAATATTTAAGACTCAGTGACTTCAAATTCGAGTAATACTCAAAACATTTTTTCATAATGACACACAAACACATCAGACCGCATTTGAAATATACTTTCAATTTCCATTTCCCAACCCATGGGTGGAGAATTAACATGCCTATATAACTCCCTGGCACTATAGTCTCTCTGTCTGTTTTCAAGATTGACTACAATGAGGTAAGCTCTGTCATTCTGTAATTAGTTTTTTTGTACCTTTGATATGTTTAATTGAAAAATTTAATGTAAGGTTTCTGACTTTCTGACCTTCAGTGCTAATTAAAAGTTTATTAAAAGCTGTTGGGAACAGTACACCACTCTGTACCCTTTTTTCTGTGAGTGTATGGGTTAAAGGGTGGAAAATGTTTTACAATCCTTCCTCATTACTTGTATTGGTCTTGACTTTATGAATGGGGACACGATATTTTATGATTTTTAGTTATTTAGTCTAAAAAACATACCAACAAATAGTGTTTAAAATGTCCAAATATTGATGTCATCAATTTTTAACATAACTTCTGAGGTTAGACAGAGGCAATGCACAACAGAGAACTGCATATAAACCTAGAGTATATCTTTTGTGCTGTTATTCTGTATCTATTACATAATGTATGAATGCAGCATGGATTAAAAATGACTAATGGTACATACTTTGATCATAAGACCCTAAAATAATACCTTTACTTACCCTTTACAGTGAGACAGGAAGCATTAATTTGAGTATCAAATTGTACCAGATTCTACCAAAATAATCTTCGCACATCCTACCAGTTTGCCCAGTTCTGACTGTGTTTTGACAGCTAGTAGCCAGTTTTACTGCAACACTGCAACATCTGTAAATGTCAACACTGTAAATTAGTTAAACAGTGATATAAAAATATCAGGGAGGTGAGGATAAAAACAGACCCAACTCCAGGATAGCATAAAAAATAAACAGTATTTATTAACTAAAAACACGAAACACAGACAATACCAGACCAGACAAAAGACGATATCAGAAGACAAGGATTCCGCGCTGCCATAGGCAATGCGGCACGGTTAAATAGACAGGACAATGAACACATGAGGAACAGGTGTGCACAGACGGGGAGGAGTAAATAAGGGCGGGGCAGACATGTGACAGGGAACATAAACAAGAGTACGTGGCCAAAGTCCGGGCTGAGTCCTGACATAAAGATTGTTTAGTACGGTTATATTATTAAATTATATTATATATAAAATTATTAATAATTTACAATTGATCTGAGCTCAATGGTAAATTATTAATAATTTACCATTGAGGTCAGATCAATTGTAAATTATTAATAATTTTATATATAATATAATTTGATAAAGTTATATGAATAATAACTTTAATTAATTGAAAGGTGTAAATAAAAATAAAATTCACCCATACCCATATTAACATTACACATAGTTTAAAATAGTTTAATTTTTTTACAGCACAAAACACACCCATACATTCTCCCCACAAACAACTAGATCAAAACAAAATACTTAGTGAATATAATGAATTGGATGGTTTTCTTTGTTAATTTGCATAGAACCTTACATACCATGTAAGTTTAGAAAATGTTTAGAAAAATGCGCCTTAATTAATGTTTTTAAGAGAATGTGCAACTGTTTGTCTGTTTTAATTGGTTTAAATCAGTTATATGACCATGTGATTTCTTTCTCAGTTCAACACAAGACACAACAATAAAGTCCAGCCTTCTTCAGCTGGAATGCCATTTCACCTGGTCTCTGAAAAAAAATGATATAGATCTCACTGATCTTCTGAACAGGCTAGAAGAAGACCTTAATCAGAATCTTGAAAGCAGGGCACGAGTTGCGCGTGCACACAGCTATATGGGATTTGTAAAGTTTCTACTAAGCTCCAATACTGAGGCTCTCAGCTACTTTGAGAGATCTGTAGAGCTAACTAAGTCTCATAGAAATGAGTGTGACAAGCTGCTTGTTGTTGTCTATGGAGACCTTGCATGGTTACACTATCGTATGGGTAATTTGGCAGAGTGTGAAAGCTACCTGAATAAACTGAGTGAGATTAAAGTGAAATATCCATCTGTCCCATATGCTGAGGTGCTTGGAGAGAAGGGATGGACCTTCCTTAAGTTTTCTCGCAAATATTATGAAAGGGCTAAAGAGTGCTTCAAGAAGGCCTTAGAGCAGGAGCCAGATGAGGGTGAATGGAATGCTGGCCTTGCAATTACTCTTTATCGGATAGAGGATATTCTCCAGGATATATCTGCTTCAGATGCAGTCAATCAACTAAGACGGGCCATAGCCACTGATCCAGATGATGATGTTCTTAAAGTTCTGCTTGGTCTTAAATTGGCTGCTTATAAGAAGTACAGTGAGGCAGAGAGCCTAGTAGAGCAAGCTTTAGAGAGATCTCCAGAACATCCACATGTGATTCGATATGCTGCGAAGTTTTTGCGGAATAAAGGCTCTGTAGACAGGTCCATTGCCCTTCTAAAGAGAGCTTTAGAGAAAGTGTCCACCTCAGCCTTACACCATCAGCTGGGGCTCTGCTATAAGAAAAAAATCGAGATTTTCGAGACCCTGAAGAAAGCAGGAAGTCACCACACAACATGTGCTGAAATTAATCAAGCTCGTGAGCAGTGCATCTACCACTTGAGGATGGCGATCACACTGAAGCCCAACTTCATCATTGCTATGTGTGAACTGGCCCTTCAGTATGGGCACAGCCAGGATATTTCGACAGCAGAAGAAATGTTTCAGAATGCATTTCAAATGGTTAAAGAAAAAAATGATAACTTCCAGGACGTTCATCTGTATTATGCTGAATTTCAGCAGTACGTCATGATATGTGAATCTGCTGCCATCAAACATTACATTATTTGTCTGAAGATAAATCCTGAAAAATATGAAGGGAAGAAAAGTGCTCACCATCTGGAAAAGATTGCAAAGAGAAGAATCAGCAATAATGCAATAGATGGGGAAGCCTTTGGAATACTTGGAATCATCCATAAGGAAAAAGGAGAAAAGCAACAAGCCATAGAGTGCTTTGAGACAGCGCTGAGATTTGTAGATAATGAGGATTACCTCAGTGATCTTTGTGAACTTAGGCTTTCATTACAGTATTACCAACATACCATGTGAAACACAGTCAGTTTTTTACACATGCATGAAATTTAATAGCGACCATGTAGTATCTGTAATAATATGAGAGCTGTGGATAAAGCACTAAATTTAAGCTTCCCACACCAAGAAACGCAGTGCATCAAACACACCAAACACAAAAACAACAAATAACCATTTAATATAATTGATAGCGATATAAAAGTAGAAAGTAGAAAACTCGGTAACAGAAATTAAACAATTGGATATGAATTAAATACAATTACGATTCAAATTGCCATAAATGCTACTGCAAGATTGCAGAGGATCAGATGCTGTACCTAGACAGCTGGAAGAAGATTCCAACTGACTAAGAAGATTTATTTATCAGAAGTTCAAGAGAGATCTGATTGCTTTTATTTACATTTTATGTATCCTTTTTCTATAATATAAATATATATTTAAATGTTGAATGTAGCTAGAAGAAAATAGAACATGCTGTTCCATATAATCACAGGATGTTGTAAGCCTGGCTGATGTAAATCTCTGATGTCTTGTATTACATTGCTTTAAATAAAAACATGGCCTCCCATTGTGAGGACCCTGAAAAGACAAGAAGGTCTAAGTCTGACTCCTTCATCTAAAAGGTCAAACAATAGACTAGGTAGAAGAACACTTGAAGAGGACCCTTTGAAGATGCTGAGGCTTCGAAGGACAACCCACTCCAAGGTAAGACCAGTCTTGATCTATGCTGTCTGCCATGATAGCAGCTAACATGCAAAACATAGGACACACTCCTTAGTGGGACTGTCGAAGCTTTGTCCAGGCAGGCCAGGATCATTTGTCACTTTGGGACACGCAGGTCAGTACAATTACTTAAAAGGTCATGTTCAGTGTCATGTCACTGATTATACTGAGCCTTATGTTCTTGTGTTTTATTTTTGAAAAGCACTTTCTTGTAATGGAAATTAAAGCATAATTTATTTCCTACTCAATTAATACATAAAGGTTTTTTTCTTAATCACAAATGAAAGCCTCATTTGACAGCAGTAGGATTCAAAAGCATGCACAAAGAGTCTACAAAAATAAAAGCCAAACACCTTAAAGAACATGCTTTAAATTCACATTTCTTCCAGACATATGGTGTTAGGTGGTTACAACAGCCTGCATTTGACCTGAGATAATATAACAGAAGTGTACATGACTGCAGTTTATAGTACACAGCTGTAGGGTCTTTGTTTTAAACTTTAGCCAAATTATGAAGCAAAATGAAGGAAGGTGAAAACATCCAAGGATCAGGTGATTTCCACATCTGAAATTCAAATATCAAAAGGTCAGAGTTAAAAAGTCAGTACCAGAGATTCAACAAGATATTAAAGATTTGAATAAACAGGTATGAATTCATTGAGCAAGGTTTTGCAATTGAGAATGGGAATAAAATTCTTTTTGAAAGGTTGTGTGAGTGTGCATGTAATTTTGAACAATTCAATTGAATTTAATTGCAAGGTGCTTTTAACAATTCACATTGGCTCAAAGCAGCTTTACAGAAGTTTAAAACTAAGTTATTATATCTCTAACATCTATCCCTAATAAGCAAACCGGTGGCAATTGTTGCATTTAAAACTCCCTCAGATTACAGTATATGGGCACTTCTTCAACTAGGGGCACTTTTAGCCTTGTGAAGTTGAACAAAAAAAACTTGATCAAAAGTTAGGTAACACATTCTCATAAGTTTAAATAATTTCTCTAGTTTTAAGGTCTGTTAGAGGACAAACTTAGATTACAAGAGAAACTGTTAATATTTTACATTTTTTCCAACCTGCAATGAACAAATGTCATTTCCACCACATCAATATACAGCTGTTATTAAAAAATAGAATAACTTATGCCACTCTAAGATAATTTTTGTAACTAGTTTTACCAGTTTTTCCACAATGTACATTAGTTATATATTTGTTAATGAGAAAAATTAACTGCCCTAAGAACCAAATGCTGAACTGTACACCTGTCACACAGTTTGGGTAAGAGTTTATTTGAAAATAAATAAATTGAATATTCATACCAAGTAGAGCACAATATCATAAATTGTGAATAAATATTTAATGTGTGATGAGAACTTTTTAAATATTTTTTAAAAAATTGTGTGGTGATGGAAATGACAGGGTGGTGGTGGAAATGACGGTGTGGTGGAAATTAGAATGAATGCAGCATGAATGTAGAGAAACAGTAGATATATTTATTAGAAAAATACTTAAACTCATAACACTCAATTCACAGAGTCATTAAGCAAACTCAGCAGTACACTAAAACAGGTGTGGTTGATGTACTGTATAAAACTGATTTGTCTCACAGATGAACAGGGATGTGGGGATGTGGTAGCACAGTGGTTAAGGTGTTTGGCTACTGATCGGAAGGTCATGGGTTCTAACCCCAGGTCCACCAAGCTGCCACTGCTGGGCCCCTAAGCATGGCCCTTAACCCTCAGTTGCTCAGTTGTAAGTCACTCTGGATAAGGGTGTCTGCTAAATGCTGTAAATGTAAATGAACGGTTACAGTGCATTTCTTTACAGTACTGTAAAGAACTGACAACTGATGGCCAGGGAAAATACAAGCAATAAAAGATGCATAAAAAAATTCAACAATGTGAGATAATTATGAGGTTAATGTTCTGAAATGTTCTTATTGGTCTCAAATGAATACTCATCTTCTGTAAAGAGTAACTGTAAAGAACACCTGAAACTGTAACATTTAAACAGAGATGTGGAATGTGATGTGATTCGAGGCCACTTCTAATTAAGTGTTTCACATATTTCTTCCCAGACAGAAAATAATTTCCTTGTGACGTTTGGTCACTGGTACAGGCTCAGGGATTAGGCCTATGATATTCTTGGTTTGGTACGAGATTATGTCATCCCTTGGAGGCCAAAAAAAAACGATTGAGACCAACACGGCTCATGGTTTTAACCAGAGCACCACTGTAGACATCAGTATCCTGTATGATACCAGGATAAATATCTCCATCATACTTCACAGCACACCACTGACCAACATGTCCCTCGTTCAAGTCCACAATGTGCCGCAGACCTATTTGAGGTGTGTCAGGATGCGATGTATTGGTTGAGGGAGAAGCTTCATCCCAATGCTGGAACATGACTGTTTCTGGATTGCAGTCATGAGGTGCAGAGCAAAAGCAACTGAGGATTCTACATGACATTTGGCTTGGGCTAGCAGAGGTTATCTGAAAGGAGAGGAAAAACTGTTAAGGCATGAACTTAGTTCATGTAAAATTATTTGTTGACTGTCAACCATTACCTGATGAATCTTCATTGCGCCACAGATTGTTTGTAGCTCGGATGGCACATGAATGTCCATACACTCAATTTCTTCTGGCTCAACATTGAAGAGCTCTGTGGCAGACTTTTGCTGTTGAAGCTCCTCAAAGAGCACCCAAGCATTTATGTCATGTCCTTCCCTCTAGCTATGATGTCATCAGCGCTTCTTTTCACTGCTGCTCCTATCCCATCAGCAGGGCCTTTTCCATGGCCAGCCTCCAGAAAGTTCCAAGTGAGTTTCTTCCTGCCCATCTGATTCCAGCCCTATTCTCATCTCTTTCTAAGAATTGTTTTATTTTTTCTTCTGTGGCTGGGCTAATGCTGTTCGTTTGTTTCTTCCGTGTGTAAGTAAATGCTGTTGTCCTTTTTTCATTACTTCTCATTCTTCTGGGTGAAAAGCCAAATTCCCTTTGGGCCATTTTCAGTAGTTGATACTTCTTAAGGACTTTTCCTGACATTATTTTGGAAATGATGTGTTTGTCCATGTCTAAGTGGAGATTTTTATATCTGTCTCAATTCAGTGATCAGAGCGTTGTGAAAAACTAAAGTTCTTTGTAAAGTGCTATTTTGTATTTGGAGAGTCAGCCTGCCTCATTTTTTTTCCATCAGTCTCATATACCGCTGGCGGTATTTCTGTGCCTTTCGCAAAGCTTTTTCAAGCTTGGTGTTACTCTCATACAGTGCTGCATACACTTTGTCGGTTTCTTGCTACCCTTTTCCTTCCCCACTGATTTTGGGATTGAGATTGGGCAGGTGGTGTGGGGGGTCAGGTCAACATCCTGTTCTGGCTGCAAGACAACATCAGTGGCGGTGTGGTGGTGGAAAGGTAGGCCTGCATTGTGAGGGTTTTTTGAATCTCCTCTTGTCTATTTCTTTGATTCTCCATTGTCTCCTTTGTTTGCGTTGCTCCTACTTTGACAGATCTGCAATTGCTTTTACTACTCCTTTTTCGTTTTTCCTCAGGTATCTCTCCCTGTCTCTTAAGTCTCTTCATATTTTATAGGGTCAGCTTTTATTTTGTCCCTATAGACCTGTGACCTCTCTTTTTTCTTTCACTGATGGACTAATGTAGCCATGGAAAGTCTTGATACCATTTCTCTTGAAATGTCAATGACTTATTTGAAACTATTTGTTTTTCGATACACTGAGGAGGTGGTTGGTAAAGCTTTGTGCAGGCACTGAGATCTAAACCAAAAACTGTGCTCCCTGTGCTGGTGCTGGCAATATCATCTCTCTGTTCCGCTGTCTCCGGCTCCCTCCCTGGTTCTGAATCTGCCCCTGAATCTGCCCCCTGACTCTCACTGTCTCAAAACAGACTGACTCCTGAAGCAGAAAAAAATGTAGGTAAAGATGTTTTCCATACTCATAATAACTAGTTTACATTACACTTGATAAATTGACAGATCTTACTGTAAATTGGTGAGCCTGTGATGTTTCTTCTGCTGAACAGCCACAACTCTGAATAAAATTCTGTCATTATCCCTTTAATAAAAGCACAACACACTTACCTTACACTGTACATCTGATTGATCCTGCTCTACCTGTCCCTCAATAATTTCTGTCTCCTTTGCTTGTGATTGATATTGTGACATTAGTATTTTCATAAGCACCCATTCTTAAAACCAAATTGCCTTAATGTGTGAACTTTTTGTACTTACATGGCATTTAGGTGCACAGAAAAATGATCTTATGTCCATTTTCATTTTCTCCGTCATTTATCTAGTCTATGACACTGCAAGGCAAGTTCATTTATATTGTAGCACATTTCATACACAATGATAATTCAAAGTGTTTTAGATAAAGGTAAAACTATCACCAAAAAATAATCACAATAATAAAAACAAGGAATTAAAAAATGTTTAATTTATTTAAAATTAAGACACTTAAGAACAGAATAGAAATTTCATTTTCTACCGCATATCCGAACTTCTCGGGTCACGGGAGCCTGTGCCTACCTCAGGCGTCATTGGGCAGAATAGAAATTGATTATACAAAAAACAAAAAACAAAAAAAAAAACAGTGGGGTCAGTTCGGACATAGCACAGTGCTCATTTACTAAATGCACAGCTAAACAATATGCTAATTGTGGCCGTTAATGTTAAGTTAACATTATGCCAAGTCGTTCCAAATAAAACAATTGCATGGGAAAGGGCTTTGGAGTGTTAGTTGCAGTGCACTATGCTATTGTAAACAAGCTAACGTTAACTAGATAAGTCATATTTTAATCGCTAATATAGCAGGTTCATGTGTAGCACCCCGAACGCCCAGGGAACTTAGGTGCATACAAAGAAAATCCACCACAGTAAACATAGGATAATAGAAAGCACATTAAACTTTATTTAACAAAGCATTAAAATAATTTGCGTCATTCACCCTGACCGGAAACAGCCCACCAGAGCAGCCTCCTTCAGATGGCATACTCAGCAGACAAAAGATAATTGAGCTTCCTACAGGGAAGAGTAGTTTCACTGCAAACTGTATGAGCACAGCAATCTCCACCCCATAAACCCACCACAAATCTGTATTACACCTGTTGGGGCTCTATCAATCCCTGTCTCCGCTTCCCCACAAAGTGGTGGGAAGCTACCCAAGGGGTATACCCAAAGGGTACAGGAAAACACAGAAAATCAATGCACTTAAAAAAGAAAAAGGAAAAATAAAGACAAAATCCCCTAGCAAACCATTAAACCAAAATTACACAAACCTAATAATTCAAAAAGAAACAAAACACCAGCTGGCTAGGGAATTAACATACATTTCACAACAGGGAGCAGTTAGTTTTACAAAAAAGAAAACCCAAAAGAGAACAGCGACTAGTCACCATCATCCAACAACCTATAACAAAATAGATCATTTAATTATTACCAGTCACACTCAAACTAAATAAAAATGAAACATACCTTAACGAGACGAAACCAACCAACCAACTGCACGGTGGTCCCGAACATCAAGCACCCACATTCTAAATAAGTTAAATCATTTTCCTACATCACTCATACCCAAACACCCAAACAAAACAAATAAAACAAAACATACATTGGCAAAGCAAATCCACAATAATCCTGAGTTTCAAACTATCACATACAAAAAACAGAATAAAATACTTATACCGAGGAAAATACACCGGGACTCACGGTCCCACACAGCTACAAGCCGAACAACGGGCAATTGCTAACAGGACCTCAGCTGCCCTTCGCTTTCGCCTGTCCTTTAAATAAGTGCGGCTTATTAGCAATCTGTAATGGGGTTAGAGACCCCGCCCCTCTTTGTTACCTTGCTACACATGGAAAATTACATCGGTAATCAGTATTTTTGCCGCAACTAATTTATGAAGGAGTCATAATTTATGAAGCATTAAACTACTACATTAAAGAGAATCGCTTTATTTAAAGTGAATAAAATCCCAGACTTAATGGAGTTTAACATTAATTGAGCCGCAGCCACACACCTGACTCCTGTGTGCAGAGTATGTGAGATGAACTGGGAAAGCAGGCAGTGGGTCAAACCACTGTGCGGAAGGGGAGGGGGAACTCAACTGTTTCTAAATGCATTTTTTGCGTTTTTTTTCTTTTCTACTTACACAATTATTTAGGTATACATACATATATTTTTCACAATAGAGAGTGCGATATTTTTTAAATATTTTTTTGGGGGGGACAATCCTTGGATGGGGGGGGGGGCATGTCCCCCCGGGATTTATGCCCATGCATGAGACTATCAATCCCCGGCAAGGTGGCCACTGGATGACGAGACTCCAACCAGGGGTAGAACGTCAGGATTGACAAAGTATGTCTATAAGAAGAGATGATCAGACTAGGAACTAGAGGGAGAGGAGAGGAGAAATATGTTAGGCATAATTGCAATTATGTTATATACAATGTACACTATGTGCAAGTGCAAAGTGCAGACAGGGACTCCAGCAAGAAGGTGACACAGATATGAGGGCTCGCTGAGACATAAAGCATTACACCACTCCGCAAGCCTGCAAACCTGAGTGACTTGCAGGGGTGGTAAGGTGACAGCATCCAGACCCAGTTTACCAAACACTCTATGCCTATGAACCCTCCAGATCTGCTCCTTTACCTAAGAAAAGCTATTCATTAAATTCTACACTAGAGTCCTGAACACTAATGAATGGCTGTTCCATAACTGAAGGGCTCTGCTGTAGCCTTTGTACTTGAGCTTTGTACCAAATAGCCTGCATCCTTGCATGAAAGATTATAAAAAAACAAAAGATTATTTAGTATTTTATAATCAATGCAATTATTAGTATTTTATAATCAATGCAAAATTTGGATAAGATAGGGGTGAAATGCTTATATGTTCTGGTTCTAGTTAGGAGACTTCTGTACTAACTGGAACGTGTTTAGGCTACTGGAACATCCAGACAGTAAAGCATTAAAATAATCCAACTTAGAGGTAACAAATGCATGCATAATGACACCACATTTCTTATCTTAGCAATATAAAAGAAGCCTGCCATTTATGTTTATCATTTATGTGAGCTTTAAATTAGAGACCGGTGTCAATAATCATGCCAAGGTCTTTTACTGCTGCACATGATGAAATAAAAAGACAATCCAGAGTTACTCTGTAATCAGAAAGCTTTTAAGGATGGTGATCCCATCATGGATGATAATTCTGGGAGACTAATAATAAACCTCTCTGGAAATGTATGTTTAACATGGTGGCAAATTACAAATATCGTGTCCAAAGCACATGAAATGAGAGGATGGTCTGAGATAGCGTCTGATTAAGGCACTGTGACTATATATTTCATTTTTAGATGAAAACAAATGCAGTTCTCAGAGGATCTTCTAACTTATAAAAATGAATATTAAAGTCTCTAAAAATGACTGCTTTGTCTAAAGAAACAACTAGGTTTGAAATAAAATCTGCAAATTCAAATTTAAAATATGGTCCAGGAGGTCTGTAAATAACAATTAGAGGAACTGACTCAGTAGACTTTTTTGTGGCTACATATGCTATGTTAGAATGAATAACTTTGAATTGAATTTGAGTTGAACATATATCTAGATTCTTGCCTGATGCCTAGCTTATCATCATGAATAACCGAGACACCTCCTCCACTGCCTGTTAGGCACGGCTGGTGTATATAACTATAACCAAGCAGACAAGCTTCGATTAATGCAACGTTTGGTTTTACCAATGTTTCTGTTGAACACAGAACACTAAACTACTGATCAGTAATCATTTCATTAACAATAAGAGCATTAGATGCAAGAGATCTTATATTTAACAATCCTAGCTTTAAATCAAAGGTGCTATCTGTGCATTCACTGTGAGCTAATTTAATCCTAATAAGGATTTTTTTAAAAAGAGTTTTTATAGAGTTTTGTGGTAGTTTCTCGGGAAACAGACACAGTCTCTATTTTGTGAACCCTGGGTGACAACTCAATGCAGCTAGCAGAAGGCCGGATTAGCCTGCTTGTCTGTTGCTTGGCCATGGCTGTGGATTGGCACTGATTAATTAGGCTTGTTCTTAAACTATGTGCTATGCTGCAAGAAATAAAAGCAGCACCTTCCAGAGTGAGATGGCCACTCCCACTAACAAGCCAGCCTTGCTATCAAAAGTGCTATAATTATCTATGAAGCCCATATTGTTTTCGAGCACCACCTGGACATCCAGCAGTTCAATGACCATAACCTGCTGTAAGCTACATTGCTATGTCACATTGGGATGGGGCCAGAGCATACTACAGCTTCGGACATCGCCTTTGCTAATTTACAAATTTCGCTAATTTACAAATTTCGCTAATTTACAAATGTGTTTTCTGATGATAAGTCTAATTAAACCACACGATGGGTTCACTCACTCAACTTCATTTTCTAAATTTCACACATTTGGTAATATACCTTTAACAAAATATAACCAGGATTACATTAAGACCAGAAATGAAAAGATTTGCACAGTTTTCACAAGATTACCTGCAAAATATATGAAAACAAATCATTCAACAGCAATCGCTCTCTTATTCATGTGAACGCACAGTCACAATATTTGACTCACTCGAGACTTCATGTGAAGACAGGCCCCAAGACTGACACTGACGGCGTCAAACAATGGAATTGCCATGACTGACAACTCCTGCTACAAGCACTTATTCACTGGATAATACAAGTTAGCACTAGTGGCACCCAGTGGCTAACAATGTAAGCATTGACAAATATTCTAAAGATGTCCCACAGGATGTCATGTTAAAGGCAATTTTCCATTCATCATCTTTTTGAATTCTTAATCAGATTCTATGCACTCTTGTGGCCAACTTTACAGAAGGTTTTCTCCTTATGGTAAGAATGGTGAGAGGGAGATGGTCTTTTCTCAGTTTTTGCAGAAAGTTGAGATGATGGCTTTCCTGGTGATTGAGATAGTATTGAAGGATGAGGTAAGTGGTGTTTTTTCAGGTAAACACCAAGGAATTTGGTGTTCTTGAGGATCTCTACAAAGGACCTGCTGATGTTCAGTGGTGCATGGTTGCTTAATGCTCTTCTAAAGTCAACAACCATCTCTTTTGTTTTGTTTTCAAAGACAGGTTTTGGATCTACACAAGTCTGTTAGCTATTGCACCTCCTCTCAATATGCTGACTTGTTCTTGTTGACTTGACAGTGTGTTGTGGTGAAGACAAATGCAAGGATCAGGCAATATGCAAACAAAAACATGCAAAAGGGCAAATACAGATATAAAAAAGTTAGAGAACAAAGTCAAAACCATTAAAGCTTGGTACAAGCAGGTGTGAGTACACTGAGCAATACTTTGCAACTGGGAGAAGGGAATAAATGACTCTTATATGTGTGTGTGTGTGTGTGTGTGTGTGTGTGTGTGTGTGTGTGTGTGTGTGTGTGTGTGTGTGTGTGTGTGTGTGTGTGTGATTGTGAACAGGTATACATGGTTAAAAAGTCCATTGACTGTGAATTTGACAGAGTTGTGCTTTGGGAAATACAGAGTAGCCGAGTTTGTAGGCCGTGTTTGTTCGACTTTGCTATAGACATGGGAGTTGACCTGACATTTGCTTATGATGTCATCCAAAGATTTGAGTGCATTTGAAAAGGAAGCACTATCAGTTTCCAATCCTGAACCTACTGTATGTGCAGAGGATACCTTATATCCGTGTCAGCAGAGTCATCACAATAGGATTTATCATTGTTATATGCACAAAGATTACTAATGATGAGGTAAGTTTTATCATTGTAAGTGCACACTTAAAAAAGGTACTAAACCTTATCTTCGCTTGTCATGGGGGTGTTAATTTTTTGTATGCTTAGTCTATTACATAATATGAATTAAAGTAAAAAATATTTTAAGGTACATAGTTTGACCTTAATCTTATTTTGACAGCTCTTTTACCATTACCTATTTTTGAAAAGAATGCTTTAAATGTTCTTTAATTATATAAAATATATTCATATATTCTTTTACTTTTAATCATGTTCTTTCTCTAACAGTTCAACACAAGACACAAATTTAAAAACTAGCCTTCTTCGGCTGGAATGTCATTTCACCTGGTCTCTGAATAAAAATGATATTAATCTCACTGAACTTCTGAACAGGCTAGACGACGACCTTAACCTAGATCTTGAAAGCAAGGCACGAATTGCGCGCACACACAGCCATATTGGATTTGTGAAGTTTCTACAAAGCTCCAATACTGAGGCTCTCAGCTACTTTGAGAGATCCGTAGAGCTAACTAAGTCTCATGGAAATGAGTGTGACAAGCTGCTTGTTGTTGTCTATGGAGACCTTGCATGGTTATACTATCATATGGGTAATTTGGCAGAGTGTGAAAGCTACCTGAATAAACTGAGTGAGATTAAAGTGAAATATCCATCTGTCCCATATGCTGAGGTGCTTGGAGAGAAGGGATGGACCTTCCTTAAGTTTTCTCGCAAATATTATGAAAAGGCTGAAGATCGCTTCAAGAAGGCCTTAGAGCAGGAGCCAGATGAGGGTGAATGGAATGCTGGCCTTGCAATTACTCTTTATCGGATAGAGGATATTCTCCAAGATACATCTGCTTCAACTGCAATTGATCAACTTAGACGGGCCATAGCCACTGATCCAGATAATGATGTTCTTAAAGTTCTGCTTGGTCTTAAATTGTCTCATCACATGAAGAACAGAGAGGCAGAGAGCCTAGTAGAGCAAGCTATAGAGAGATCTCCAGAACACCCACATGTGATTCGATATGTTGGGAAGTTTTGCGGAGTCACGGCTCTGTAGAAAGGTCCATTCCCCTTCTAAAGAGAGCATTAGAGAAAGTGTCCACCTCAGCCTTCATACACCATCAGCTGGGGCTCTGCTATAAGGAAAAAATCCTGAATCTGAAGAAAGCAGGAAGCCACCACACAAAGGGTGCTGAAATCAATCAAGCTCGTGAGCAGTGCATCTACCACTTGAAGATGGCGATCAAACTGAAGCCCAACTTCATCATTGCTATGTGTGAACTGGACCTTTAGTATGGGGGGAACAAGAATATGTCGAGAGCAGAAGAAATGTTTCAGAATGCATTTCAAATGACTATAGAAAAAAAAGAAAACTACCAGACTGTTCATCTGTATTATGCAGATTTTCAGCTATACTGCATGAGATGTGAATCTGCTGCAGTTAATCATTATGTTGAATGTCTGAAGCTTAATCCAAATTATTATGACGGGAAGAAAAGTGCTAAACAACTGGAAAAGATTGCAAAGAGAAGAATTGAAAACAACAACAAGGATGGAGAGGCCTTTGGAATACTTGGAATCATTCATAAGGAAAAAGGAGAAAAGCAACAAGCCATAGAGTGCTTTGAGACAGCGCTGAGATTTGTACACAATGAGGATTACCTCAGTGATCTTTGTGAACTTAGGCTTTCATTACAGTAATATTACCAAAATGCAACATCGTATCTGTAACAATATATGAACTGTGTATAAAACACAGGTTTAATCTTTTCATACCATGAAACATAGAGTAGCCTACAAACATGGCACTATCTACAACTTCCAGAAAACAAAGCTTCCACTAAAAATTACACCAAATAACCATCTCAAAACTCTCTCACATTTCCATTCACTTTCATTCTGATTGCACAGACCTGGGCACCAATATTCAATTACAGCCATAATAATTAATGACACTCAGTCCTCTAGTTCATTGTGAAGGTCATGTTCAGTGTCATGTCCTGTTGATACTGAGCCTTATGTTCTTGTGTTTATGGTTACTAGTACATTTCTAGTTCTTTGTCTTTGTTTTTACTTTTGCTCAAATAACTTTATTTGCATGTCACCTGACTCTGTCTTTGCTTTAAATTTTGATTTTTTTCTTTACTAAAGTAATCTTTACATGAATTATTAAAGTTTGTCCTGCATTCTATTTTTGAAAAACACTTTCTCGTAATGAAAATTAAAGCATGTACAGTACTTCTTTTCTTCTCTTCTTCCCATTTTATTATTGTCTATTATTATTATTTCACATTAAAATTTTAGTGCTTATTATTCTTTAGTGCTGGTTTTTGCTTATGTATTCATTTGTATTCGTTATTCTTTCTATTTACTGAACAGAACATATATATGTATAGAATATATTTCAGAAATAAAGATGAACTGAATGTGGTTTATTTCTCAACCAGAAACAAAAGCCTCAACACACACACACACACACACACACACACACACACACACACACACACACACACACACACACACACACACACACACACACACACATATTTACCTCTATTGAGGAAGCGAGAGGCAACAGTGGCAAGGAAGAAATTAGGAAGAAAACAACAAGAATCATGGGAGTTTTACACACACACACACACACACACACACACACACACACACACACACACACACACACACACACACACACACACACACACACAGTGAGAGAGAGAGTGAGAGAGTTTATGCACTAAATTAAGCACCTCAGAACACTGTGCAGCAGTTGAAAGTGGTGTGTGGTGGCTACTACAGTACTGCCGGCATTTGGCTTGCAATAATATAATAAAAGTATAATAGAACTGCAAATGACTGCTGTCTATAGTACACGTGTGTGGGGTTGGCAGATCTAAAACCAAGGTGTCCAGAACTGTAGACACTGACACAAAATATTTTGTTGTTTAATTCCACAGTTATTTAAATGAAAGAACAATGTGTCTACAGAAAATGAGTAGTAGAGAATATGGCACAATTTAATGTGAGGAACGTTGTAACAGACTTTATTTCGTAGATTCCATGTATACTGGTATTATGAAACTTCCCCTTTACTGGTTGTCATACCACCACTGTGTAAAAAAATCTAGATTCAAAATTAAAACCACTTTGGAAAATATTAAGGGAAAATAAGTTTAGCAAAAGATGAATTTCACACAGATGTTAATTTTCAGCTCTGGGTTTAGTGTTAATTTTCTTTTCTTTTGTGAACACCAGGACTCAAGTATGAGGGGCAAGTGAATAAGATATGTGGTTAAGAGCTACCCATAGCTGCCATGTGACACTCTAAAGACTTCTCACAATGAAAATACTCATTACTTTACTCCCATAATTTCTTTCTGAGAATATCAGGAGGTACTTATCCTCAAGGTACTATGGTTCGTGCCAAAAGGGCAAGGAAAGGATCATGTGTATCTGATCTAATTCATTGATAGCCTAAACAGACAAATAATTAAGCAATAAGTAAATAATCAAGTAAGTAATCAGACAAACAATCGCATGTGCTTCATGTTCTTATTCATAAGATCTTTTTAATATCCTTTATTTAAAAGTTTATAAATGTTCTATAGACAAAATAGCTTAGTTTATCTGGAATGTTTTTAATTGAATGAAATTAAATGAAAATGAAAAAAGAGATTTTAAGATATCACAAAGTAACAACAAACCCCTCATGTGACAAAGGGCAGGGTCTAACATTTCTAAAATATTCTATAAATAATGAAAAGGTTATATGTTATTGTCACGATGGGACACGGTGAGACAAAGGCGAGTGAGGATCCAAATGCAGTTTAAAGTTTTAATAAACAAAACACAAATGAACAGGCAGGCAACATGGAACAAAACAGGGAACGGGAACATGGACATGAACACACCACATACCAACAACGACTAACACCAGGGAAGTGAATAAACATAGTAAATGTAGTAAACAGGAACCAATCACAAAGCGGAGACAATCAGAGACAAAGACAAGGCAAGGCAGCAGACAGAAACAAAGGAAAACCCAGACAGACTCATTACAGTTATATTCATAGAACAAGACCACATATTTGTACCAGACATTCGTGAAAACAATGGGAAAGATGAAAGTGTTGAAACCTAAGTATTTGTCCACAAACTAGAGACAACCAAAAGGTTAAGTTTGATTTACACTCCACATACAGTAGGTCTGTTCCAAACCATTGAAATTGGGACATTATTTAGCAAAACTAATTAATCTTTTTAGTTTGAGGAAATACGAGAAGGTTTAACTGCTTGCATGACAGAGGTACATAGAGATATTTAGTGAAAATGGAAGGGTTACATTGAGGATACCCTGCATAAAACCTGTGCTAAAGCAAATATACAGATCAGATGATCGGCTTGCGACTCCAAGCAACCGGAAGTACAACAACAACAACAATGTGGAGATATGGAAGGACTACACAGAAAGTAAATAGAAGCAAGTGGTTGCTGTGGGTGGAGAAAACGAAACTGATGGACGACTGTTTTTGCATTTCCTTCTTCAGGCATTGTTCATACAAGATGTGCAGATTTCTGTCTGTTACTTACATCCGCTTTATTTACTAGTTCAAAGCGAACGTTTCAATCCAGAGGTTTGTTTACTAATGATGTCATCCAAAGATTCGTTTTCTTCTAAAGCGAAGTGCTTTCGTTTTCCTACCTATGGGCGTAGAAATAAACAGCTTACATCCGGTCATAATAGCCACAGTATCTGTTATTACATTAGAGATTGACCACGATGAGGTAAGAAAGTGTTGTCATTCTACTCGTCTTTTAAAAAATAAAGCCTTTACTAAAACCTTAGCTTTATTTTGTCGAAGGAGTGTTACGTTTTACGTGTTACGAATTAACATACTGAAAGTACATCATTTGAAAATATGCACCAGTATTGTCTCACTTAGGCTACAGTACTTACCTTTTAGATGAATTCTATAAATGTTCGTTAATGCTATTAAAGGTTTATTACAACTTTTTTTTGTGAATGCATATCAATTATTTCACTGTGAGTTTTTTTTCTTCTTCATACGTATGTATGACTGAGTTCACTTTCTTTCTCTAACAGTTCAACACAAGACACAAGTTTAAAGTCCAGCCTTCTTCAGCTGGAATGCCATTTCACCTGGGCTCTGAATAAAAATGATACAGATCTCACTGATCTTCTGAACAGGCTAGAAGAACAGCTTAATCTGGATCTTGGAAGAGAAGCAGGTGTTGCGCGCACACACAGCTGTATGGGATTTGTGAAGTTTCTACTAAGCTCCAATACTGAGGCTCTCAGCTACTTTGAGAGATCCGTAGAGCTAACTAAGTCTCATGGAAATGAGTGTGACAAGCTGCTTGTTGTTGTCTATGGAGACCTTGCATGGTTATACTATCATATGGGTAATTTGGCAGAGTGTGAAAGCTACCTGAATAAACTGAGTGAGATTAAAGCGAAATATCCATCTGTCCCATATGCTGAGGTGCTTGGAGAGAAGGGATGGACCTTCCTTAAGTTTTCTCGCAAATATTATGAAAGGGCTAAAGAGTGCTTCAAGAAGGCCTTAGAGCTGGAGCCAGATGAGGGTGAATGGAATGCTGGCCTTGCAATTACTCTTTATCGGATAGAGGATATTCTCCAAGATACATCTGCTTCAACTGCAATTGATCAACTTAGACGGGCCATAGCCACTGATCCAGATAATGATGTTCTTAAAGTTCTGCTTGGTCTTAAATTGGCTTCTCACAAGAAGTACAGTGAGGCAGAGAGCCTAGTAGAGCAAGCTTTAGAGAGATCTCCAGAACATCCACATGTGATTCGATATGTTGCAAAGTTTTTGCGGAGTCACGGCTCTGTAGACAGGTCCATTGCCCTTCTAAAGAGAGCATTAGAGAAAGTCTCCAACTCATCCTTCATACACCATCAGCTGGGGCTCTGCTATAAGAAAAAAATCCAGAATCTGAAGAAAGCAGGAAGCCACCACACAAAGGGTGCTGAAATTAATCGAGCTCAAACGCAGTGCATTTACCACTTGGAAATGGCAACTGAAATGAAGCCCAGCTTCATCATTGCTATGTGTGAACTGGCCCTTCAGTATGGGTGGAAGCGGGATCTGTCAAGAGCGGAAGAAATGTTTCAGATTACATTTCAAAAAGCTAAAGAAAAAAATGATAACTACCAGTTTGTTCAAATGTATTATGCAAATTTTCAGCTATACAGCGTGAGATGTGAATCTGCTGCCATCAAACATTACATCGAATGTCTGAAGATAAATCCAAAACGACTTGAAGGGAAGCAAAGTGCTGAACAACTGGAAAGGATTGCAGAAAGAAGAATTAAAAACAACCCAATGGATGGAGAAGCCTTTGGAATACTTGGAATCATTCACAAGGAAAAAGGAGAAAAGCAACAAGCCATAGAGTGCTTTGAGACAGCGCTGAGCTTTGTAGATAATGAGGATTACCTCAGTGATCTTTGTGAACTTAGGCTTTCATTACAGTAATATTAGCAGCATACAATATGAAACCTAGCCGACTATTTACACATGCATGACATTTAATGGCAATAGCATAGTTTCTGTAATAATATAACTGTGGATTAAACACTAAGTTAAAGCTTCTCACACTAGGAAACACAGAGTAGCCTACAAACATGTATAAGATTCAATGGTAACAGCAGTATAGTATATGTAAAAATACTATGTAAATACTGTTGATTAAGCAAGATTAGGTTTGTAATGTGTAGTATGGTATTTGATCATAATTATATATATAGTAGTGGGAGAAGTTTAGTGCTTTACTCACTATTAAATTGCATTTAATTTAAATTAATACCACTTTTTTTTTTAACTGTAACCAAACATTCAACTGTATATGACTAATAACAAATAAATTGTATGCTTAAATTATGAAATGTACATTTCTGTTTCCATTTCTAACACAGCTGTTTGGTCACAATTTGTACATGGTCACACACTGCATGGTTTAATACAAGATATGTATAAAATGTTTTTGGGAATATTAAATGTGTTGAGACTGAATATATACACCAATATGATTACTGTGAAAATTAATAATTAGCAGGACACTTCAGCTTTGAATAGGAAATTAACAGGGTGTTGTTGTTCTTTCAGCTGCTCCCTGTTCAAGGTCACTACAGTTGATGGATAAAGCCTTTAAAATTACAAGATGTTAGAGAAACATCAGAAATAAATATTTAATTCATTGAAATAATAAAAATAAGTATTTGTATAGCGCTTTTAACAATGGCCATTGTATCAAAGCAAGTTTACAGAACATTAGAAATTTTGCAAAAACTACAAAAAGTTTAACAGTAAACAAAGATTTATATTATACAAAAATTCAAGATTAATATCAGACTTATATTTATACTTATATTGTTTGGATTTATCCCCAATGAGCATGTCTGAGTTGACTGAGGTGACAGTGACAAGGTTTTGTGGCAAATCTCTTTTAGATGGATGATGAAGAAACGAGGAAACAGATTTATAAGGGAACCAGGGAATTTGGGTGAATATTACTAAGTACTGTACTTACTTGGAAGCATGTAATAACTACATCAGCTGTTCTTCAAAAAAAAAAAAAATCTAACCAGAAATCCTCTTTTGACATAACCGAAATATAATTTTGTGCATAACGTGTGAAATATATATTTTTATGGTGTTTCAAACAAAACACACACATCAAACTGTTTTTACACAAATGAGCTTGAATTGGTACAAAATTTTCTGGCAGCGGTGGGATTCGAACCCACGCCCCCGAAGAGACTGGAGCCTTAATCCAGCGCCTTAGACCGCTCGGCCACGCTACCACAAAAGTGATTGCGCTCAACACATATGTACGCACATTAGATGTATAAAGTACAACTTGACTCCAGTTTATTTTGTCCTTACGAAAAATGAACTTGTCTCTTTAAATACACGCCCATGATCTCTATAAGTTTCGATTTAGCATTATTTCTTCACAACCGAGTCCTGTGAGGCGATCACGATGAGGTAGGCATAATTAACGTATATTAAACAAACAAACACATAAATAAATAAATACACAAACAAATAAGTGCGTCACACATTTTAGGCTCAAGTCTGTGATGTGACGTCACGGCGATTGTTTTGTTTTACAGTTCAACAGAAGCATCAATTCTTGAGGATGAACTGCGCGAGCTTGAGTGTCACTTCACCTGGGAGCTGGAAAAAGAAGAGCTGGATCTCACAGATCTTTTAAACAGACTGGAGCAGCATGCTGACTTTAAACTAGGTGGGGACGCGGGTCTAGCGCAGACATACAACTCTTTGGGATTTGTCAAGTACCTTCTAGGATCTCCTCAAGACGCACTTGCCTTCCTGCAGAAGAGTGTAGAGCTCATTAGAGAGCACTGGGATAATGACTGTGACAAGTGGCTCATAGTGCCCTATGGGAATCTGGCCTGGCTTCAGTATCACATGAAATTATTTAGTGAATGTGAGAATTCCCTGGAGAAGATCAGAAGCATTGCAAAGAAATTCCCTGATTCTCCTCTGGGTCTTAATCATGAAGTGCTTGGAGAAAAGGCTTGGGCCTTATTCAAGTTCTCTCGCCAGTACTACAGCCAGGCTAAAGAGTGCTTTGAGAAGGCTTTGGAGCTAGAGCCCATGAATGCTCAGTGGAATTGTGGATATGCCTTTGTTCTCAATAGAACAGAAAAACGTGACCCCAGTGTACCCAACTTGTTAACAATTAAACACCTGCGACAGGCCATAGAAGCAAATCCGGATAATGATGAACTTAAAGCTCTCCTAGCTGTAAAGCTTGCTGAATCCACAGAGTATGATGAAGGTGAGAAATTGATGGAAGAAGCTCTGGAGGGTTCCCCAAATGCTCCTAATGTCATTCGATATGTGGGTAAATTTTTGAGAGCCTATGGCTCTGTGGAGAGGTCCATAGCCCTGCTAAAAAGAGCTTTAGAGAAGTCACCCACATCAGGATTTATACATCATCAGCTAGCTCTGTGTTACAAGAGAAAAAAAAATGATTTGCAACGTGAAGGAATTCAAAACACTTCAAGAGCTGATGCTGAGATTCAGAGGCTTCGTAGTCATTGCATTTATCATTTAGATAAAGCCACCGAACTTAAGTGTGGCTTTATTATAGCTATGATGGAGCTAGCAGTTCAGTACAGCGAGGATGGGAAACTAGATCGTGCTGAAGAGCTGTTTCAGCAAACCCTGCAGATAGCTAAAGAAAAGAATGAGAACCTACAAACTGTTTATCTCTGTTATGCTCAGTTTCAGCAGTACAAAAAAAGATCCATGTCTGATGCCATCACTTATTATATGGAATGTCTGAAGATAGACGAAGACACAAAAGATGGGAAAAAAAGTGCAAAACATCTGAAAAAGATTAATGATAGACGGTCATTTAAAAGCCCCGGAAGTGGAAGAACCCAGAGAAGCTTTGAAAGGAAATAGAAGAGAAATGCAGGGCCTTAAGACTGCTGAGAAAATTCTGCAAAATACAAATATTTATCAATATCTTAAATATTCTGTCTATGCCAAGGTTGGCTTTATATCAGTGTAATTACACACTTCTACAATGCCTCTCACTATCATTCTGATCTTTCACTATTAATTTCTATACACTAATTTGTCTTGTTTAGCAGACACATTGAAAAATGTCAGTATTAAACATGTACATTATTTTATTAACCGAAATAAATGCTCATTCAAAACAACAGCATGTGACCAGTACAGAAAATATATTTCACTGGGCTAATCTTTTATTAATCATAATTTAGTTTCATGTTTATTGCAAAAGACATTGTAACACTTTTTGCTTTCATAAAATAAAGATGATATGTAAAACTAGCTTATAAAACGGTCGCTAAAAACTATTTATCCTGTCAATGTACATGATATAAACATTGTGTGTCAACATGGCAGCATCCAACAATGTCCAAGACTGTAGTGAGTTAAATAAATCAGCACTGCCCTCTTGTGGCACTGAATCCTGGTCTTGCCTATTTAAATAAAAAATCATGAAGTCTTAATCTTAAAGTCTTGAACAATTATTTTCATATATTATATTGGACAAACACTTTGTAAAAACTAGATGCAATATGCACCAACTCTAACTCACCTTTTCTGTTTCCAACGTTTAGACGATAGAAAAGGCACATTCATGGGATTTGAGACTGTGGAAATCTGGTAATGCTACAAATGTTTTCCCCAACTACTTAAGTCTATGTACTTGCATTGTGTACAAAAATAAAAGATAACAGGTCATATAAATGATAGGTTCAACTCTATAAAATTTTTGCAGTATAAAACTCTGCCTGTTTGGCTTCACACGTTTCTGCTGTGGTGACTTTGCTGAGCGAGTTCCTCTGAATTCTCTGGCAGTGGCGGACCACAGTGATGGTACACAGCAGGAGAGCACTGGAAATGAGCGCAAAGCCACTGAGAAAGAACGTTGCTGTGTAGGTGCCTGTGGTATCCACCAACCAGCCTGAGAAGCAGAAGAATCAAACATCAAACCTATTAGTCAAGGCAAGACACGTTTATTTATGTAGCACATTTCATACACAATTTTAATTCAAAGTGCTTTACATAGAAAGTAAAATAATCATCAATTGAATTGATTTAAAATGAAATTAAAACAATTAAAAGAGGAAAGGATTATACGTAGTGCAATCAGTTTAGACATAGCACAGGGCTCGTTCAGAAAAATGAACAGCTAAACAGTTTTGAGTCTAGATTTAAATGTGGTTAATGTTTTAGCACATCTGATCTCTTCTTATTAGTACAAATTCAGGCCAAATTTCTTAGCTACAAATAATAATCTAACTTCAACCTGAGGTTTCTTCACCATAAACTTCAGTGGTACTGAGGCACTTATTTTATTTTACAGTGAAACAGTTCCAGTAGGACAAATTTCGAATGGCTACTGATTTAAAATAGAAAGTGTATGTAATGTATGCAAGTAAAGACCTGCTGACACTCACCTCCAATAGGTGGGCTCAGCAGATATGGAATAGCATGCAGGAAATACACAACACCGAGTGCAGATGACAGGCATGCTGTCCCCACTACATCTGAAGTCACCACAGGAATAAGGGCCACATAAGCACCATCAAAATAGCCATAGAGCACCGAGAAGGGCACCAGTAGAGCAAATGTATGTAGGAGAGGGATGAGGAAGCAGCAGAGACCCTCCATTCCCACAGCAGCCATGTAACAAATGCTCCTGTACTTCTTCAAGCACCTGCAAAAAATGGAAAGATAATTCAGTCAGGATATTCTGAAAGACTCGTTAGAATTTAGCATCAATTTTTGAACTAAAAAAGCCTCTCGGATACATGACAAATATCAATCAAATACCTGGATAACCCTTACAACTAGACATCAGTGACCTGCCAGTCGGTCACTTGAGACTATTTAAAAAAGTATAGAGAGTATAATCTAATTCTTATTCAATATATTTTTTAATTAAAAGGAATTAGTTATAATTGCTAATAAGAAAAAGACTCTGGGTCTGGGAAAACCTATCAAATGTAACTGTGGCCAAAAGGAACCTTTAAGATAGATTTAGAAACTTGGCTGGTAAAAAGTTATTCTGCTTAAAGATGAAAATGAACGTCAGACTTTTATTAAGATGATGGATAGTAAAATGGACATGAGCCAAATCAGGTTGTGATGAGATGTTGTGGAAATGTCTCTGATGGAATCTTAATCTTATTTTTCTCATGAGCATGTGAATGGACTGCTTAATCTGCCACACAATTAATGTTTTCTCAGCATGAAACTGTGTAAGCATCCACTGTAGTTCACCTTCTGTCTGTGAGCCAGCCGAAGGTTATGTTGCCCACAATGTCAATGACACCTAAAATAGACATAAGAAAAGCGGCATGGTGGTGACTGACACCCACATCTAGTGCGTAGGGCACTAAGTAAACAAACGGCAGGCTGCAGCCACTGGCCAGGAGGAGGAAGGAGCCTGCCAAGACCAGGAAATCGGGCATTAGCAGGAAATGGTAGTCCTGCATGAATTGCATGCAGCACTGCTTGGTGTTTTTCTGCTCTTTGTTGTTTGTCTCTTTCTGATCGGATGTGAGAGGTGTTGAACTGTATCCACACTCGGTGTCCACTGGCAAGGGCAAGGCTTCTTCTTCTTTGAGCGTGATAGGCCTTAGCAGAGCTCCACACACACACAGGTTGGCCACCAAGCCTCCCAGGATAAGCAGAGCACCACGCCAAGAGTAGTGTTCTATCAGTAGCTGCACCACAGGAGCCAGTATGAAGGTGCCAATGCCGCTGCCAGACATAGCAATGCCATAAGCCAAAGACTTCCTTTCGCAGAAGTAAACACCAACCATAGCAATGGCTGGTGTGTAACAGAGAGCAAAGCCAAGTCCTGCAAAGAAAACCAACACTTTCAGCCACCAACTTACAATATTATCCCATTTATATTATATTCCTCATTTCTTGGGCTTCAGTAACTAAACAAACTTTCAAATTAGATGAGACATGAATCTGAATTAATTTAGGGTGCCTTACCAGTTAAGACACCTAGAGAGAGGTAGAGGTACTCTAAACTGGTGGCAAAAGAGCTAAGCACCATTCCAGTAGAGGCTAAGAATCCTCCAATTATCACAGCCACACGACATGAGAGCTGATTCCCAATCAGACTGCCCAGAGGAGCTGCCATTGGAAGAAAATACAGTCAAATAACACAGCAAAGCATTGAATAACAGCAAATACAGCACCAAAGTTCATTTGCAGGGTAAAATGTAATAAATTATTTTCAAAGTTAAGTTGTTTCTATACCTATACATCTATAGATGTTTTCTGTTTTAATTATCACTGTATACAAGGAAAGGTCGATTTTAATGAATAGCTAAAAAAACCTCATTTAATTCAATTACATTTTCATTCACTTCAATTCATTTCAGATTTTCAAGGGGTCAAAACATTATATATACATTTTGGGCCCCTTGTCTCAGACAGGTTTGTTCAAAGTTTCTCTGGGATTCAGGTCGGGGCTTTGACAGAGTGATCTGACTCCAATACTTTACTCAGAATCACAGTCCTGCTGGAAGACCCAGTTGTGACCGAGTTAACTTTTTTGGCTTATGTCTTGATGTGTTGCTTCAGTATTTCTAGATCATCTTCCTTCCTTATTATGCCATATATTTTCTGAAGTGCACATGTTGCTTTTCCAGCAAAGAACATCTGAGCAAAGAACAGCCCTCCAAATACCTTGTGATAACCTACAAACTTCACTCTGAATTTATGCTGGTCTTAGAGTTGCAAAAAAGCCTCAGGTCATGGACTCTAATGATGGTAGATGTGCAGGCTTGTTCACTGATGCCTACAAGTTCCAGAGTACATAAAGGATCCGTCAACTTGGTGTATGTTGATATTTTGGCCCACTAGAATTAGTGTCTTTAACTGACTGGTTTATTTGTTACCTCTAATGTACACAAGTACTAATGTCCTACAGTAATTGGCTTGAAAAACAAAATGAATTCTAACAGGAAATTCATGGAGTCGTACTGCTTATCTTCAAATAACTATCTGTAACTTTCTGTTATGTAACTTACAGTATGTGTGTCAGTGTGTAGTATAATGGTTCAGTTCTCACCAATCTATTATGCCACTGTGAATTAAGAATTAAATCTTCACTTTTCAGCATAACCAGACTTTAAAATGCTATCACCTTACTTCTGGTTGAGACACGTGTAAAAGGTTGTAACACAGATTTTATTAACTGCAAAGCTTGCAGTTTTTTCAACTCATTGAACTCGCTAGGATTTTGGCCAGCAAAAACTATGCTATCAGTTTGTTGATAAGAAAATTACCACGTCAGCTAATGTCAGCAAAGGAAAACTTTATGTTAATAAGTCAGCAATGAGTAGGGCTGTTCACTTTTTATTTTTGGAAGCACTCAGTTCCTTACAAATACTAGGTGTTGTGACAGCAGACATTAGCATGAAGAACAAAAACAAATGTGCCTGCTGTTACAAGTCAAGCTGTGTCTTGCTAAATTTCAAGAAAAGAGAGAGGGGGTCGAACCTCCTGTGGCCTTTCATTCTTTCTATTGTCTAATTCCAAATGAAAGCTACACATAGTAAAGGGGTTGTTCTCTTGCAAATGCTGGATATGTTTAAAGTATGCAAAATAAGTTCAACGTGCTAACAGCAAGATGTCACATCCGAGGAGAAATAATTAACATCTAAACACAGTGAGCACTAAACCAGACATATACAGTATATATGTTTGACAATGTATACTATTAACTGAATAGGAAAGAAAGAATTGGCTTAGCTGGGTTCAGACAATTTTTTTACATTGTAAATGCAAAAAATAAAGTCAATTAAAGATTACATACCACACAGCATGGTGGTGCAGTCTACTAACGAGTGGATCCATGCGGTCCCAGAGTAATCATGTGCAAAATGCATTTGAAATTCAACAAAAAAAATGGAGATGCATCTAGAAAAAGAAAAACAACATGTAATTACATGTGTAATATATGCACTAAATTTCAAAGCATGTGATATTCTTGATTACTGCTCTGTTTCCATAAAAACACCACATTCCATAATAAAACAGAACCACTTTCTATCAAATGAGAGGAGACGCTGAATCCTGTAATTATTGCTGCTTAGCTGGACAGTAAGAAGTTCAGCTTTGGCATCCTAGGGGGGCTTTGGAGTTGGAGAGCTGGGAAAAGGGCTAATGAGGCACAAGCCTCACCCCAGTCTGTCTGCACCTGAACAAACAGGGTGAAAGCACCAGGCAGGAGACCAGGGTCAAATCAGTAAGAGTGAATTTGACAGCCAGTGACTCTTACATACTCAATCATTGGCCAAAGAACACACATGCAAAGCTAACCCGGGGCCACCGGAGGGAGAGATGTCTTTCATTCTGTTCAGACTGGTTAGAGCCAGCCAAATTAGGGCCAAGTCATTTCTTCAGGTTCTAAACCACACCCATCTGCAAATGAAATGCTGGCTAAAATAAAATTAAAAAAAAGAGAGAAAAAGGGTGTCAAGTTGCTCTTTCAGGTTTAAGGAGACTTTCTCTTAAGAATCCCATTAGGAATCATTTAATCTGGACAAGATTGTTTACCACCACATATCTCTGGTACCTATGTACAGGGTGGGCCATGACAGTTTATGTTATCATTAATTTGTTCAATTTTAATTTAAGTCAATTAATTTCACTCTCCAAGTTCAAAGTTTCTAAAATGTACACTGCCACATAAAGTTGTCAGTTTCTCTGTTTGTCAAAGTGAGAGATACCATAACTGCTCTAAATCTGCTTCTCTGGAATATGGAATGGAATAACTTGAAAGTTTACAGCCAGGACTTTCCTAACCAGAACAACAAGTACATCACACAGGCTGCAAAATAAATAAGTGCAGAGTACAGCACATTTTTGCCTTGGGTCATAGGCCACCAGGTATTTTCTCACCATTTATTGTTTCACACAATATCACCGATAGGACACCGATAGGATCACCGACATGGCATAGATAACAACACTTTAACAACTCAACACTTTTCACAACAACTTCAACAACTCTATATTTCTGATTATAGGGCACCAAACACAAGGTGTTCACACTAAACAATATCTCCCTTTCCTCAAAAACTAAACTCTTAGTCACACTTAATCCCAGGTAAATTATAGAGGGCTGTGAACTATTACCTGTAAAACCAGTAAGACCACTGTGGCCCCTTGTTTGACAGCTTGCCAAGTTGTTTACCCACGTTGCAAATGTAACCTGAACTGGCCATAAGAGAAAGCTCACAGACCCGCTGTGCTCAATTTATTTTCAAGAATTCTCACAGTGAAATGAACTAAATATAGCGTTCTACATGTTATCTGTTATGTCCATGTCTACGTTTGAGCAAAGTTTAACTACATAAGAAACAGACACTCGGACTCACCAGAAAGTCACACTTAATTATTAAAGTTTATTCATATAATTGGTTTGACATTGTATGCGATTACAAATTCAATAGTAAGAAGGTTCTTCTTACGATTGCAGACCATGCTAAGGTGGTGTATTCAGAAAATGGTAAAAATAACCCAACATTAAGCAGTATTGATTTGATCCAAACAGGTTTTACCTTGTTACAGCACGAGTGCAGACAGTAACCATGAAACAGCCGGCCACAATCATCCAGCCCCAGCCACCATCTGGAGGAAGCACTCCTGCTGTCTTTTCTCTCTTCTTTTCCTGAGCCATGGAAGCTGCACCCACCTCCACTTTTTGCTCCTTAACAGCAAGTCCAAAGCACATGCATTCATAAACACACACACACACACACACAAACAGAAACTCTTCACACCCTGTCTTAATCACGCTTGGCTTGGAGTTCCTTTTGAAGATGCAGTTACTCCACTGAGCACAGGATGTCACTAAAAGAAGGACTGGAAATAAGTGACGAGGTGAGCTACAATGATTAACAGACAGCGTGCCCATGTAGCCCTAGGATATCCTAGAGATTTGGAGCTCAGTGGAGCCCGCTAAAGTGTCCTTGATTTGTCAGCATATGGCCTGCACTAATGATTCACAGCTGGCCTGAGAAAGGTGACATGTTTTCTCATGATGGTTCATTTAATAACTGGAGCTGCCATAATAACTCAGGAACCTGCTTTCTGCCCCAGTAAACCTTTTAACCCTGATGAAAGTCTGATGCATGTTTGGAAATGTTTTTCCTGGAACAACACATCCAGTGGTTCTCAGTTTCCCATTACCAACCTCAACGTCCACCTCCGCCACAAACATCCGCTAGATAACACATGGATAATCAATTCAAATGATTTGTACACAAAGGGCAGAATTTTGCAGACAGCAGATGTCAGCAAAAATTAACTTACTCTTATGTATTGGTCATTGTTCTATATATACATAACATTGTATATATATATAGACATATGCAATATCTGCTTTTATTTATAACAGGGTTAACAATCTTGTGTTCCGATTGCGTAACTATTAGCAAAGATTATTGTAATATTGTTTTTTTTTTTACATAAATTTAAAAAAATAAGTCTTTTTGTTTTTTATTTGACTTGCATTAACCTTAGTCTCCATTTCAGTTCTATCTTAACTCAGTAGAGTTTATGTCTAATTAATTTGTTTTTGATTAATTAGAAAATCTAATGTGTATATACCTGAAATTAGTTTGTAAGGTTTTGAATCGGATCACATACGGCACAGGCTAATAATTGTTGATGGTGACGACTAGAGTCATAAATTCTGTCTGTTAATAGAGCCTTATATATGTTAGAGCCTTATATAAGCCTCATAATTTATAGTAACATTATATATATATATATATATATATATATATATATATATATATATATATTTATATATATATATAATACACACACATATAATGAGGCTCCTATATACAGTATAAGGCTCTTTTTAAATGTGTGTGTATAATATGTGTGTATGTATAATGACTACATACTGAGACTAATTACAAGACTGTTTTCTGGTTTCTCTATACTTATCTGTTGTGTTCAGGTTTGTTGAGATCTGTCTTTCCACTGAAAGATAAGAAAAACAGGGTGATGGTCCTTACCATTGCAGCAGTCAGCAGCCTCGTGCAGTTAAACAGTGAACCGATTCCTCATCGGCCTCCACAACACAAACCGCTCTACAGTAAACAAGCTAGAACCCATAAACAAGTTAGACATTGTGTAACTTTTGAGGTTCCACCATCATTTTACCGAGGTGGTAAACTTCCATCCAGCGCCCGAGTTCTCAGCGGCGGAAACATCCTGCTCTGTCCAAGCGACTCGACTCAGCATGTTGTGGGACGGATGTGGACCTACAGCACTGAAGCTCGTGCGTTTCCTGGGCGACTTCCTAACCTGCGTACTAACATACTACATAGTAGGTTTAAAAAGAAAAGTACAACACCAGAAGTGGTCACTTTTGGGAGCGCACTATGGCAGCATACTACTGTGGTGTGTAGTGCACAACTTTAGACACACTCTAAGATCACTTTCTATATTTATACCGAGGCGAAGACCCGTGTAAGGCGTAAATTACTATTTATTATTTGTATTATTATATATACACACACAGACACACACACACACATATATATATACACACAGACATATATACACACACACACACATATATATACACACAGACATATATACACACACACACACACACACACACACACACATATATATATACAGACACACATATACACAGACACGACATACACACACAAATATATATACACACAGACACACACAGATTATATATATATAATATATATATACAGACTCTGTGTGTGTCTGTATATATATATATATATATATATATATATATATATATATATATATATATATATATATATACAGACACACACAGAGGCACACACACATATACACAGACACGACGCACACACCAATGCCATTAAATGAGAACACGCTTGGAGACCTTTTCATAGATTCATCACATTTAATAAAGTTTTCACAAGGTTTGTTGACAACAGAGAAGATCTGAAGAATAAACAGAAAAATATCAAAAGAGATTTGTGAGGACATGAAATCTTAGAGCAGGGTTGGAATGAGCTTTTCATTCCACATGGGGCAGAAATAAGTCTCGGCGACCCTCTACAACATGTAAACAAGGTCCACACACTGCCAGTTCAGAGTGACAACACTGAAGGGGACGATTACACACATGGTAATATACTGCCTTTTAACAGACTGCTTATGTGCCACACAGCTGAGACCAAGCACATTCTGGTACACAATCAGGCATGTATGTTGTTCTCATTACTTGTGAAAGGAAAAGAATACGTGGTCTGTTATAAAAGATAAGACCAGATTGTGGAAGATTTTATTACTAAATCATATCAACTCTAAAGTTTTGTGATGATAATGCATTAAGCATGACTCAACAGGCTGGTGTGAATGTAAAAAAAACAACAACACACAAATGAAAAAAAAAAAACCCCAAACAAACAAACAGAAATTGAACACGCCTGAAGATATATTAAGCTCTACCAGTAATGCGTTAGACAGACACAAGCCTGGTACACATTTTTACCATTACTGACAAAGACTGTAGTGCCCCAACTTGTCTCACATTCCTTTGCATTCATATAATTCATCCTGGTGTAATTTTAGTTTGCAGTGACTCGGAGATTAGAACAGTGTGTACTAACATATGGATTAAATTTCCTGAATAACAAAAGAAAAAAATGAAATAAATAAACATGAACAGACCAACTCAACATTAACATTTTACAATGACATCTAGATGACAAAGAAAAATGTACAGATAAAAGTCTGGTCTCCATTAGTAAAAGGCACCCCGTAACACTTGACTGGAAAGAACAGAGGGGGAAAAAAAACGTGTTGTGTTGGACTGCCATCAACACTTAGCAGTCAAAATGGCGACCAACAGCATAAGGCAATTCTGAGGACTAAGTAGAAGTAATGAAAGGATGAAGTGTGGGGGAAAAAAATCCAGCATCACGTACTGTATGGTTTTAAATCTCTACACATTAAAAGGGAATGCTTGATTCCCATTGGCATTGCAATGATTGCTGAAGCTAAAAAGTCCATGTGCCCTTAACAACAAATGAGTTTCAGACAATGAGGCATTATAAATAGACATAAAATGTGTAGGTGTGGCTGCTGAGAGCTGGTGATTGAATACTAAACGCGTTAGGTGACATGAAAGTATTACTAGTGTTCGTCTTTATTTACTATGATTAGCTTAACACTCTGTATATTTGCTTAAAATACTACAAAGTCAGTCAACAGTATTGTATTGCTGATATTCTGCATACACTAAAGTTCTCTCACATTCTTAGCAAATGCAGATACACAGACAAGACAGAGGAAGAGAAGGGCAAACTATTCCTTTAAATTCCTAGAGCTGTGATTGTGAATTTGTTACAGTAACTGGATTTCCCAGACCAACTTGATATTCAGTATCTAGATATCAGCCAACCCAACAGCCTCAGCCCTGGTCGCCCTGGCAAAGATTAAAGAATCCCTTTCTTCATAGCGGCACTTTCTTACGGGAACACGTTATATAGCAAGTCTAAAGGTGCATGCTGATGTTAAAGGTACATTGTGCTGGGGTTCTTTAAAAGAAACGTACAGAGGTTGATGAAGGCATTTGTTAGAAAGGCGGGGACAAAGGCAGGAGACATGTTTAGAGGCTCAAAATCGAATTTTCAAGTTAAACTATGATACCATCATATAATGCCACAGAGAATGACTAGCTCTAAAATGATACAATCTGCAAAAGTGTGGTTTAAATAGAAACAAACAAATAATAATAATAATAATAATAATAATAATAATAATAATAATAATAATAATAATCTATTACAGTGTAAGTACACCACAAGGGTACAAAGAATTATGGTCATGTGAGTAGAGTAGTCATCCAACAAACAATTCATCATTCAGACTATGGGATAAAAGCAAATCATTACTGCTAATATTGAAGAAATCGGTTAAATTCAACTACACTCATTTAACAAAAAAAGCTGCTGATTGGTTAACACAAAAAACCTTGGTCCCAAAATTTATAGCTTCTAGACATTTAGATGGAGAAGGATGTAGACCTACAGTATATATTTTATTTGTTTTGGCGAATACTGTTCAATCATCGTATGAAATTTTTTAAAAATGATTTCACTGTACAGTTTTTCCAACATAAATGTCAAAGTCCAATAAGTAATGCTCAAATCTCCTGCCCCGGCGATCAGGCCAAGGTTTCCTGTGTACACTAATGCTGGACCACAGTGTTCAGTTTACTGAGGTGTGCATAATAATGCTCATATCTTAATCAGGGAATTATCGGCTTTGCTGTACATTGCATATTACTGACTAACTGCTAATCATCTGTTGGTCACATGCTCTTTCCTTTTCTTTTTTTTTTTTGCAACATGTGAAATGGACGTAACTACAGCGTGGCTAGTATGAACTGAAAAGGGAGTCGACTGCCAAGATCAACGAATTACTTCTTGTTACCAATCATCAGCACATCCCTATGACAATGACGTCATGGCCACATTTCTCAAAATAAGCTGTTATATTGTATTATCGATCATTAAGTGTGAATGGTTAAAAAAACAAAAAACGAAAAAATAAATAATAATATTAAAAAAAAAACACGTACTTATTGGACCTTTAAAACCAGAAAAGTTAGCCAAAATCTCACCGAAACATTTTGGACAGGTAAAGAAGACTATAATACAATGGAACCATGACTCAGGACAGGGAAGGTGGGAGAGATAATGATTACTTTCAATTCTATTAAGTCATGTTTTATGCCAAATATTTAAAACATACAACACACAGGGTTTTGCAGAAGTGCTGAGCATCACTCTAAAAATCAGCAGATTTTGGCTTATGGGGCACTGACTATTATAACATAACCATCTTCATTTTATTTTACAGCAGACTGTACCATTCTTATTAGTGGCAAATACACACAATACTCTCCACACCCGATACAGGTTTCTAGATTAGGCTTGCATTAAGCTTTCAAACAGAGAGACAGGCATCATATTAGATAGCTGACTTGGCTTTTCCTGGTTATAGGAGGAGGCGTTCTTTGACATCTTACAGCAGCTTCTGGTTAGAAAATTCAGGAGTTCTTCAACGCTTCAGAGGTCATCAGTCATCTTCAGTAGCTCTAGGAAGGCACCAACAGCCCCAAAATAACCCTGCAAATGGGTGGATCATCTATGTTAGAAAGTTTACCACAACCTTTGTCAAATTTGCTAAGCAGCCAGTCATGGATTAAACAGTCATTTAAACATCAGTACTCATGCAGCATCAATTAAAAGCAATTGATAAGCTTTTTAACCTTAACAGGCACTTACTTCATGTTCCAAAAACAGGGCTTTCAACTGTCCTTTTGACCAAAAGTCCATGGCGTAAGCTAGCAGCTTTGTAGAAACCGTGTTGATTCGCAGGAAATTCCCAACAAATACAACTCTTTCAATTTTCTAAAAACAACAACAGACACATTTAATATGTTAACACATTTAATAAAACTACATATTTAAAGTAAATGTCATAAATGTCACATCTTGGCTTATTTAACCAAGACAATGTTCAGATCGTATTTGAAGAGGAAGATCTAGTTTGGTCTAAATATAACGTTAATAATGTGTGTATATTTGTTTTATCATTTAAGCCACATCCACTCAGTCTCTAGTGTCATCTGTCCTGATTTCAGTTATTCCCATAAATTACATTAAAATAAATTAAAATAAATAAATAAACAGTGTGTATATTTGTCCATGATGCTTTGCTTTTAAAATGACACTGAAAATGGTTAGTAAATTGTTTTAGTTATTCATCGATATAAGCAAATTGTTACACTATGGCCTAAGTGTAAACAGTGTCACGTCAAATTTCAACCTCACATCGCCCCCTGCTGGAAACCCCCGGGAGTTACTGTATAATTCAAATAACTGAGTGAGTGCGTGCATTACATAAGACAAATTATATAGCTATAACTTTGCATAAATGGGGAAAGGAAATACAGGTTTTGCTGCGAGTCTCAATGATGCTGTGCAGTATTTATTAATTGCAAAATAATAAAAAATAATTAAATAAATATTCACCACAACCACCAACAAAGAACAAAACAGTGAATGTGTCAAAATGATGCACTTGATCCTCTATTGTTCCAGCAGGAGAGTTTATCATACCTCCATTGAAGATTCCTACTGTTAAGCCCAAGCACTAAGCTCAGTACACGACTTTATATCAGAATACGTCCATTTTCGGTCTGTTTTCTACAATAATTTATTTTTTTAACAACTAAACATGCACGAACAAACAGCAGGGACAGCAGGGACAGCAGGGACAGGGAATGTGTTGTTCTGTGTGCTTTGAAAGCCCTGTACAATGCTGCTTGATCTCCATGCTACAAGGCAACACTGTAAAGAAGCTTAAAGCAAACAGTATCAGCTTCCCACAGGCTCAAAATGCTTCCTTTTGGGTGTGTTATTGGTGAGTTTTTGGAGACGTTTAACATAGAGTTCATTTTAATAAAGTGAATTTAATAGAGTAGAAGATAGATGTCAAATAATGAAAACCATCTAGTGCTTTGGCATACTGCAGAACGAGTGCAACATCATAATGAATAATGTGATTCATAGTTATGTTAAATTATAAATATACGAATATATACATATACTGTATATATATAAAAAGAACTAAACAAACCTCATTCACAGCACACATGCGGGCAATGGAACCGATGTTGTTTGTTATGGTAACAAGAGTAGCTCTGGCTAAGTCTTCTTTGCTGATGCTGTCACGCCTCTCCTTGCTCATCATATGACCAAAACTAAAGGACAACAAAAAATGGTTATAAAAAAAAAAAGCTTAAGCTTCCATAAAGGTCCATGGCTTCTATAAAGACTTATTGAGCAGACGGGGGGAAAAAATCATTTGATACCTCGATGCTACAGCAGATCCCTGAAGACCAAAGCGCTCATAATCACCGCCGTATATGTCCTTTACCAGCTTGTCAACATTTGTACTATCCCCTTTGGCCGCCATTTCCAAAGCTTCCTCAAACGTCTCACAACCGGTTAGCAGGCAGCACAAGCCGAGAAACGTACCCCCTCCCAAACTGAGAAAGACACAGGTTGTGCATTATTTTATTTATTTAGACATTATTTTAAAACTCTAAACTCATAAAAGGTTTGATTGTCATCCACTAAAAATGAATGAACTGCCAAATTGATCTGCATACAAAATGAATAAAACACTTCAATTGATAGGCAGGCAGACAGACAGACAGACAGACAGAGACAGGCAGACAGACAGCCAGACAGAGACAGGCAGGCAGACAGACAGACAGACAGATAACTTCCCATCCCTAATGATAATAGTTCACTATAGTATTTTTGTTTAGATGTGCTGGGGTCATTTACCTGGTGCCAGTGACCCGTTTGTAATTGTCTTTTGAGTAAACTGCCAGAATGCTTACTCCTGAGCCAATGTTTACCAGCAACATAGGAAAGGGATTGTCAAGGCAACATGGCGTCTTGACACAGTTTTCAGGATCAGAGGGGTTTTGGAAAAAGTAGCACTCTGCGTGGCCATTGAAGCCGACTGAGTCGACGTAGAGCAGGCCCTGGATCAGGCAGTCCAGCTCATCAAGTTTCTGCAGCTCCAAATTCGCCACCTAACAATAAACACAGCCACAGTGAGAGGCAGATTTAGCACAGTTGGTAATTGTAAGACTTCTCTGAAATTTACTACAATTACATGGCTCATATAGTGTAGAATAGGTCTCATTTTGCAGCCTACTCTACTGATATGAGCAGTACCAAAGCTTTTAGCAATGCTACACGTCCCTTCCCCCAGAGGAAACCAGCAAATGTGGAGAACCAGTTTGGCCTGCTTTGGCATGCAAGAATAAATGTGGAAATTATTTTCAATTCTGTTCTAGCCAAATTTAAATTTGTCAGTAACGACTGTAAAAGTAAGCCTTTAACCCTCATTTGCTCAACTGTATAAATGAGAATACTTTGGATAAGATTGTCTCTCAAATGCCAGAAATAAATTTTTTTTTTTTTTAAATGTGTAGGAATATATCACAATCCAAAAAAATCAATACTATATGGCCCTTTTTTCTTTCCTATATGAATTTTTTTTTTAACTAACCGTCCTGAAATCCTCCTCAAACTTGTAGGCCCCCCCTCCAGTAGCACATAGTGTCGTATGCAGGCTGGAGAAGTTCTTGTCCCGGCCCATCTGGATGAAGCTGTGCATGTCATGTGTGGGAAAGCGAATGAAGTGCAGGTTGCCCTTGCGGCCGCACATGATCAGGTTCTTCAGCTCCAGGTGCACATCACGGATGCCTGTGTTGCCATAGGCCACATTGGATGTTAGGTAGCGACGAATGCTCTTCAGGCTCTCCACTTCCTCCTGCTCCTCTTCAGCTGTGATGTCCTTTGGTTCAAAGTACACCAACTTCACCAGAGTGCCACCGATATCCATGCCAAACCACGGAAATGCTAAAATACACCATTAGGACCATTAGAAACATGCATTTGTCATATTAGCGGTACACATATGCCCTAGAGGTACTTGCCTATTTGTCAATATGTCTTAAAAATAGACATTCTAATAGCAAATGGAGTAATTATGTAATTCACATTTATAATGAAAGCAATAGAAATTTCATTGTATTTTTAACATTTCATTTTTAACAGGTTACACTGTAATGGTAAATCTAGCTTAAACTGTCGATATGTACAACAATTTAATTTGGATTAAAACAAATTTAAAGCATAGTCTGTGTTCAATAACCTAGACGTAATTAAATCACAAAGACACGATAAAATGTTTGGAAGTGGTGTTTTACATACATTTTACAAACAAAGCGATAAGACATGCATCATGAAACTAATAAAACAGTAAGATCCTACTATAATATAGGGGTGTACTATAATACCCTACTATTATATATAACATCGCTGTTGCATTACAAACTGGAAAAAAAAAATACAGCAAGACTTTGCACTACTTACTAAGTCCTTAGCCCTGACTTTGTTTTATGTAGCACCATGATCCTAGAGAAACGTTGTCTCATTTCACTGTGTACTGCAACAGCTATATACTGTATGGTTGAAATGACAATAAAAACTTCTTGACTTGACTCTCGAGGAAAACACAATCATGTTCTACTAACTACTAACCGGAAGGTCATGAGTTCGAATCCCAGGTCCACCAAGCTGCCACTGCTGGGCAAGGCCCTTAAACCCTGAATTGCTCATTTGAACTGAATTGAAATAAGAGTCACTGCTAAATGCCGTAAATGTAAATTAGAGTGGATACTGTGCTGCTATTCATTCTTCACAATACAGCTGCAATCTTCGGGACGGAGGCGATGAAGGAACCTTAACCTGAGTCCAACAAAAGAAAATGCCTGATTGGCAGCAGCACATGTAGGTGAAAGGTGTGTTTACACCCTCCATGAAGCTCAAGGAGACCAAAGTACTCAGGCATTAAAGAGCCGTGAATACAAAGGCCATGTTCCAAAACTGTCACCCTATCACACACAGATATAATGATAAACCTGCTTTCTTTCTTTCTCTCAGAAAACCTGCACAAAACAATGATATACGATATACTGCTGTAATAAAGGTGCATTTGTGTTGTGATCGTGTTGATCGTTCCCCTTTTTTACACGGACCGCGCTTCTGATTGGCTGGGAAGAAACGTCAATCAGAGCGGCTGTGTTTTGTCACGTCTCCTGAATCTGTGGCAGCCAATCAAATCCCACCTCGGACCATATACATGATTTCACAACACAATGCACCTCAGGGCCGTCTGTGCACGATTCAGCCTGTATAACTGTTATAATAAACAATATAACTGTCAATGCGTCATTTACTGACACGTCACAGAATAAAAGGCACGTTTTTCGGTGCGTGTACTGTAATATAATATAATATATTAAAAATAATATATATTATTATGTTAAAAACGTCACTTTTAACGCACCTGACAAAACACCGCTCCTATCATTTGGACATATATAGTCGTGTATGTATATATATTATGTGTGTGTATATAATGTCTGAGACGAGGCGACTTACGTGGTCGGTGTTTTCTCCCCGAATCCATCCGTCTCCGAAGCCTGCAGCGTTTAGCAGGAGACCCGTTGTTGTGCGCGACATCCTGATGGTGAAGATGGTGGATATTTTCAATACCATTATGGCCACCGCTACAGTTCGGGCTACTGTCATCTCCTCCATCTCCTCCTGCTACTCCTCCGCTCGGACCGGACTGCGCAGTGTGAAACCCGTTCATCATCCCGTTCGTGTAGTGTTCAGGTGCTCCATTATGTTCGGGTGATGTAGCTTTCTCCATAGTTTCACAACGTAATAGGACCGAGCACCGACCCTTGAGCGCTTTTACGTCAACCGCGTACCTTTTTCGACGACGAACCGGAATGAAGCCGTTAAACGAGTCACTGACCGACTGAAGGCTGTAATACGTCGTTGCGCGATCGCTGATCAGATGGAAAACGTCTATCGTGCTGTCTAGGACGTGAATTCGAGGTCGCTGTCGGTCATTTTTCTTTCCTCACGCGTTTCGCTAGAGCATTGCAGCTTCCGAGTCAAACAGCCGGTCGGAGTCGTCACGTGAAGAGTGACGCGTCACGTGACGCGTGAAAACGTCACAGGAAGGCATGGAGGAAGAATTGGGGGAGAGGTTGAGGGGAGGTTGTCTGCACTGTATGGTATTACCTCACCTCTGTATGTCCAGCACATTGTGTTATTTCAGCTTTCATACGTCTACTTCACACGTCTACCATATTAAACATGATTAAAAAACATGATTAAAACGATCTAAAGGTGATCTTCTTTTCGCCTGGGTATGACAAACTCCCACCCACTATATCCCTAATATTATAGAGAATTCATTAATGAATCTTGATTAAAAGTTAAATATGATATTAATTGTCTGCAATATTAGTTAAATTGTGAATTTCATTACTTGTCAAGAGTCTATCTATCTATCTATCTATCTATCTATCTATCTATCTATCTATCTATCTATCTATCTATCTATCTATCTGTCTGTCTATTTGTAGAACAAAGCTTTATAGGTATACAACATGTGCTTTTTATGATAAATCACACATATTAATTGTACCAGAAGAATGATTGGTAGCGATACAGTGACAAAGAATAGCACAGTTTTATGCATTTATTTCTGAGCGTGTAGTGTCACATAAACTAATGACACTTACTGAAGCTTTGTCCTGAGAGCAGCTCAGCTTTGTTTGATGGCTTGTGGCCATCCGTCTTCCTCCTGATCACATTCCAGAGGTTTTATATGGAGTTCAGGTCTTTAGTTTGGTCTGAAAAGTGGAACCATCCTGACGCTCACTGCCAGTGAACCCCTCTGCCAGTAAAGCAAGAATTGCATCTATCCTTCCATCCATCCATCTATCTATCTATCTGTTGTGCAAGTGTTGCCTCCAGTGTTTGCTGTATTTACACTTTTTTAACTCAGAAATGTGCTCTCTTAATTAATATAGAAAACACCCCTGTAGCTTTTTTAGAGAAAAAAAAATGAGTGCTTGGGGACATGTATTTTTCTCCATTGTACCACATCCACAAATAAAACAGCAAGTGCTAAGGAGGAAGTTTTAACAAGGAGTTTCGATTACATCTGTGTTTTCAATGAAATGTTTCAGTAGGACAACAAATGATTATTTAGAGTAAGAAATTAGTGAACATATTTTGGAGTTGATGTGGTTATCTTGTGTATGATTGTTTAACTTTCGGTTAATCCTGTAATTTTTTAGTGTAATGTTTTACATTTTTATCATGGAAAAATGGCAGGAAGTAATCACTCCATCCTACTGTTGGTATATGTGCTTCTGTACTATCTTATTTATAGTTAACCTTGCAACTGGAATAAATCCAGGGTTTATTTTTGTAGTCTTGTGTTAGGAGGTAGAGATATGTGCTGTATATGCTAGTGTTACAGCAATAGAAGCTTTATTTTATATATATATATATATATATATATATATATATATATATATATATATATATATATATATATATATATATATATATATATATATAGTCAGCATAAAAGGCCATATTATATTGCAAATGAAATAAAGAATAGTTAAATATATATAATATATAAATATAAGGGCATTCAAGTGTAGCTCTGTTTTTACATTCTAGTACAACTATAGTTGAGAGGAATATTGTACAGCTAGTAAATTCAGATAAGTTCAGTGACCTGTCTCCTATTACAGGGTGTAGTGCTGAAGGTAAATAAGACCAGGTTGGCTATAGGTTATAGTGTACAGTGTTATGGTGGTGTGATGGTCCAGAGTTGAGTCCTGGTGTACTATTTGTGTGCTGCTCTTTGGACAAATGGTGTTAAAGACAATGGGGTAATTAGAGGTTGGTTGCAGTTTGGAAGAAGATGTTCCTCTTCCTGTGTGCATGTACAAATTGTTGGGTCTTATTCATTTCTAAAATGTTAAAGGGTTGGATTGCTCATTAACATAAAACTTTGTGAAAGTTGTAATCGAGTATAATGTACATTTCATCCAAAATTCGATAAGCTTTTTTGTTTTTGTTTTGTTTTACATTTGTTATATGACTTCCAGCTAGTGTCTAAGAATAAACAATGAATTACATCATTGTGTACTGAGTGTAGTAATTATAGCCAAGATGACTAACAGTAATGTTTACAAGCACTATTTTCAGGACATAATTTACAGCAGGCCCACAGGAACAGTTTAAAAACAGTAATACAGTAATTAACAGATAAAACCTAACAAATTTGGCACAGCACAGAGAAAATGGGAAATTTCTTGCTTTGTGTCTGTAGGTCAGCCCTGTGCTTTGGCCAGATATGTTGTCTGGGTCACCTGTTACACTGTGTAAATAAAACAAAAAAAGAATTAAAAAAAAAAAGATTTTATGTCTATTTGAACAATTAAATATATCATAACATTTTTGAATGTAATGAATTTGATCATTTTGATAAAGCATTTTTTCTTTACTAAAATATCACAGAATTTCTCAGAATACATAACTAGTTGGATTGTGCACATTTATGCACTAAACAGGCTTCTCGGGCTAAAAGTGTTTTGCAACGTGTGCATTTGTGATGACAAAATATTTCTGTGCTTTTCTTTACATATTGCAACAAAAAGGAAAAACTGCAGCTACTGTATTTGTGGTTGTGTTAAATCCCTCACATTGTTTTTGTATGATTTATTGTATGAAATTTGTCTTTTACCTGCATAGCTGGCAAAATGGTCTGCCTTATTAAAGATATACATTTAACAAACACACACACACACACACACACACACACACACACACACACACACACACACACACACACACACACACACACACACACACACACACACACACACACACATTCTTTCTGAATGAAATTAAAACTATTAATGTAACTCTTCATTTGGTTTCATTGACCGGAAGTACAAGTTCATTTGGGTTGAACAAAAAAAAAGGATCATTTTATTAGCTGTGGTTGATCTGAGTACTGTTCCTGTTTTGAATAAATGCACATGTAATTCTGATAACACAGCTATGTCTTTCCTTACAACAAAATATATTCATTATATCCAGTGCCATATATCCTTTATTATTAACAGTGTAAATACTGTGAGTAGTCTTATAAAAGAAGTCATCGGCAGTATAACAACATGCGTCTCTCTCCAACACTGGTGCACACACACACACACACACACACACACACACGCACACGCACACACACAAGCATGAACGCACAGGGGAGAATACTGTCTGAAGATGTCAGAGGAGCGCTTGTTGTCTATAACAGGCAGGATGTAACTTTATCAGACTGATGAATCGTTTCCTCTCTGTCACTAATGAGAGGTCAGAAAGAGTGAAGAAATCTTTCCTGTGATGTCTGGCTTGAGCTCTGAGATGCTGCAGCTGCGCTTAATGAAGAACCAAGCAGAACAAGCAACAACTCCATCCAGTTCTAGTTTTATGGGCAATAAAAGCAGCTGTGCGGAGCATCTTCTGCACTATGGGAATACAGAGAAAGTGCTGATCGGAGGACTGCTTATCATACTTACTGTTTCTACCATTTGTGGGAATTTATTGTTGGTCCTGACAGTATGTTTGGTGAAGAAACTGAAGCATCTCTGTAATTACCTGATTGTGTCTTTGGCTGTGGCGGACTTGGCTGTTGCAGTAGCTGTAATGCCCTTCGTGAGCATCAGTGACCTTAAAGAAGGACACTGGATCTTTGGTCAGCTCTTCTGTAATGTTTTCATCGCCATGGTTGTGATGTGCTGCACAGCGTCTATCCTCACTCTGTGTGTGATCAGTATAGACAGGTCAATCTCTCTTACTTCTACTTCTTTAAACACTCTCAATTCAATGTATTTACACACTGTTAAACTGTATCTTTAGTTGTTGTTTTTGTTCCTTTATATCTATTTTTTACCTGGAGATGTGGTTACATCGTACCTAAAGTTTCAGAACTGTAAAGGACTGTAATTCACTTGTAGAACAAAGCTTTATAGGTATACATGTGCTTTTTATGGTAAATTACACATATTAATTGTGCCAGTAAAGCTAGAATTGCATCTATCTATCTATCTATCTATCTATCTATCTATCTATCTATCTATCTATCTATCTATCTATCTATCTATCTATCTATCTATCTATCTATCTATCTATCTATCTATCTATCTATCTATCTATACCTAAATAAGTCAGGGCCTAAGAACACTATCAAGCTAAAAGTACAAGAAGCAAATCTGTATTAAATAAAGCACTAATAAGTACCTGCTGTCACCAGTAATTGTTAAACAATGGTGAAAGAAATAGATGGCTATGTAGTGTGGTACTGTAGCGTGGATGTAACATGCATCCACCGAGACATAAGAACCAGAGTAGTTTTTTTATAGGAAAATAAAAATATTTCATGTGGCCTAAATTTCTCCTCACTGTCATGTTTATTAATTGCAATAGGAGACAAAACTCATAAAGGTCATTAAGCAGGTCCTTTAGACTGAGAGCCAAGGCTTGCTTCACATCTAAAACTCTCTCCATATGCTATTAAGTTTCTGTCATGTCTGTTGTTTCAGGTATCTTGGTATATTAAAGCCACTGACCTATCCTGTGAGGCGGAGTGGAAAGTGTATGGCAAAAATAGTGTTGATTGAGTGGTTGTTTTCTGCCTCTATCACGCTGCCGTCGTTGTTTGGCTGGGCTCAGAACATCAGTGATGAGAATGTGTGTCTGATCAGCCAGTACCTGGGCTACACTGTTTACTCCACTGCTGTGGCTTTTTACATCCCCATGTGTGTGATGCTGATCATGTACTACCAAATATACCGAGCTGTCAAAATCAGTGTGGCCAAGCACGCCATCACATCGAGACCTGATGATGGTGTGAGCTACGTGTCAGCTGTGCTGAAACTGCAGAGGGAGATGAAGGAGCGTGCTATCATTACACGACTCCTGAGGAATGAACGCAAGAACGTGTCCATGTTCAAGCGAGAGCAGAAGGCAGCAACCACATTGGGTGTTATGGTCGGAGCGTTCAGTGTTTGATGGCTGCCTTTTTTTTGCTGTCCACGGTGCAGCCCTTTGTCTGTGGTGTACACTGCAGTTGGTGCCCCTGTGGGTGGAGAGAACCCTGCTGTGGCTGGGCTATACCAACTCGCTCATTAACCCTTTTATTAACACACTCTTCAACCAAGATCTCAGGACCACCTACCAGAACCTTATTTACAGAAACTTCAACCGCAAGTTCTTAGCAGCTAGCATGCAGGAAGCACTAAAACCACAAAATCAGACGTGATGTAGAGATATAGATAGTGTTCTGAGACAGGCTCACAAGATATACATGTATAGAAGCTTGTTGATGAGCTCAGTACTCTCATAAGGGTTATTTCTAGATGGTAGTCTGAAAACGTTTTGATTAATTCCACTATTCAGTACTCACTACTGGCACATCCATTTCATGAAGCAGAGCTATCCTTCCAGAGTCATGGGTTAAAACATTATGTATGTAAAATGTATGCCTTCATTTTTAACATGATAGGTGTTTTGTACCGTAAGACCAGTGGTACAAGATGGTCAGATAATATAACTGTCATAATGAATTTGTGCTTGTGAGATTATAAATGTTCCTTTATTTTATTCCCATCTAATAATCTTCTTTCTTTTTGTATGATGGTTTATGGATGAGGCACACAATAATGTCCAAGTAATGTGCTAAGTGCTCTTTGCTTTGTCTGTCCTCTACGTGGCATTTAATTGGTGCGTCACTTCTAATGTGGCCACGAGCTAAACCTGTCTCATAATTAGGTATTAGTATTATAATTAGCCAGTCTTTAATTGTCTTGTAGCTGTGAGGAAGGTAGGGGACACTTAAGGATATGATGTTCGTGCTATTTTGTCAGCAAGAGCAATTCTACTTAAAACTATTTAAATTCTTCGACACCAGGTTCCTGCATATGAATCGACATTAATGTGCAGTGTTTATGGGTATGGATATTTGAATGCGTTATTTGCTAAAATGTATAGAATAGAGGCTAAAATAAGTTGATACGGTGAGGTGATTATAGTATCAAGATGTACTGAAATGCAGGTCATAGATTGGCGTTAAAATGGAAGATTGCGTTTGAGTGAATGAACAAAACTAGTGCACATTTACAGTGTTTAAAGGGCTACATTATACGTTCATAAGACTTTTCTGAACATATGATACAGATGTTTTATTCCAGCAGAAGTTGGATCTGCTATACAGCTGCCAGCAACATATTTTGGTTGTAATGTTTAACATTATTTAGACAATATATATTGGCACTGTGGCATCATGGAATCGTTTTCATCAAAGTAGACAATGAGACAGAAAAATTAAATTATAATTTGCATAACTCAATTAAAAGCATAATGTTTTGTATTATATTACTCTTTGTATAAATTTTCATGTATAATGTTTCTTATGTTCTGTAAAGCCACTTTGAGACAATGTCCATTGTTAAAAGCTCTATACAAATAAATTTGAATTGAATTGAACTTTCTTAAGAGTACTGAACAGTTTTCCCATTTTCCCATTGAAATCATACTGTATAATTAGCTTAATAAAAACACTTTATTTGAAGGTCTAAGGAAATAAACATTTATTATGTTATACATATTTATACCATTGTGCTGTTGAATGCCCAATTCTGATTGGTCAGAGCCTTATACTGATATATGGCAGATGACCCAAAACAATAATTGTATGTGTTATTTAAAAGACAGAAAAATATATAATGGTTGATGTGGTGAGGTTTTATTATAAGAAGACATTTAGGATTTGTCTATAGTGTCTGCATATATTAAAAATCAGTATGTTTAAATGTAACTATAATAATTTAAAAAAGCATGAAATATTGTTAATTAATAAGAATAAAACATTTTGGAATGTGCTGTTAATAATGGAAAATAATCCACTATGGGGTAATGAGAATACAGAGGAGGGTCATTACCACCATGCTGTGCTCCTTACATAAAGCAGCTTTGTCACTGCTGTCATTGCCAAAAGCTTCGTTATAACAGGTTTTCATTATGAATGCAGCATTCAGGAGACAAAGTATCTTTTAGAAGTGTTGACAAGATTTTACCACTATTTTGACATATCAGAAGTATTAAAAGCTGTCTTGTCAGCTGTTTTGACGTTCTTCCTTGTCACCTGTCATAACAACTTTCAGTTAAAAGAATCTTGAAGGTGTTACATCTACCTGACATGAAAACTGTCAGAAGATATAGCTGTCTTAAAGCTTTTTCAGTAAATGTTTCTTTAGCCTTTTGCACACAGTCCTGTAAACTCATTAAGTGAAGTGTTACCAGTGATGGATGAAAAGACAGTCCAGATGAATTTATTAAACTTTATTGTAACTGCATAACATTATTCAGGCCACTTTAATGTCTGTCAGTTGGATTTAAATTCTGAATAATTTAACGCAGGTAAAGGCACCAGGACATGTGGAAAATTCGTTTACGGAGAAATTATGCATCACTGGGCCATAAAGCTGAGGTGAACAGAAAAAAGTGAACAAATATAATCAAGAAATAGGGAGTGTGAGATGACAAGTGATATCAATCATCAAGAACAGAGAGCATGAAGGTGAGCAATCGAGTACATACACACAGTTGGAGAATGGCCAGCTGTGTCCGAAGTCCTTTGAATGAATGTTCTGCCAAGAGTAGGACAAACTCCTGACACACTGATAGTGGACTGGGAACCATGAGACTCATGCTTAGTATTCGCATACATATACATTTGTCTCCATTATGGATGTAGCATTTAATTAAAAAAAGCACCTTATTAGTCAAACAATAATAATATTAGTAAAATATTGTTAGCAAGTGTCTAATAAACAGAACCGAGAAAGGAACTGATAAAGATATTTAGCATGGAATAAATGGAGATAACCTTTACTGTTATTTAGATGTTTACACTGTACACTGAATCGGTAGTATAAGAAGTTTACTTTTTTTTTGTAACAGTATTTCTTCACTATTAATTGTGTATTGAGGGCATTACAGTTTTAGAATGAATAAGTTAATTGGCTGTTTTTTCATTTTGGCCAAAAGCACCTGGTCCAATTATTCAACATAACGCTAGCTAGAGTGAAAAGTCTATAATAATATAACCAATATTTACACTCATATTATTACACTCATGCTCTTACAGTCTGCTTGTAACAGTAAAGACCTTGCAACTCATCTTATGCTCGTTTTCACGCTCTTCTTCACACTGTGGATGTTTAACTAAAGCTGGTAAAGCATTGCCTTTGAGCAGCTAAGGATGAGTAAGCTGAATTTAAAATTAGCCTAGCTTGTCAGTTTAATCAATGAAGCAAACACTTCAGCTTTGGTCATAAGGCCAAATGAATGAATGAATAAATAAGACAACAATGTTTCCGCAGGTTGTTTCTTTCATTATAGTAAGCTGTCCTTAACACTGAGTATATAGTAAATCTGTATTTGTGCCGTGCATATGCATAGCTAATATGCATCCTCTTATCAACCCTCAACATGTCTGAAGCTCTGCTACCTCTGAAACCAAATATTCTCTAAACTAATAAATCAGCAAGTCCTGAAGGACGCTACCGAAAGACACCCATGGAGAGGAGAAAGTATTATTAGTACACACAATACTGTAGGCTCTCTGACTTTGAGCTTGCACAAGCACATCGGTCCTTCTCTTTAGGCTGATGCCTGCATTTGAGTTTGTTTTGTATATCTGAATGTCACAGTCCTTGACTTTGTCCTAAGAAGTTCCTCTGCCCCTGTTATTAAATTAGAACCGTTCATCTGCGCTAGGTGTAAGAGAGCAGGCTCCTAGTAAATATTTACTGCAGCCCCAGTCTAAGTTGTGTGAGATGGCCTCACATCATGCATAAACTGCTGCTTACTGGAGTTTTTACTTTATTGCACCATTCTGAGTAAACTCTAGAGACTTGTGCGTGAAAATCCTAGATCAGCCGTTATAGAAATACTCATACCTTACAAAACAGCAGAAACAACCATGCCATGGACAAAATCACTGAGATTCTCTCACTCAGAGAGAGAGAGAGAGAGAGAGAGAGAGAGAGAGAGAGAGAGAGAGAGAGAGAGAGAGAGAGAGAGAGAGAGAGAGACTGAGATTATTACTGGTGTTGTTTATTGTAAGTGTTTATTGCCTTTTTGGACTCCTTTATCATTTGTAATGTTGTCCCATTTAAAACAGTTCGGCTCAAGCCCAGCCATTTTTAGGGTCATGATTGAGGACAATGTCCCGTCCAGAGACAAGCTGTTTCGTGTTGAAGTTTTGTTCAAACCGACCATCGAAAATACCCTCGCTAATGAATGTTTTTTTTTAATTTTTTTATTATTGGTTGTTGCGTTAATCTTACCCATATACAATAGTGCTATTTTCTGATTGGCTGTTGTGTAGCCTCTTTTTTTTGATTGGCTTATAAGTGTGAGGGTCGACTAAGAACTGAGACGCGCTTGATTCCCGGTTCCATAGAGACAGCGGTGCGGACTGATACATTTTGGGCGCTGCGGCTTATTAAATATATGATAAACAGTCAACAAGTTTTTGTGCGTGAGAAATACGATGTTTGGCGGGAGAGCGTGACAAAAGACCGAAATGCGTGACACTTGACAGCCCTGCATGTAGAAGCAGCACAATGATGTAGATAAATCATGTAGGTACAGAGCTTGAATGTTAAGATGAATTTATCATCTTGAACGTTTTATAGTGTATACCCCAAAACCACAGGTTTATCTATTCCAAGGTTAGAATATACAGTGCCTTATTTTAACATGTTAGAAATATAATGTGAGCCATCAGAACTGAAGATTCATAAATGACACGGTATCAGTAATGTATATATTCCTCACATATTCATGAGGTTTTCTTTATCGGATGGAAACAGCAACAGCTGGGATGTCAGTGTGATGTGTGAGCTGAGGAGATGATGAAGCTGTAGTTCGTTTGCTGTGGCATTTCAGCAAAGTTCTTCAACACGCTCTGGTCTTGGCTAACACACACAGACTGCATGGAACAGGGTTTCATTTGCCTCCACATTTTTCATCAATATTTAAATCTTTTTGATAATATTTAAAGGAAAATTAAAGTGAGATCTGCAGAGCATAGAAGAGACATCGGTTCTCTTTTCGCTATGGTAATATTTACACAGGAATACTTATGTATGCACATACACACAAAATTTAATTCAACAATGTGGCTTCACCTATATTTTCTCCAGCACATTAAACATATTTAATGTGATTCATTATGTGGGAATATTACATTTACATTACATTTACAGCAGCCCTTATCCAGAGCGACTTACAGTACATTTTTATACAACTGAGCAATTGAGGGTTAAGGGCTTGATAAATTTGGTATTAAATACATAAAGTTTGAGAAATAGTAAGTTAAAAATATCATTCATGAATGATAAAATCCTCCAGCTTTCCCATTTGTATTGCAAATCGAATTCATTTTGTATGTAACAAGCAAAATGTATGTAAATTATTATTCTTTTTTTTTTGCTTTGACTAAGCAATTCGTTCAGTTGAATAAATTGTGTTGAACAAATGAAGTACAGACAGTAGTGATCGTGCTGAACTTAGGCACTTGACAGAATATGTGGCTGAGATGCTTGAGTCTATTTCAATTCTACATTTATTTTGCATTAATTTACATGGAGTCCAAATAATCACCATTTATAAAAAGAAATTGAGCATGAACATTATGGAGCAGGAATTACAGAAAAGTACTAAGAAAATCAGTAAGTGCAACAGAGGTTTCTATGTACACATTTATGTCAAGATGAAGATAAGCAGCTCATTTTCACTACTGGTAAAACTCACAAGATATAATGCTCTAACAACCTCATCAGTCCAAAGACATGCAGATATCAGGAATTAGAAATTAAACTTAGACCATCATGCTACTTCTTACTTTTCTATTTCTTTTAAATGTAGATACTCCTGATCAGACTCTGACCTACAAACCACAGCACAATGACACTCGTATCCGAATCGGTAATCCCTATAAATCATGACCGAAGCCATAGCAGCTCCTGAGACAGCCCCTCGCTGATAAACAGCCGAGAGACAAAGATAAGGTCAATCAATCTATCAGCAGCCGAGAGAGGCAGGTGGGGAGCCAAGCCAAGCTATATGACCTCTGATTTAGAAGACGAGCATTAACAAAGCAGTGAATCTGACATGCAAATACATGATTTTATATATATATATATATATATATATATATATATATATATATATATATATATATATATATATATATATATACACACACACACACACATACATATATATATATATATATATATATACATACGTGTATATATATATATATATATATATATATATATATATATATATATATATATATATATATATATATATTAATTTGGTCACACAAAAGTTACACAATGTTACAAAAGCTTTGGGAACAAAATATACCTTTTGTGCTAGTAAAGCAGTACAAAACTAACATTGCTAGCATAGCATTTATTCACTTCACCTGTTGATTTGATTTTAAACTGCATTTTATTTTAAACAAACAAGAACGTTCTGAGCAGGCAGATGCATCTGTGCCCTGGGCAGAGGTCAAACGGGTGCCTCCTAATATCAGTTGATTACTCTTACATGACCATCACACCTCTGTCTACTGACGTGAGAAATAAATGACCATCACTCAGAACCATATATTTACAGATTTCAAAAAATGGTCACATATTTACACAAATCTGCATAAAATAGCACTAAAACATTCAGCACATGTTAATTAACAATAAATTACCAGAAACTCGAGTCTGACTCAAGTCGTATTTTGGCAGTTCTTGTTCTTAATTTTCTTTTAATAATGTGATGATCGCTTTCTTTGTCTTCTTGATCTATTCCGATGATCTGTGGGTAAATGAATCGTATATTATTAACATACACACACTGATTACTGCAAGATGCTTAATGCTTTTGCTCTGTTCTGTAGAATGAATATTAATCGTTAAAATGCAGATCATTTGTTTTGCAAAAAAACTGTAAAACTTAAGAAAATGTTATTGCTGAATACCTTGGCTCAGAATATTACACATTGCATATTATATATTTTCATGAAAGGTGCCAACATTTATGCAGCTGTCTAAACCATTCTGTGTCTGTAAATCATCCTAAAGCTCAACTTACCGGATGTGAAGGGATGTCGAGAGGCGAGGAGATTTCAGTCTTGAACAGCTTGCGTTTCGATCTCTTGGGTTTGTTGCTCGTCTCGCTGTTGATCTCAGGCTCTGGAGATTTTAAAGCAACCTTTGCCATGATCTTTTTAGCTGTGGAGAAAGAATGTGATGATATCAGCAACTGCTCAATACCATCGACAGAGCCTAAAAAGAACCAGAACTGACCTTTGCTCCCTAGAAGGGTCGGAGAACTTTGGATGAAGTCACCGATCTTTTGCAGGGTTCCGTCTTTCTTGCCTTTCAGACTAACAGGAGAATCCTTTTGTTTGGATTGATTAGCCATTGTAGCGAGCACTGGGGGGGACTTACAGGAGAAGAAGAATTGATACATGGATCACTTGACTTTTGAATGCACTACCAAAGCTGCAAAACAGTGCAGTGAGATGAGAGCTGGGACACTATAGTCACCCAGCATGCTCAATATTAAGCAAATAACTGACAAGCAACATCAGATCAATGCATCTCTATGTATTAGTATTACAAGACAACCTTTTTTTGTAGCAGCACTGACCAATTGTTTTCACTTTCATCTGGGGTTTAACACAAATGTCACATACTTCAAATCCACTGAATCATTTCAAGGAAAGATCCATCCTGAATGTTTCTGATGTCTTTAGTGATGTTGGTGTTCATTCATTCATTTTCTAACTCTTATCCGAACTACCTCGGGTCACGGGGAGCCTGTGCCTATCTCAGGCGTCATCGGGCATCCAGGCAGGATACACCCTGGACGGAGTGCCAACCCATCACAGGGCACACACACACTCTCATTCACTACGGACAATTTTTCCAGAGATGCCAATCAACCTACCATGCATGTCTTTGGACCGAGGGAGGAAACCGGAGTACCCGGAGGAAATCCCCAAGGCACGGGGAGAACATGCAAACTCCACACACACAAGGCGGAAGCGGGAATCGAACCCCCATCCCTGGAGGTGTGAGGCGAAGGTGCTCACCACTAAGCCACCATGCCCCCATGTTGGTGTTCATTTGTTCATTATTGGTGTTCCAGTGCCAAATAATGCTTTAAAATGGTGTCGAATTTGAAGATAACAAGAGATACAGTCAGGTTTGACTTTTAGCTCCAAAAACACGAAAAGAGCAAAAGCTTCAATTCACTCTCCATTTTTCAGGAGAATGCAAGTGATGCAGCTTTGACTCTGGTTAGAGATAAGGGACTGATCTAGCAGAGTATACAGAAGAAAGGAGAGAGCTGTGCAGTCTAAAAGGTTTAAAGCACTGCTGCATCAATCTCTGTTTAAAGAGACGAAAAAAGCTCTTAGCAGTTACGGGTGTTACAGTAATGTCAGATGCTGTTAGCTGAAGTAAAACACACACACACACACACACATACACACACACACACCTAAAAACAGAATTTGATTAAACAATAAATCTTGCACACAATTCAGTCTTATATAACAATTTTAAATAATGATTCAGGGTGGATTTTTCCTTTACGACTAACCTCAAATGTTTCTGGTTTATGCTTCACTTGTGTATATTTACTATAAAATCACAATGAGCAAAATAACGGTATTGAACACGATCATGCAGCCACAGGTACAAGCACAATTTAGCACATATATATGTATATATACCTCTACACGTTGTATATTAGCCCTGGCGTTTCCTCGAAGCCGCATGTTCTTCCTGTTTTCTGACTCGACTGCGTTCTAGTAGACAAATAAAAAAACAACAACAACATGCCAGTGCAAGTTAATACCTGGGTGCAACAATAAATGACAAAAAGCAAGTAAAGAAGATTTTTTTTTATTCCTAGGACCTCAACAGTTTTCCTCTTCCTGGCTGTGCGCTTGATTTTGACTGTGACCGGTTCGTCGTCTCCTGGCCTGCAGATGTTCAGACGGTCGGGTTTGAGAGGGGAGAAGCTGATCTCCACTTCAGGTTTGGGGAAGCGCTTTTCTTTCTCGTCCATGGTGGAGAGCACTGAGGTCTCGTGTACTGAAGTCTGCTGAAAATCATCATACATTGACTTATAGATCCAGTACTCAAATGTGTTAGTGTGTCTTTAATATTCTGTGGCTCTGATCCCAGAACAACAATCGTATTCTATCAGCAGATGAAAGGTTCACACAATCCTGTCAGCATGTTCAGCCTGCCAAGTTCCTCAGAGGAACCTCTATGGCTGGATTTACACATTTCTGCAGTAAAAAGAATAAAAACTAGGAACACACTAAGAATCACTGAACCCAGATGCTTTGGCATAGACAATCAGTCTCATTAAAACTAACAGTGCATCAGACTGTCTGCTCTCTGTCATAGACAGGAATAATCTGTAGCTATAAATGCTGGAACTAAATTGTTTTAATTCACAAGCAAATTTAAGGGCAGACAGGCAGTAACTATTAAATAGCAAATGTTTTCTGCATGTTAACTAAGACTAAGCCATTACGTTATCTAAGCCACTGAATGACTATTCAGCGTTCACTACGGTTTAAGAGCTCCTTTGCTTATGAAAAGTGTTTAAAGTGAAAGCACAACAAATCTCTCTTGGTGATATATAAGTAACCCTTTTGGCTTTGTCTTTCTCCACTGGCCTTGGGTTTTTTCCACAGGCACAGCTTATAAACACTACGGATAGTGCAAGAGATTGATTTCTTCCATTACAACACTTCCATTATTCCATTACACTTCCAAGTCATGGCCTAATGGTTAGAGTCTGAGCAAGGCACCAACCCCCCGAACTGCTCCCCGTGCGCCGCAGCATAAACGGCTGCCCACTGCTCCGGGTGTGTGTTCGCGGTGTGTGTGTTCACTTTGAATGGGATAAACGCAGAGAACAAATTCTGAGTATGGGTCACCATACTTAGCCATATGTCATGTCACTTTCACTTTCCAACAATTTTAGCAGAAATGCCACTTGACTAACGAGCTACAAGTTGAATTTATAAACTTGATGCATCTGAAGTCTATTGCACTTACTGTCCAAAGTGCTGGAGTTTCTTCTACTTTTCGCTCGTCCTTCTGTGAACCATTAGGTTCAGTCTCAGTCATGCGCTTTCTCTGATGGTTCTCCTTCGGCTTCATAAGCTCTGTGAGAAATAGGTCAGTGATATGAAAAGGAAAGAAAACATCATACTTCGACCAGAAGCTCCACAAGTATAAATCAAATACCAGCTGAAGATCCCTTTACTTATTTTACATATGATGTATTTCACTATGAGACTATTGAATTAGAACGTTTAACACCACCAGATGTGATGACCATTTCAATGTCCTGGTTTTAAAGGATTACCTTGACAGCTTTTATGGTCTTGATGTGATTCAGCTTTGTTGGCTTGGTCCTGTTGAAGATGATAAAGGATTATGTAAACAGTCTTAATAGTGTTTGGATGAAATCTGTAAACCAATGAGATTGCAGAAAGCTGCTCACGGTCTTCAGAGTTTCAATAATCCGCTCTTTCTCGGCGACGGCTTGATCCCTGTCTTTCTCCAAGTCACAAAGCTTCTGTTGCAGCGTTCGGACGGTTTCTGACAAGCATGCAATCTAGCAGAGAAAACGATTTTCATAACATATGTAAGTTTACATAACATAACATAAGTTTTCATAACATATGTATATATAACATTCTGATTCCGCACCTGATAAGTTACCACAAAGCCCACAGACTAACCTCTTTTTGCATCTGCTCAGTTTCAGCTTTGCTCTCAGTCAGCTGAGAAAGTAGACCAGCGATACGTTTCTCTTTCTGTTCCAGATCCAGACTTACCCTCTTAACTGTTTCCAGCCCATCATTTACCTGTGTTTTAAATCTGTTTTAAAAAAAAAATTAAAAACAGTTCTCGTTTTAGTCTCTATTTGCTGTGGTAATAACTTCCACTCTTCTCACTCTTCTGGAAAGCTTTCCACTAGATTGTGGAGTGTGGTGACAGAAACATGTCCATTCATCTGTAAGAACATTATTGAGATTAAACTGATGTCTGGGGCTTGATCAGCATTCCAGTTCATCCCATTAGTGTTATGTGGGTTTGAGGTCAGGGCTATGTGCAAACCATGTGTTCATGGACCTCACGTTGTGCACAAAGGCCCTTAGTTCCATTAAAGACACATTGTTAATGCTACAGCATACAAAGACACTTCGTGGCAAAACTTGGGTGATTTGGGTAGGTGTTCACATACTTTTGAACATGACGTATTTCAAAAGGATGGTCACTAGATAACCATTGTATACTAGATAACCATTGTATACTGCACATTCATAAACAAGAACAGGCCCAAACACACATCAGTGTCAGGTTTCATTGGTTCAGATCTTTTTCTACCATTTCTATCCTTTGAATGATCAAAGTTCCATTGATTTTCTGCCACAGACTTAAAATGCAAATTTTTCAAATGTAATAATAATAATAATAATAATAATAATAATAATAATATCTCCAACACATTAAAGCCCCCTGTAAAATCAGAAAAATCATTGTTTTCTGTCTTCACAAAGTTAAATAATTACGACTATCTATCCATCCATCTATCTATAGTGTAGCATGCTGTCCTGTTTATTATTACACAATTATACAATAGTACAATTATTATGCACTTTGGTACTACACTGATGCACAAATTTTGGCATCCTGGCACCAAAGGTTCCAGTCTTGTGTGCACTGGTAAAAATTTGGAAGCAACTTACTGTAATAGTTTCTGAGCTTTCTTCTCAAGTTCTGTGTTCTTATGGTCAAGTTTATTCTCCATTTCTTTTCTCCTTTCATATAGAGACCTCTCCTCACTTCGATCTCTCTTCTCTGCCTGGTCCAGCTTCTTCTGGGTTTGCAGGAGTCTCTGCTCCAGATCTGCACAATGAGCCTCTTTCTCAGCAAGCTTCTTCTCCACCTGTCCAAGTCTCTCAGAGCTGTGTGTAAAGGCCTGCTGTTGCTTCTCCAGGACAGCCAACTGCTCTCTTACACCATGGAGCTCTGTCTCCAGCTCAGAGTGACTTCTCTTCATCTGCTCCACAATCAGCTTCTTGGCTTCGTAGCGGCTGAGCAGTTGTTGATTCTTTTCGCTCTGAGCTCCTCTCTCTTGCTCAAGCTGATCGCACAGGTTCTGCTTCTGGCACATTACCTCTCTTAGCTGACTGACTTCCTGCTCCAGGGCCGTGATCTTCCTGCTTTTCTCCTGGGATGTGGACATCATCGTCTCACACTCTCTACGGAGAGCTGTTATGGTCTCTTGGAAGACGCACTTGTTTGTTTGTTCTTTCAAAAGTTCCTGGGTCTCCATCTTCAGAGATTTGATTGTCTGAGATTGCTCAATAGCCTCTTCTTCATGCTTCTGGAGAAGAGCTTGGGTTTTTTGGAGCTCCTCAGAAAGCCGGGAAGCCTCTATTTTCTTAATGTTTAATTCAGTGTCCTTGGCTGTGAGCCTGGTCTTCAGGTCATTAGCTGCTTGCTGGAGATCTCTGAGCTCAGTGGCAAGTGATTGGTTCTCGTTTGATAGTTTAGTGGTTGCTGCTTTTTCTGTTTCAAGTAAAGACACAGCAGCTTCACATGCATGCGCTTGGTTTTTCAGCTCTTCAGTAAGATCCTTCAACTTTTGATCAAGAGAATGCCGTTCACGATTGAGCTCAGCCAAGAAGTCATTTTTCTCTTTTAAGGTGTTTGCAAGCTGAAGAATTTCTTGGTCTTTACAGGCCCTCTGTAAAGCACAGCAGTATAATCAGTGCAAAACTGGCAAAAATTTATACCACTTTTATAAGCACTAGATGTTGCAACTTACATCATTATTAGCTGCTTCAGCATTTTGATCTAAAGCAATCTGCAGCTTGGAGATCATCTCATCTTTTTCTTGGCAGATTTCCATCAGTTGCTGATTTCTCAGATTCTGAGCTTCAAAATTCTATTGAAAAGAAAAAAAAAAAGAAAGGAAAAAAAAAAGATTATTTTATACCTGTATATAGTCTAGCAGTGTACAACAAAGACTGCCGTGGAGAAGGGAAAAAAAAAGCTAACCTTGTGAGCCTCCAGCAGCTGCTCACTGGAACTTTTTACACAAACCTGCACTTCTTCTATTTCTGTTAATAAATTGGAGACAAAGTTAGTGAGGAACAAAGCACCATGTCTACCATGTTAAATAAAACAAGACCATGCGAGTAAATAAACTCACCCTTAGTTTTGATATTCATTAGCTGACGGTTTTTAAGAAGCTCTTCTTCCATCTCATCCAGCTGTGTCCTCAGCTTGCTGACAGCTTCAGGAGAATGATCCTTGCTCTCCAGACACAGCTGTGCTGCTTCAGCATCTCTCTTTATCATAGCCAGGTCAGTTTGCATCTCTTCAATCATCCCACCCAAGAACGTCATTCTAGTCTCCTGAAGAGCAGAAGAACCTACGTCACCGTTTTGTAGCATGCTAAAATAGGAAATTTTTCCGCGAAATGGAATATGTGCTCTTGAAAAACACTGGAGATGAAAAAAAAAAACAAACAAAAAAAAAACCGCTTGTTATACTGTACCTTAGTTTCATCCTCAGCAGAATTCTCTGTTGTCGTCTCAGTGCCATTTTTGTTGACTAAATTCTTAAGTATTTCTAATCTCCTCTCAGCTCTTTCTTCAGCTATTTCTTTCTCTCTCTGCAGACGTTCACTAGAAAGGGTAAAAGACAAAAACATCCTCATTAAGTCTTGAGTCAGGTTAATAACCTTTTTAAAAGTTAAGTTAAAGCAGCACCGTGGCCTTACTTGTAATCCTTTTCCATATTGGAAAACAGCTCCATGAACTCGGTGGTAACTTCTTCTCTGATTCGTGATTCTATGGCAAGCTTTTCAGATTGTTCCTTAGAAAGCTCTTCTTGAAGTTCCTTAATCCTCTGCTGTAGCTGAAATGAACACAGAATGGGGAAAGTACAGCTTAGACATTAAGCAGCGGTCACAGTGGAGGCTAATACGTTCAGCCTGGAGAGAAAGCCTGTTTCTCTTGCAATGAAAAAGACACAGGATTTAAGAAAAAAAAAGATTGGCTAGTTGCAGAGATTAATTTAACTTTGTTCTATTCCAAATTCACTTCACAGAGAATCTATCTAGACATATTTGCCCATTAGGGAATCATGCACAAATCCCATCATGTCATGTTCATTTGGAATCCTCAACATAGAGGAATTGTTTGTTGTTTGGCAGAAATTCTTGGAATAGCAAAATACTAAACTAGGAAAAGCAGGAAACTCGCCGCAGGACTGGACACAAACTCCTGATTGAGGTGAAATGTTCGAGATTTTGGTGAAATTCCTGGTGTTAAACCAGCAAAAGTAAACTTTAAAACTGAACTATCACTGAACACAAATAAAACCTGATTTATTCTCACAAATTCTATTCATAACAGGCTAGTTTGGAAAAGTGTGAATAGTGATTTTTTTTTAAACTATAGCCACAGTCTAAACCCATGCCAGAGGACAGTTAAACCTGAACACTAGTGCAAAACCAAAAGACCATCACTGGCTCCTTCTTGACTTGATTAGCCAGATGTTGGTGGTCTATGTGATTGGTTTCATTTTCTCCTGTATACAGACGAACAAGCGCTGGAGGAATATGAGACGATCCGTTTTGAATGCATACTGATTTATAAATGATAATATGCTATACCTCAACAAGCTCTTGATCTTCTGCAGTTTCTAGTACTGTGTTTTCCACCATGCTCTCCTCACCACTCTCCTCTTCTTCCTCATCATCAACCTCCATTTCTTCATCATCCTCATCCTCTTGAACATCCTCCAAGGTCGTCTCCCACTTAATTAAGGTGCTTCTCCTGCTCCATTCTCTCCTGTCCACGTTGTTGATCATCATGGAGACTTCTCTGGCAGATTTCTTAGGCACAACACTTAAGACTGGTTTGGGGTTCAAGACAACAACCTACAAGGCAGGTGGACAAAATGAAGCGTGCATTTCTTTGAAGCACAATAAAAGTGATTTTTTTTACCCCTTAGTTTTAGTTTCACAAGTTTTCTCTGGCTGATTTTTAAAATGATGAACTTGAACTTGACATGGACGTCTCACCTTCATTGCAGGTAAGGATTAAAAACTTATTTTAATAAGGTCACCATACAGTCTGAATGTTTCTAAACCACTGGCTGTGTTATGAAAATTTTACACAGCTAATAAATACTGACTGACCTTCTGAGCCACTGCTGAGAACTTGAGGACGTTCAGGGTTTCGTCATACATGGAAGCACACTGGTTGATGTTGACGATCATGCAGGCTTTTCCACGGCCACAGAAAAAGCCCTGAAGGTAATGAGTGAGTTTGCTCTCTCTGAAGGGGATATGCTGCTGAAACCTACCAGAAAAAAATAATTTATCATAATTTAGTTCACATTCCTCAACACCGACATGACTGTGAGTCCATCTTTGTCACTTATGTAGGTTTAAAAACTGTGAGACTCACTTTGACTGTGTCTGACTCAGCCTCAATGAGTTTATGCATTTTCCTAAGGTTAACAGCGATGTGTTAATATTCCCGGCTTCTTTTAAGCGCTCTCCTTTGTTCTGGGTTTTCGCACAACGCTCTGATCCGGCCAGATCACACAAAGAAAGCCTGGATGGATTAAAAGTCATCCATATGATGAAATTACCTTGATGCAGAGACTTAGACTTATAGTAAAGACTTAGAAGCAGTTGTAGGTTTTTATGGATTAAAACACATTACAGATTCAGAGACAGCCACGTAATTATTCAGCAGGAACAGAGATCAAGAATGTCTGGAGTACAAATAAAGAGATTCTCACTCGCTTATGGTCTGGACTCGAGGAACCCCTATGTCTTCAATTCTCAGGATTCGGATGGAGAAAATACTGTGGCTGAAAACAGCACAGGTTTGAGTCATACAACAATGTGTGCAAGTGCACCTAGAAGCTGAAAATGTCAGTGTAATAATAAAAATAATAATAATAATAATAATAATAATAATAATAAGAAGAAGAAGAAGAAGAAGAAGAAGAAGAAGAAAATAAAGAAAATGATACCTTCTGCTAGAAACGCTGTTGAGCTTTGTAGAAGAGAAGCTCTGGTTTTTCCGTCCAATCTTTAGAACCTTGTAGGCTTCATCTGCACTGTTTACCTGGACCCATGTCAGATCTGTAAAAAGTATTGAAATAATATTTAATATAATGTCCACAATGTCTATGGTTTAATGCATTTTTTTTGTGTGTCTATGCCTCTACTGTCAAATACAACCTCCTCCTCCTCCTCCAGCTGGTAAGCAAATAAATTACACAAGTGCATAGTGCTTTACAGATCGATATAAGAAACAGAAGCAGACTAAACCAGTTCGGTACCTTTGACAAATGTATTCCCTTTGACATCCTGACTCAGTCGGAGCACGCTCCTTCTGCGCAACGTGTTCGAGGCGAAGTCGAGCAGGTCGTGGAGGTTTTCGTTGTAGATCTCACAGAAGGAGACCCACACAGAGAACTTCACATGGGAATCTTCCTCCAAACAAAGGCTGTCTTCATCTAACTCACCATAACTGGAACCTAAAGCAGGGAAGATAGAAAATAATCAAAAACAATTGTATAAAATAAACATTACAAATCAAGTTCCAAATATTCCACCTGAATAAAACAGATCTTATATTATTTTACCTACAAATAATTTTATGTATAAAAATATACAAAACCAAGTAATATTCATGTCGATGTGTGTATATATTTGTTTGCTTGTTTTAAAAAATTATTATTTGGTTTTGTACCGCCAACACACTTCCGTCTGTTTTGTATGGAAAGCCCTGTATTTTCAAAAGGGCAACAAAAGGGGACTTTCCAGATGTGGCACGTTATCCTCGGTGAAATACAAAACTTTCTAGAGGCAGAGAGTGGTTTATACACAAGAATGTCTATTTGGTTGAATAGATTGAAACGTTTATCAACAGTGACCACACTTTACATACAGATACACATGCTAAAAATGTACTCATGCAGGAGTGCTTCTGTAAATATTTTGTTCCAATCACTGCTCCTATGTTCAGTGGAACAACCCAGAAAACAAATAAACATATAAACACATGTAGAATTGTTTAATACTTGCCCTCAAGTAAGGTGCTGCAAGCTGAATTTGATATGCTGGAGTTGCTTTTTTGTAAATCGCTCTAGAGAAGAAAAAGATTTTCAGAGAAGTTCATTATACCAATATTAGATTCATTAAAACATATGCAGGAAATATGAAACGCTTTCTTTATTCTACTGAACCTCTTTAAATCTCCTTAGAAGATTTTTCTTAATCTTGGTGTCCTCCTCCTGCTGGTCTTTAGTCAGTCTTGTAAATTCGACACATCGTTGGGGCTTAATGTTATTCTGCGTATAGACTCGTCCCACAATGCTGTTAAAGATCACGTTTAGCGACCTGGGCACAATTCCTCCATCGCTTTCAGGACCTTAAATATTAGAGTTTAATGCACATTGTGTGTATCTTCACTGCAGAAGAGTTGTTTAATGTCAGTGTAACACAAACAGCCCTTTAAAACAAGCTCACCTAAAAATGTGAACGTTTTCCCGGCATTGGTTACACCGTAAGTGAAGACTAAAGAATTTCCTCCTCCCAGGACATCCTTCACAAGGGCTTTTGTTGTACCATCGAAAATCTGCCGTTGTGTTGTTTCTGGGCCATACACCTGGTCAATTTATTCCGTACAAACGTTATTAAATTGTGAAATGAGTTTTCAAGCAGGCTCAACGATTAAAAAAAGAATGTATGCAACAATAAGAATTGCAGTTTGCACCTTTGAAAACTGGAATCGCTGTGCAAGTTGAGGTCCTAGCTTTTCACTTTGTCTCGCTGTCAGTGACAATCTAGGGGCTTTTAAAACCACAGTGTCCGGGGGTTCAATGGAAATGCATTCCTGTGAAGTGGGAAAAAAACCCTTTTACTTTTGTTTTCTTTCTTTTAAAAAATTCCTATGACATGTTCCACCAACACTGCATTCATCCATCTGAATAATCCACAACAATAAGCTTGGAAGAGTGCGGTCTTGTGAGCTGTACACACCTGCGATTCACTAAATTCACTCTCTGTAGAGGTCAAAGGACGTATCCGTAAGTAGACCTGCAAGTGTTCCTTGTCCACGGCTCCGGGTTCCTACGGGGACAGTCGGATGTTTTTGTTCTGTGGGCTTTATTTCTTTATAATTCCAAGGTAAATAATAATAAAAACAAAAAACAAAGCAACACATTAATCATGAGGATGGTCTCGGTGTACAGATCATGAAGCGGTGTTACCTGAAGTGCAGGGATTTGGGTGAATTCTACAAAAAGGTCTTTTTTCAGATCTTCCACAGTTACACAACCCACTCTCTCAGGTCTGGAATTCAGACACGACTCCATGCTTCTGAGAAATAAACACATCATGGTGTTAAACATACATTATGTGAATAAATAGATTATTCAAACCCTAATAAATACTATTACTATTATCATCATCATCATCATAACAACAACAAAGGCTTTATGTTTACAGAGTTTCCTACTAACGGTAGCTTAAGCTACACAACAGCTTCAACTCATAACCTTCACTTAAACTACGTTAAAAAAAAAACATACAATTGTGCGACTTAAACCGTATTCCTTGTTCTCCTTGTTCTAGTTATTCCTCTTGTTTGTGATAAAGTCCTATAGCTATTTAACCGTTGCTATCGAAGCTAACAACACACATTTGTCAACTCCGCGGTTCTTCTGTTTGAATTCCACCAAACAGATCGCTAAGTCAAGCCGAAAAGGATTATGGGAGTCGTGTTGTAGTTTATAGCAGCGTCTCTTTTTCGACGCCTTAACGAAACATCTCCGAGATGTGAACTACGTTTCCCATGAGCACCTACTGCTGACGTCAGAGCACGTTTTCATACAGCGCACATGCCCCCGGCTAGCAAGATGTCGATTCGTGTTGCTGGGCTAACATCAATTAGCTTTAAGTAACTTTATTGTTTTTTTTTAAAGATATTTACACACACAAATATCGAAATGTCTGTATTTATGGATCTCAATATAAGCGCAATCAGCGACAAGAAAAAGCTGCAGAACATTATAGAGACAGCAGCTCACCGTAAGTTTGCTCTTATTCAGGTCGATTGCTATGTAAACAAACATCCAAAGCAACCGTAGGATTTAATACAACCTTATTTTGTACAGTTTTTCATTGTGGTTGTGTGAAATCAAGTCACTATTCTAGGCGCCTAAGCTTTTATCTATGGTGTTTACGTTCACGTGTAAATTCTGTTGTTTTTTCAGTTGGTTATTCAACAGTTGCGATAAATTATGTGATGGAACCACAAAAGAAGAAACAGGTATTATATAATGTTTCATTCCTGCTGAGTGAATCATTGATTTTTTGATCATTTACTGATGTACTTTTTTATATATATATATATTTTATATATCTGTTGCAGCAAATCCCTAAGCCATTGTCAGTTTCAGAATTGTGTGAAAAACTTCCCATAGTACAGGTGATTTAAATGTTTTCATTTATTTATGATGTGGATAATGATGTTAAGTAGAGTGTGTTTTCTGATGGCTGATTTCTGCTCCCCCCCAAACACACACACACACACACACACACACACACACACACACACACACACACACAGGGTAAATCAAGACCAATTAAAGTGCTGAACCGGTTGACAGTGGTGGCCACAGATGCCTCTCACTTTGTAAGTTCATTAGTAAAGTCAATCAAGATAAAACTACTCAGTAATAATAATGATTCTTCTGAACCTCACACTGTTTTGTGATTTATTTTTTCCCCTTTAGAGGCCTTCCAATGAATACAAGTACTTTGATATTTTGGCTGTGTTTCCAAAAACAGAGAAACTCTTCCATGTAAGTTTTCAAATTCTTTATTGTTGTACACTATATGACCAAAAGCTTGTAGACCCCTTGTCTGTCAAGATCCTCCTTGTCTGTTATAAGAACCTCCACTCTCCTAGGAAGGCTTTTCGCTAGATTTTGTTCCGAATCTTCCACACCAACTTTGGCAAACCACTTTTTGCTTTCTTTGTGCACATCAGCATTGTCATGTTAGAACATGCTTCGGACCTCGAGTTCCAATAAAGAGAAATTGTAATGCTATACAAATAATACAAAAATGTTTTGCTAACATACAGAGACATTGTACAGTATACAATTCTGCTATTCACACTTTGTGCAGTTGCTTTTGTCAGACCCACAGACGGCTGTAATAGTCAGGTGTCCACAAAAATATTTGGCTGACCTAGAGGATGAGAGACAGATGTCACTGTACACTGATATTCCAACTTAACACTACAGAATCCATAATGGAAGGATCTTTTTCCACAGCCTATGACTAGCAGGTGGTTTGTGTTCTTGGCCATGTGAAGAAGACACCTTTACTTGTTGCATATACAATACAGTATAGTTAAATTATTTGTTGTCCCAGCTTGTTAGAGGAGGTAAACGTCAGAGCATGGAGTCAGCCATGACATGGTACCACAGGGAAAGTTAAGAACTCAGTGGTAGTCCTTGGAGATGCCAGGGCTTGAAACCTTTGTATTTTTTGAGCAGTATCCCAGAGCCGTAACCACTGATCCACCATCACTTCTGTTGTTTTGTTGGTGATTTATTGATCGTTTTTTGGCTGCATAACAGCTTCCAAAGATCAATCATGTTTTATTTTTTTGGCTATAGGAAATGGACCCGGAATATAGTAGTTCTGGAGAGTAACAGCACACCAGGCTGCACTACACTGTCTAGTCCAAAAACCGTCTTAGTTTCCTTTTTCTTAGTTACTCTTAGTAGACTTTTGGACACAGCTTGATTGAGGACTGTTCTGTATGCTGTGTAGAGAATCAAGTGCTTTTTTGTTTCTGTTAACAATGTCTTAAACATTTTCAGCTCATCTGGGGACATTTTCAGTACAATGCAAATAAATCTTGACTCTGATTTTTATTTTTGTAAATATTTTCTTTACATGTTACATCTCTTGTGTAACAGGCTGCATGCATGACGTATGATGTGGACATCATCTCAATAGCAGCGACTGAAAAACAGCCTTTCCATTGCAAAAGGTCACCGATAAATGGGGTTAGCTGAAATCTCGAACACTGACTGTTGTTTAGTTGTGCTCTTTTATTTATGGCACTAAGTATCTGTTTAATAAGAAAAAGAAAATAGAGTACTAGGAGATAATTACCATAAAACACAGGAGATTCATAATTGTCTAATTGTTCCTGCGTCACTGTGAATGTTGATTCTTCAAGGCAATTGAAAGGGGAGTGTTTTTTGAGATAAGATACACCGCAGCTATCAGAGACTCCACCATGAAGAAATACACAATCGCAAATGCCATCAACCTAGTGGAAGTGTGCAAGGGAAAGGTGAGACACAAGAAAGGTTAAGACACAAATTTGATATTTATAAAGAGTTCAGTGTTAAAGTAACTTTGTCATTTTCACCTTCTCAGAATGTAATTATGGCGAGCGGAGCAGAGACAGTAAGTACTTTAATATACACTCTGTATGAAACACCAAGTATATAAAGAGTGCTTTTTTTTAATTCTCAGAAACTCTGTCTTGATTTTTGTGATTTAGCCCCTTGAGTTGCGTGGCCCTTATGACATCGCAAATCTGTATCCTTTACAATTCTTAGAGTTGTATGGTATTGAATGTCCTGTATGTATTTGGGAGTCATTGCAGAGTTTTGTGAAGGTTTTTATAATTATTTGTATGTAGATTGTTGTGGCTAAAAATCCAAAGCAACTTGCAGATTTTTTTTTTTTTGGCTTTTTCATGGTAAACTACTTGAATTGGTGAAAATGCAAGTGCTGGATTCTTCTATGAAACTACTACTAGTTAAATCACAAACTCCTTTCCGACACCTGAATCGAATGACTGTGCATTGTGATTACATGACAACGCAAATTACAGGTTCCGCGGAATATCGCAGTGTTTGTTGATTTTGCGTTCATTTCTGCCATTGCCAAATCCCAGAAGTACTGATTTGACTTTGATTCAGAACATAAGTGGGCTAATGTTCGGCCTTTCTGAAGGGGACGCCAAAGCTGCGGTCTCAACAAACTGTCGATCTACTGTACTGCATGGAGGTAAAATAACTTCTCCATCTTCCAACTTTCATTACATAAAGCATGAGTGGTGTGCTATTGTAGTTAAATAATCAAAGCCGGGGTTGTGTCCTTAACCATCTCAAAATTGATTATTCTCTTATTCCCCAGCAGTTTGACACCAGTTACAATTTTTTTTTATTTAATATTTAACTTCTCTGTGATTTATTCAATAAACCTTTTATATAACATGTTTTATACTACATCATACGTTTTACTGGCTTCTAGTTGCAATCCATGTTGTGGAAGATCTGAGGAAAAGAGTAGTTCTTGTTATCACGTACATACTTATAGCAGACATAAGTGTTCCCTCGTGCTCTCTCGCAGTTAATATAAATGCGCAAAGTGCAGCATCTTCTGTATTTAAAAAACCCCCAGCAATTCCTCAGACCTGTGCTGACAATGGAGTCTCCTTTCAAAAGTTTTACACAAACGTCACCTCACGACAAGCTTCAACATACAGTATCAACTATGATTCATTTAACTTTAAGTATCACCAAGTTTGAATCTGTTATTATTATATATATTAGGTTGAGATTACACGTCCATCATAAATGTCCCAGTAACTGGCACTGTTACAGAAAATGAATGAACATCTGATTAACTACATTTACAGACGACCTTATCCTGAGTTACTTACATTTTTATAAAATTGAGGGTTAAGGGCCTTGCTCAGGGGCCCAGCAGTGGCAGCTTGGTGGACCTGGGATTCGATCACAGTCTTCCAATTGCCGTAACCCCTAGGCTAATCCAACCACCGTAACCAGGCTGCCACGTCCCACACTAGGTTTACTATCTAGATTCATGAGCTCAACAGTTCTGTGGTATAACGTGTTAAAATTATTTCTCATATTTTTCATGGTATTTTTTTATATTGGTGGTAAATGATTCATGTGCACTTCTTTTAAGATGTCTTTCATTCTTGCTATTCGGGAAAATGTTTTAAGATATTTTGGTTGCTTTTCCGTTACAGAGACCCGCATGACAGCGTTGGGTATTATTCACATGAAGAAGAAGAGCCAACCACCCAGTGAGCAGCCAGAGGAAGAAACTCCAGCCTTTAAAAAGGCCAAAACTGATGAATCTCTTTAGTTCAGATTTGACTGCTGAGTGATTTAGAGGATTCATCCAGACATTGCCTTTCAGTTTTTTTCAGTTTCAGATGATTATTTTTTCCCCTCCTTTTTTTTCCAGCCTGAACTGCTGACTTTATATTGAGATCACACATGATCCACTGTATGTATTTTACTTTTGTGTGATAGTGATATACACAACAATATGACCATGACACATTGTTTTTGTTGATCATTACTCCTGTAATATTTGTCCGATCCTTGCAGATAGTCTGGCTGAATATTGTGTGGGTCAGAATCTGAATCTTACGGATTATCTGAAACTGCTAGAAAAGGAAATAATGGGACTGATGCTTTTTGTTGTTTACAACCTATATTTTTGGGCAATTTTAATAAATGCCATGAAACCGCTACTGCTGAATTTCTCATTTCAGTTGTTCTCATAAAATAGCAAAGCAGGCCAGTAAAAACTTTTTATAAATGAAAATAAAATGAACAATATTTTGATCAGCTTAAAGTCAAAAAACCATGACATGATGTGAAGAACATTAAAGTCCATTACTATTCAAAAAATATTTTATATTTCAAATTTAGTCAATTAATATTTCACCGTACTTTCCAATTCCCTCTTAAAATATATCTTCACATATTCTCTTCCAACGCAGTTCCAACTTGTAGAGCTGCAGCCCTGTTTACTCCAGTTTACTTGTCTTGTGAGTTTTTACTGTGCTTATAGTTGTCTAGAATAGACTTAGCTCCATTCTGCCACTGCAAAACGCTGTCCATGGGTGATTTACCCTCCTGTAGAAGACAAGCATTTTGTTAGAATAAGAATTAAAAAAATTTTTTACCTTGATTCTTTTGGCAAAAAATTTGACCTCATTAGAAACTTGGAAATGAGGCAGAAGCTGATCCAAGCATGTAGCTGAGCAGCTGAGGTTAGTAGCCCACAACCTTTATATAATCAGCACAGACCTTTAGAACATCACTGTAGGATATTAGGTTTTTTCTGAAAAGTATTTAAATGAAAACTCCTGTCACGTGTCTTGAAATAAGGTTCTAGTTATTGAAGCATGACTTGGGTGGTGCAATAGATTATATACACCCAAATGTCAGTAGATGGCACTGTGTGCATCCTAAACTACATTTGTGATCCCATACACAAAAATACAGCTGAGACCAGACTGTTTTTGGATCAATATGAAGACAGAAATAAAGCTAATCTATCAAATACAGAGTAAACCTTTTATTGAAATATATAATATTTAAACACTGGACTACTGATATGAAGGTTGTGAGTTTGAATCCCAGTACCATTTAACTGCCACTCCTGCCACAATTGAGGCCCTCAACCCTCAATTGCTCAGCTGTATAAATGAGATAAATGTAAGTTGTTCTGGATAAAGGTGTCTGTCAAAATGCCAGAAATGTAAATGAAAAAAGACAGAATTTCCTGCACGTTCTGTGCTATTCATTGTTCTTGAATATGTGGAAGAAGACAATTTAATAAACTTACATAGTTCTTTAATTTCAGATTGGCTCCATGCAACAGGAGGAGCTGGATAAATCTGAATCTGTTCAGTCGTATAGCATCATGCATTGGTGTATCTCCCTCCTAAAAAAACAAGAGCACATTAACACACCACATGACTTTACTTAAAAAGTAAGGATGAGACCAAAAGTGTTTTACTCTGTCTTTCACATTGACGTCAGCACCACAGTGAACGAGATGTTCAGCGCATTCATAATGACCTGTCCTAACTGCCACATGAAGAGGAGTACTCTGGAGCTGAAATGTATGAAGATCAGTGTTACATTATTGAAGTTGGCACTTCAAAAGTGACAGGTGATGAATGATGGTCTATCGGCTGCGTGCAACTAAACCTTGTCTTTGGCATGGATGTTGCCATTGTGGTTGAGTAGAAGCTCGAGAACAGGTAGGCTTCCTCCACGGCAGGCCCAGTGAACAGCAGTGGCATCAAGCTAGGTGGAAACAAGTATTGATCATCTATTACCTCCAGTAATAGTCTCATATCTTAATAACAATAATGAGAACTGCATGTGTGTCAAATTGTGGGAAAGAAGAATGACATGGTGGTGAAGCTCCTAAAAAGCAAGAGTTATGAGAAACTAAGCTTTAAAATACTTCTAGAACACTAGATTGACAAACAAATATATATACAGTACAGACCAAAAGTTTGGACACACCACCTTTTCAACAGGACAATGACCCCAAACACACCTCCAGGCTGTGTGAGAGCTATTTGACCATGAAAGAGAGTGATGGGGTGCTGTGCCAGATGACCTGGCCTCCACAGTCACCAGGCCTGAACCCAATCGAGATGGTTTGGGGTGAGCTGGACCGCAGAGCGAAGGCAAAAGGGCCAACAAGTGCTAAGCATCTCTGGGAACTCCTTCAAGACTGTTGGAAGACCATTTCAGGTGACTACCTCTTAAAGCTCATCAAGAGAATGCCAAGAGTGTGCAAAGCAGTAATCAAAGCAAAAGGTGGCTACTTTGAAGAACCTAGAATATGACATATTTTCAGTTGTTTCACACTTTTTTGTTATGTACATATATAATTCCACATGTGTTAATTCATAGTTTTGATGCCTTCAGTGTGAATCTACAATTTTCATAGTCATGAAAATAAAGAAAACTTTTTATATGAGAAGGTGTGTCCAAACTTTTGGTCTGTACTATATATATATATAAAGATATTTAGATCGATTTCTTGTAGCTTTCAAATTCCTTCAGCAGTAAATTCTAACACTTCTTCAGTACCAAAATAAAATAGAATAAAAGCCTTTATTTTTCTCACGTACACATTACAGCCCATTATATTATATCCCAACATTGGAGGTTGGGGTCAGAGCTCAGGTGAGCCATGATAAAGTGCCCTCAGAGCAGGGAGAGTTAAGGGCCTTGCTCAAGGGCCCCAGTGGCAGGGCTGGGGCTTGGGCTCAGATCCTCCAACCTACAACTCAGAGCTTTAATTATTTGATCCACCATAGACAACATAGGGGATAAATATAGCAGCAGTTTTCCAGCAGTTCATTTTGTGTACTAATCAAGTCAAGTCAAGTCAAGTCAAGAAGACCAGAAGGTTACTACCAGAAGTTGTCATTTCATTCAGTTTTGTTTAGACAAATTGAACATAAGCTTTATTGGTTAATATTCTATATATAACCTCTAGGTTAAACATGTATACTGTACTTGACTCCATGCTGTTTAAGGTTGTGGTTTTCAAAGTGGGGTGTAGGAACCTTCAGGAGTAAGTGAATAACATTTTTAGTTATGAAAGTTATGAAACTCACAACCAACCATTATCAAAGTTATTATAATATAAATACTCAATAATATTTATAGAGATCGTATTATCCTTTCTGATATGTTCTATATACTGAATGAGTTTAATCCAAGCCCCAATAACTGAAAAACAAATAGGTTGATAAAATCTAGCGTGTTGTGTCAGTGGAAAGTACAGAATAAAAAAGCACTGGGATTCTAATAACTTGCCATATTATTATTTTATTTTATATATAATAACTCTGTGCTTGGGGTCTATTGAATTTATTTCAAGTAAATAAAGTATATAAAGCTCTCTGAAGTCTTGTTCTAAGTTACGATTTGATCTCTGAATAACTGTTGAGTTTTTATCAAATCATAAATTCTCCACTGTTTTATTTGCAGTTGATAAAATGCACCTTAAAAAACATCATCATAAAACCTCTAATCTCACCAGTTACAATGCTTTCACCGGTCCAAGATTTTGGATATGTATGACAGGCAAAAACTCTGAATAGTAGGAAGCAGGAGTAACAATCATTGTGTAGTTCAGTTTCCTGGATATATTACAGTACTCAATATATTCTGGATAAATGATCACACATTCTCTGAGATACTTAATTCTCTCTCTCTCTCTCTCTCTCTCTCTCTCTCTCTCTCTCTCTCTCTCTCTCTCTCTCTCTCTCTCTCTCTCTCTCTCTAATATGAAAACCATCTGAACAGTATTTATCACCATCGCTGTCACATGTAAATCAAAAAATTGTCAACATTTCATTCTACAATAATAATTCACACATGTAATGAGTTTATCCAAATTCAGAAGCACAGCCCAGGAAAAATAGACCAGGTAAAAAAGTATTTAATGAAAAGAAACATTTGATCATTCACAAATATTGATGTTGCATACAAAATAAGGTATTTCACCTTAAAGCTTAATGGCTATTTTGTAAAACTAAAAGCTACGGTTAAGGACATTGCTGCAACCCCAATGACTGCTTTAAAATTCAGATTAAATGGTCCTTTTTTTTATATAACAGCCTATTGTTTTTTATTGGGTATTTATCTTGCTCACTATATTTTTCATTATTGGTTGAAATGAATTTAGATGTAATTCATCATTGGCAATCATCTTTTTATTATATGCATAGCACTAAAAATGAGGCCTGCATATACTGGTTTTAATATATTATTTAAATGGTCATAGATTAGAGGTGGTAATGGATAAATGGCAGATGCATTTGCTATCTGGAGAACATTTTTTTCCCTACTAACACCTAAGCTGTTATCACACCAAGTAACAGCACAGTGAAAATGACAGACCTTGAATAGCAATGCGCAAAGCATTTGAAACTGTGCATCATGTCATGTACTGTATAAACATGTATGAATTTATTCTATTATGTTCATTTAGGGAAAAATGAGGTTACCTGTGTGTGTGTGTGTGTGTGTGTGTGTGTGTGTGTGTGTGTGTGTGTGTGTGTGTGTGTGTGTGTGTGTGTGTGTGTATGTGTGTGTGTTTGTGTGTGTGTTTGTGTGTGTTTGTGTGTGTGTTTCAATTCATTCTGGTGATCATTCTGGTGAGAATCAAATTCTGTAATAAAACACTATCATATTTGTGAGACTAAAGTTGAGATCAAGGCAAAAACTCCCCCAATGTTGTGACATATTTTGTTAGATTTGAATTATACCTTATCCTTGATTTCAATTAAAGCCCCAGCTTCCAACAGTCTCCTCACAATCTCGGCATTCCCCTGAGAGCATGCTCTGTGGAGAGCTGTGCAGTTGAACTACAAAAAAAAGAGAGAGAGATACAGAGAGAAAGACAGAGAGACAGAGAGAGAGAGAGAGAGAGAGAGAGAGAGAGAGAGAGAGAGAGAGAGAGAGAGAGAGAGAGAGATGATCATCTCTGCAGGAGACTGAAACAGTCTGAATAAAATGCAGGGTTTTTTCAGCACTCACACTATCACATGTGTTTGGGTCTACACGCCTGGAAAGATAACTCTCAACCATCGGTAATTTGTTTTCCAATACTGCTTTCAGAAAGTCATCTTTGTCAACAAAATCAGACTGTGGGAATAATAATCAAACATTATTGAAGGTTTTACTATAATTAACTGAAATTAAAATATTTACTATAAAAGATATACTATATGTTCTCACCACTTTCTCAGGTGCTGGCTGTTGCCGATTGTGCTCAGAGATCTTCCTCACTTTTCCCCTCTGCCCCACTTCCGGAATCTTCTGGAAGTCGTGGTTTTGTCGGCTGATGTTGGTTGACTGCAAAAGCAAGCAAATGAAAATGAGATAAATACTTTAAGTCTTTAATACGCCACATATTTATGCATGTTTGATGTTTTGACATACCTTTGCAAATTCACAGTCAATATCAAGCTTACTGTCGATCCTCATCTCATCTTTTCTCTCTTGGCAGATGGATTTCTCATATTCACCTGGCAGATATTGCTGTTTTAAAGCGTCAGCTCCTTCATCAACACCAAAACTCTTACCAGCAACCTTAAAAAATGTTTTTTTTTTTTTTTAATAAAAACACCTTGACATTGGATATGTTCAGATATTTATTGTCTTGTCAGGGAGATTATCAAACTGCAATCAAGCCAAGATATACAGAAATTAAAATTACAGCAGCTGTGAATTCATTTGAATCCTTGATGTATGTTTCTTTTGGGCCGCAGGATTTATCTCCATAAATCAAGAAGGTTTCAGCAGATTACTGAGCATGTTAATCAGTGACATGAAATCTACACAGTAAAAATGTGAGAAAGGATTATAAAATTGATGGTTGTTTTAGGACTGGCAAATATAATCAATATGCCTATCTTATGAACATGTGTGATGTTTAGTAATAATGTAAATCCAATGAACTATCGATTGCTTTAGTCACACAAGCTGTTGTGTGTGTATGGGTGTGTGTCCAAGCATGGAGCCTCATTTATATATATGAATTCTGTCCTGCCTTTCCATACTCAAAAAGACTGACTGTCTCTGCTGACGTGGCTGCATACAACAATGTCTGTCATGTTTGGAAGGGTGCTGGTGATCATTAATAACCTTACCCCTAGAAGCAAGATGCCTCGACTGCTATCACCTCACAGAGACAGCAATGAAACTGAAACAGGAGTGAAGCTGGATACTATGCACTACTATAACTATGTATTAAGACAAAGTAAGGGAAGGTAGATCATTGTCATTGTATACAATATAACAAAATTTTGTTTACCAACCTTCAGACAACAACAAGGAAATGAAACATAAAACAAGAAATGAATCTATGATAGAAGTTTAAATAGAGGATTAAGTATAAATAGAGTGGAGTGGCAGTGATGGCTCAAGCGGTTTACGCTCTGGGTTGTGGATCAGGGTTCAAGCCTTAACTCTGCCAAACTGCCACTGGTGGGCTCTTGTGTAAGGCCCTTAACCTTCTCTGCTCTTGGGGCGCTGTATCATTTCTGACCCTGTGCTTTGACCCCAACCTCCAAAGTTCGGATATGTGACAAATACAGTCTTCTATTCGATCTAGAGTACACCGTAAAAAATATACATGATTTCACAGTGACTAGGTTACTATTAGACATAACAAAAAGTCTAAAAATAAATTCCACATTTTAAAGGTCCACTGTAATGCGCCAATAGAGGTTTATTGTAAATTGTATAAGAGAGTATTAACTAAGGTCTTGTACGAATGCTGGTTCTTCAAATGTGTGGTAAGGTGGAGGGCTCCGTGCAATCACTCTGCGTGCTAAATCAAGCTTTTGGGCCCATACCCCAAAAATGTGACTTGCTGGGCATTAGGGGGTAGGGGTGTTTACCGCACTCGAGAAGGGGAGGCTATAGGACATCAATGAAGTCCTCAAATTCACCAAAGACACCAAATCATATTGACTCATGAACAAAGGGAAGTTTAAAAAGCCAGATCTCACAGCAAAAGGTTTTTATGTAGTCATTGTTGAATAAGTTTTCCTGCCTTCTCGCTTTTGATTCCTCTTTTAAATGCATGTTTTCTCCCTTGGTTTCTTGTCTTACATTATTACCAGTAGCACCAATAAAAAAAGTTTACCTGTAGCTATTTTGGATTGAGTCATCTCTGAATCATCTAAGACTTAATGGAAGAATTAATGGAAAGTATAGCCTGTAAATCATAATATGAGAATGCGTGAAGCTCTTTCCCAATAAAGGGATGAAATATGATGATGAATAGATTGGATTAATGAAGTGGATATAAGATGGCATTCAAATCACATCTGAGATGTCTCATATTCAACACAACACACTTTCTTTATAATGTTCAGTGACAGTTGCAACACTGAGATATATTATTACCATTAAATTAGATTTTTTTCCCTGAATAATGGCACTGAAAACAACACTAAGGTTTGGAAATAAAACTGTGTTGTTTTCTCCTTCACACTCAGCCCAAGGGAGTGATAGTCTTGTCTCCCTGACTGTGTTTCTATTCCACTTGTTGTCACTTATGAGCTCTCCCAGGCACACAACACACACCTTTTAATGATCACTCACAGGCATCACACAACCTTTTCATTCCTCTCCTGGAGTCATTTTGTGTAATCAGTAATATTAATCACATGCTTGTAAGGTGCTTTGAGTCGGTTTACAACTATGTCACGAATGATCTTTCTTTGTATACGTTTAATGTGCCTAGTCTTTGAGATATTGTTTCAAATTTTACCAGACTACCATGACAGACATATTTTATTCCCTTAATAATTATTTTTCAGTACTTTGTCCAATCCTGATGAATACTAATTACTTAGCTAGTAGTTCTCCGGGCAATATGTCTTGGTAATTATTGTTTACTTCATAATAAACTACCAAACCATTATAATACTTTATAATACAAAATTTACTGATGAATCAGTCTGTCTTCACTCATTAGTAGCTAATTGTAGGTGTTAAGATAATACTAATCATTCCTGCTTAGTCCTCTGTAGTGTTATCTTTTTTCTTCTCATATACTGTATATCTTTTTTTAATCAATACACATAATTAAAGATACAATATAATGCTGGGTTATAAACTTAACTTGTCTTTAGCTATTGATTGCTTTACTGCTTTGAATGAGTTCGCCTTAATGCTGATATATGCGTCTTGAATGTTGAAGCACTTATAAATGTCGTGATTGTGAATGGGAATCTTCTGGATAAAAAAATGGGGGGAAAACAGTTTGTTTTTGCTTTGCTCGGAATCTTTTGTTTTCCTGACCCTGAAACCGGCAGCAATAATTGTCATTATGCTGCTGATGATCTGCAGCTGCTTCCTTCTCCTGCTGTGTTATGTATTGACACGCAGGTATGCTGTGAAAGGAAGCAGCAAATTCAAAACACACGGCATTTAAGGTGCTGTGCGTGAGACGCCTCAGTGGGCTGTTCTCATGTCTCAGACAGCTGCGGCCAACTGCGCGTATGTGTGTGATGAGGAATGCAGTACTTTTGGAGGCTCCTGCTGAGAAGATTCAGTGAGGTGTTTTCTTACTGATTTACCCACTATAAGGCACGTGTGAGACCTGAACCTGTCGCCACACAGAGCTGCTACAACATACCATTCTCAAGATTAATACGGAATATGAAATATGAACTCGGCACTGATACAGGCCGAGGTGCTGACATGGCAAAGGAAACATACCAAGCTGCTTGTATGAGGTTTTCATACAAGCTTTCACCACATATTTATGCTCCATATCACTGGAACAAAATGTAGCTAGACTCCATTAACAGCAATAATACATGAAATAGAATTAAAAAGGTCATGTGACTTTAAATACCTCTAAAGAAATGGAATCAATGATTTTTAAATCACTGATTCACTGATGTGACCATTAACATGCATTTGGGGCCTATGGAGAAGTTAGCTGAAAACTGTAAGTGATTAGCGTCAAACCTCTCTTTCAACACTAACGAGTGTAATCTCCTTATTTGTTCGCTTAATTTATTCACTGGCCGGACACTTTTTCATTATTAGCAAGCAAAGAGCTGATGTCTTAATGAGCTGCTGGCGTGTAGTGAGAGGAAACTTTGGAAGAGTGTCACTCGGTGGATACGAACAAATAAAATTCAGCATTGCTTTGCTTAATACGAAAACAATATTTCTTAAGAGCAGCACATGTTCATCTGTCTATTGGTTAAGAGCCTTTCCAAAATGTATATGCTGCATAAATGCCTTTTTGTGTGCAAAGCATTCCTTTGTTATATAACTCACTTTAACAAAATCCTGCTCATTGTCTTCACCAGAAAATAAGTCCAAGGAGTGGCGCTCCATCAGCGTCCCAGACCGGTCACACCTGGAATGATGACAAAACATTCGTTCTACTGTATCTACACATGACGTTAAAATATAAACACCTATGGGTACAAAACTGTTTTACATTTTCACTGTAACACACAGGAGTACCTTTTCTTATCTGAGCCTATTTCAGGATTACAGATTTTACCTTTTCGGCTGTTGTTCACAATCAGAATGTAACTTGATTCATACAGGCATTGTTAAGAGTTAAGACCTCTGTAAGGCACTAGCAAATATGATGCTATGTACCGTATGTTTATTAATGAGGGAATTGCTGAGAAGATGGAATTTACACATCATTTCTGCAGCAGGTTTGTACATCTATTCCAGGGCACAGGTGACATCAGTGACATGGAAAGTGAGGTAACAAGGATATACAAGGAATGCTTGGATCAGCTGTTTCCTTTAGGGTGCTTTCAAACAATTTTCTTCAGATGCTACATTTAGCATTCAGGGAAAATGGAAATAAAAATAGATCCGTCAGGAATCTATCAGCCTGCAAATGAGCAAACTGTTTACTTGATTACTAGAACATTTTGGACTTCATAATTCAAGGAAGATAGAGATCTGTCACATTCATAGATAATAGAGAAAGCTTGCTATGTAGTGCACTGTGTCACTAAATAGACATAGCACAAATTTTGGATCTGTGCTTTAATATATTGGGTGGATGAGTAGTAAAATGAAACTACTGTGAAGGCAGAAACTTCTTTAAGGTGTCATCTGGTCAAGAAAAAATGCAGCCTAGTGATTTGTAAGGCATTTTTGCCCAGTTTCCCAAAAGCATAGTAAAATGACTGAAATAAATTTTCACACTAATGCACCATGACTGACCAACGCACCACGTTTGACTGATGTTTTTCTACACACCATCAATTTCCTAGATAATCTTCATTACTCTGGTCAAATGTAATAGGAATTAAACCTCTATGTACATTTCTACAATCTAACAGTAACTAACTGCAGTATTCTTGAAGATAATGTGCTAATCCTTCTATGCAAAGTTCTTCCTGTTAAATTTTCTCCTTTAACCAGGATCATTTTGATATAGTGTGCTGTTTGATGATGATGTACTGTGGTCTGTGAAGGTTTTTGCTGTCTCTAAGCTCACCAGTGCATCACTGCTTATAAGCAATGTAGCCAACAGTAGATTTGAACACACTTAAAGACTTTCTGCTATATTTTCAGCCTCTCATTGTCAGGCCAGTGGTTAAGGTTCAGTGCTAATGACTAGAGCTACTCTTGAACAAGGCTTTTAAACTTAAACAAATGCTCAGCTATATGATAAGATTTGGAATTTTAAATGGTTTAAAAGCAATCAAAATGAATAAAATATATGTATTTGATAATTCTGCTTCACTAGATTTGGTTTATTTGGCTGATAGACATCACAACAGCGACAGACTCTACATGCATTGGTGACTCTTTGTGTACTAATGATACAGTGACCTAAAACTAAATGATGTATGGACGACATCTATCTTTTTGTTGCTGCTAACTCTGTATTGTGTTTACGTCTTCAGCATTTTACTCTATTGACTAACCCTCTTGCAATTTATTCATTACACAACTAATCTTTTCTTGCACAAATGCACTTTATGTGTAGGTCTGTGTAATGTACTTAATTCTGTGGTGTCCTTTAGTTCTGTCTCTTATGTAACACCACTGTCCCAGAGGAACATTGTTTTATTTTACTGTGTACTGTACCAGCTGTATACGGTGGAAATGTCAATAAAAGCTTCTTGCCTTGAATTAATTTGACCAGTTATTATGATTCATTGCCATTACCCATATTGTGTAAATATATTTATACACCACATGGATAATGGTAACAGATCATAAACAATATGTATATAATTAATTGAGGGAAATCTGCACCTTGTTTTAATTCAAATTTGCTGGAATACTAAGACAAAATAATTATTGTTTTTTATTACATCTTACTAATTAATTCCTAAAAGACCGCATGGTGTTACACCTGTATTCTTCTTTCTTGGTATCTTTGCACATGCAGTGTTAATGCACAAAGCTAAACTGAATGGATTGATTTTACATGATATTATATTTTAAGAATGGCTTACCTTTATCAGCTTAAAAACCGTGAAAATGCCCCTTTAGTGATGCAAGCTGTAAGCAGTGATGTTTTTAATCTTGGGTTTTGTCAAGGTCTGTGCTGTGGCTCACACACACACACACACACACACACACACACACACACACACACACACACACACACACACACACACACACACACACACACACACACACACACACACACACACACACACACACACACATACACACACACAACCACACACACACACAGAAAACCCCAAGCACTTATGGTGATGTCCTTGTGTTTGTGAGTCAGCTTCTCTCCCACCCAAAAATTCTTTGAGGCAGCACTTTTTTAGCCTTGACACAAGCTGTGTGAAGCTTGAACTTGCTGATCCTCATTTATCATCAGTGCTGTCAAAGGCATACAGGACTAGATGTGGTGAGTAATAACTTCTGTTTAATCTGCTCTACTTTTTATTTTAGATTTAAATGATTATTGAGACAATAACCTAGCTAACAATTAAATAATAAATCTGTATACAGTATATGTAAGAAGAAAAAAGATCTACCTCAAAATATCCTTGTTTTCAGTCATTTTTATGAGAAGTTATCCCATTTGTGTGTTTCTCACAGCTGCTAAGGGGGTAACTATATCTTGCATTCAGCTGGTTCCCACACAGCCCCGGTCCCACCAAAGAAACACATTAAAGGAATGAACACCATGTCCTGTGCTGTGCTTCTTAAGCACCATTTGTGGTAAATCATTAAAAATGTCTGATTTGAACATGACGCTATTCATCACTGTTGCTATTCTTGCTAGCCACCATACTTAGCCGTATGTCACGTCACTATAATGTCACATCATTGTTAAACTCCTTCCATCTTGCTTGCCTACAAAACCGAAATCGGACCAGCACCCACTTACATTATAAGAGGTATCGCACCCCGTACTGCACCACCACACTCCTCGATCTTCTCAGGGAACACGGAAAGCATGTGTCAAGTCTCTTCTCATTTCTAGTGCCTAGGTGGTGAAATGAATTTTCCATAGATGTCCATACAGCTGAGTCACTGTGACACACTGACTAAAGAGCTATCTCTAGTATATAAACTAGAATATGGGTAAAAAATAAATACACATCTTGCTTGTTGTCATACTATACTCTTATTGTCCCTGATCAAGTGAACAAATATGAATGTGTATTTACTGATTTTACTGATAGAGCCTTCAGTACATTTCTAGCTTGATTATTGCATATGCCGTAAGTGAAATAAATAAATAAATAAATAAATATATATATATATATATATATATATATATATATATATATATATATATATATATATATATTGTATAAAATACAATACTTTTTTCAACCATTATACGAATACTTGAAAAATTATTGTAAATCTGTGAAAAGTGCGTTTTGTTTTGTTTTTTCTTCATTTGGTAGATTTAAGTGAGGCAGAAAACAATTTCATAGAGTCAAGGCAGGATTTTAACAGTGGCAGTTAGAGTTTATAATTTGGTTCAAAGAAGAAAAGGTGTGAGTTTAAATGTCAAAATATTATTCTCTCACAATTTTGCACCAGGGTCCTAGTTAGACCCTGACTCTGGTTACTGTTTCACTCTTCCTGGCTTTCACCCAGGTTTTTCAGATCCAGTTTTTGCTACACTAAATTGCCTACACTAGATCTAGCTACACTAGATCTACACTCACAAATCACAAATCTAATCAGGGAAGCTACAACTGTACACCTACTCCTTCATGCAGATGTCTAATCAGCCAATTTGTGTGGCTGCAGTGAAATGCATAAAATCATGCAGATATGGGCCAACAGCTTTGGGTCAAGTTCACATCAACCATCAGTATGTTTGTTTGTGTCAGAACTGCTGGTTCGAATATTTATATAACTGCTGCTCTCCTGGGATTTTCATATACAACAGTCTCTAGTTTACTCAGGATGGGCAATAAAGAAGGAACATCCGGTGAGCATCAGCTCTGCAGATGGAACTGCTATGTTGATGAGAAATCTACTGAGAACGGCCAGACTGATTCACACCGAAATAAAAGGCTACAGTAACTTAGATAATCACTCTGTACATTTGAGGTGAGCAGAAAAGCATCTCAGATAGTATAAATATAAATAGTATAATAGTAATAGTAATAGTATAAATAGTATTCATGAATAGGAATAGTGTTCCTACTAAAGTGCTCAGCAAAAGACATTTTGATTTTTCAGATCATTCAGATTTTTTAACATATATAACATCAACTTCAACATCTTACATCTTTTTGAAATGAAACACATTGGATTACTTAAATAATATTTCCTTAAATTCAGCCTTTTTTTGTTCAGAACCCAAAATCACATTTGAAAAGTTTATGCAATATTACGGATGCCTTCCTGTTAGTGTTTAAAAGCTTATTACAGAGACATTTCTCAAAATGTTGTTGGATTTACAATACATTTTATACTGACTAAAACAGTTTATCTTGAGAGCGTTTTCACGCCTTCACATTTTTGAGACTAACATAATCTGAAAAGACTTTTTTGGTTTTATAAAGTATGCAAATGTATGCATATTTAATTACACGCAGCCTCATTTGCATGAACAGATGGAAATTTGTTTGAAAAATTCCAATAAAGAAGCAGCAACTCAGCAATCCAGTGGCAAAGACGAATTGTAATATCTATTATTATTATTATTATTATTATTATTATTATTATTATTATTATTATTATTATTATTGTTGTTGTTATTGTTGTTGTTGCGGTGGTGGTGGTGGTTGTTAATAATAATAATAATAATAATAATAATAATAATAATAAGAAGAAGAAGAAGAAGAACAATAAAAAAATAATAAATAAAAATTATAACAATATACTACTACTACTACTACTACTACTACTACTACTAATAATAATAATAATAATAATAAATATTTTCACGTGCAGTGTTTTGCCTTGCATTCAGTTTCTTATTTTATGTTTTATTATATGTTTTGTGCACATGTGTACTGTCAAAAAAAAAAGAGATCTGTACATTATCGCGAATGGACATGTTTAGTCTGTGGCTGTTTAATGTGTACTGACAAACAGGTTTAGAGGATTATTTTGCCTCGTATATCCCGCCGTTACGACAGCAGCTGCGCCCCACTTTGGCTCCAATCAGAGTCTCAGCGCTGAAGCAGCTCGGCGTAAACACGAGTCTTCCGCCCCGCCCTTCATCATCCCCATCATCATCCGCGTACACACACACACACACACACACACACACACACACACACACACACACACACACACACACACACACACACACACACACACACACACACACTGAGCAGTTCCGCCTTCTCCCCGCCGACTTTTCCGCATGTCACATTTACAGCACACGCTCGCCAGATTACTGCGCAGCACCATGCAGGAAGACTCGTGATATCACAAGGTAAGGCACAGGGTTTGTTATGAAACTCAGGTGGCCGCATGACGATCGCGTCTCGGTTTCCTCTTACAAGCTGCCTGGTGTAGTAAAGTTTCAGTTGGGATGGCGACGAGATCTGGTGTCATACAGAGTCTAGAGTTTCCCGTGCATGTGGAGCTCCTGGTGTGAGATGACAGCTTCATGGCCACTACTTTAACTAGTCAGGGTTTCGTTTTGTCTTACACACACACAGACACACAAGCACACACACACAGACTCACACATACACATACACATACACACACACAGACTCACACATACACACATGCACGCACACACAGACACATTCACTTTGTGTTATTTTGATACATTATGACGAATAATCAAACAGACTTGTTGGTGTTGCTGCTATTAGACACTGACCTCTCAGCGACTCTACACACGTGATGTTATGTGCGTGTGTGTGTTTTATCTACCCGCTTATGTACATTAACTATGATACAGTAAATAAAAGCAGCAGTCTGATTTCCAGCGCTTTGGACTGAACTTAATAAACTCCCAGCAGTGTCTTAGTACTGATTCTTAAACTTTGTGACGTCATAACAACGCTAAACTAACAGGCCGAGATTACAGTCTGTGAGACGACACTGCTGTCAAACTGTCGTCAAAACAAAACAAAACAAACAGACTTTCTGGAAGTTTAGAGGAAAGCTAGGCACTTGTTCACACCTCTGCTTTGTCTCAAAACACCTTCATAAGCTTCGTAAAACTAGAACAACAACGTGCTACATAGTAGGTTTAACAGTACACCGCTCATGGTGGCACCTGTGGTGTGTATTATACACATAGCACGCTAATGTGTGTGATCTTCCTGTTTCTGAAGAAGCCATATCGCTTTCGCTTTGTTCTGTGGGCGGGGCTTAAACTCGACACGCACCTGCGCGCACTGTGCTACATGCCACTGAAGCTAGTTTCTAAAATATATAAACTACAGTAATTATCATTTTGTAAACTATAAATTAAACACATAATTTAAACAGATAATTTATTTACTGTCTAAACTAACCAACCAACTGAAATGAATAATCCCTTTTTTGTTGTTTAATAAAAACTAGTGGTTTTATTGAAGCTAACACCAGTGTGTTAGTTGCTTCCACTCAGTAGCTGTGTCAATAAGATCTATTCATCTTGGATTACTTTGTGGGTAATAGATTTTTATTTCAGACTTCTCCTCAGTGATGAAACGCTCACATCCAGACAGTAATGAGGTTACCACAGAAGGTGTGAGTTACACTATATGGGCATGTGGTAGCCTAGTGTTTAAGGTGTTGAGCTACCAATCGGAAGGTTGTGAGTTGAAATCCCAGGTCCACTAAGCTGCCACTGTTGGGTCCCTGAGCATGGCCCTTAACCCTAAAATGCTCAGTTGTATAAACATGAGATAACGCAAGTAGCTCTGGATAAGGGCGTCTGCCGAAATGTGAAATGCAGTAGTATTTTCCGTGAACACTAACGTTTGCGTCAAGTCAAGAAGCTTTTGTTAATTGTCATTTCAACCATATATAGCTGTTGCAGTACACAGTGAAATGAGACAACGTTTCTCCAGGACCATGATGCTACATAAAAGCAAAGACAGAGCTAAGGACTTAGTAAGTAAGTCTTTGCCACATAAAGTGCAACTGTGCAAATAGTGCAGAACAAGACAAACAAGACAGACAAGACAGTGCAGGGCAAAAAATTACAAGACAATACAAAAAAGACAATACACAAAAGACAATAAACAGAAACAGTGCCAGACAGTGTAAATACTGTATGTTCAAACAATATTGGGTGTGCAGTAATACTAGAATGAACACAATGTTATAGAGCATGATCATACCCTTAAATATCTAATATTAAACGGCAAAAAACTGTAAGTAAATCGGCCTGTAATTTTCTCAGAGGAGGATGGAGGAAAGCATCAACATGGATATTTTCTGGATGGAAATATAAATTACCTGTAAAATAGGAAATAGAAAACAGGACCCCACAGAAATTGATTCCGTTCCAGATAGGGCTATAGATGCACGTTGTAGTTCTTCAGTTACTAACTGTAGCTTATCTGTTTCTTTAGTCATTGCAAAATTTGTCAACCTCCTATGTGTAAACGGAAAAGGACCACATTAGGACAGTTGATGAACAGATAGTGTTTGAGTGGTGTTGCATTCCCAGCAAAGCAGTGACACTCCCTAGGTAGTGCATTCCTCAGGTACGGGTAGATCAGGCTTAGCAGTGTTGCTGCGATTTAACCACCTCTGTGACTGCTGGGTTGAGAAAAGTGCACCAACCCAAAAATACCTTGCCTGCAGCAGTTCTGTGGTCAGAAAGTGACCGCTGATGAGGGTTTAGAGACAAAGTTCTCAAAGAGCTCAAATGGTCTGTGAAGCATCGCCAGGGGCTCTGTGGTTTTCTTATTTTGTCACAGAGCTGGAACTCACAAGCAACTCTTATCAAAGTTATTATGCCTATAAATAATGTCAACTGGATTCTAGTAAAAAGAAAAATTTATGGAAATTCAGAAATACGGTAATAAAAACATCTCTAATATCGATGCACACAACATGTCTAATTTGTTTTAACTAATTTTATATTTTAGTGTTAAAGAGCTCCCATTATGAAATGTTTGAATCTCCTGGTTTATAGGGTAATTAATTCACACTTTGCAAGGAATAATATGAGCATTAGTCTCTAACCATACCCTGTAAGGTGGATTAACAAGGTAGGTGTGTCTAATAAAGCCACCAGTAAATAGCCAGTGCTTTAAAACCTCAGCTGGCAAAGCGCAGTCAGTAACTGTATACCTACTAAGGGATTTCTATAGTAGATACTCCTGATGTCTAATGAATGTAGCTACAATTTAATAACTGACTGGTATTGGGTTTTCATACCTGTACTAACTCATCTCTAACAGGATTTTAGCTTAATGGTATTCTTAGACCTTGGTTTATTTGTACTAGCATGGGGATACGGTTTCAGCAGGGACTACTGTATAAGTTGATTCGGATAAGTGTATATACTCCTCTCTTTCTCTTTTCAGGTGTCTTACGTATATCAAAGAAGCATGATGACAAAAAGGCAGCACACATGATACCACAATGTCACCGAAGGCTGAACATGCCAGGACGTAAGGGCAAGGGGCTCTGCGGCAGAGCTGTGCATTGAGCTCTTCCCTCACCTATTCACTCCATAGATCTTCCACACCCCACACATAATCTCCAACATCCCTCCAGTTGCACGACGGCAAGAGGTGGAAATGGCCACTCAGAGGAAGCATTTAGTCAAAGAGTTCAACCACTTCATTACCTGTTATGTGTGTAAAGGCTACCTGATCAAGCCTACCACCGTGACAGAGTGCCTGCATACTTGTGAGTGCTTTGTTTCAACACATGTTTTCAAAGCCAGAGTCAAAACCAGAGTCAGGCTTGCTTTCAACCCCGAGACTAACACTATGTTCCATAACTGTTAGCACTCCATCATCGGCTTTCCTTCAATATTCCTTAGGGGCTCCCAGGGTCATCCTTATACTTTAATGAACTCAGATAAAGATTTCTGTTAGAGCCCATGGAGCTCATTGAGTCGAAATAACTCCAAGGGTAGAACTTTAACAGTGAAAAGAGTGAAAGTACAATCAATAAAATATTTAATACTTTAAAAATAGTATTTGATTTGCTGTTTCGAATTCTTTTCTTTTTTATAAACAAGCTACACTATACAAACTAAGCTACCCTGTTAGTGGCCATATGATTGAATGATATGTACTTCTGAGTCAGGAAGTGAAGTAATTAGGGCAAATAGTGGTGCGAAAATCTGACAGAAAGCATCGGAATGTTGTATTCGGGGTGCGAAGTGCATACCTCTGAATTTCAGCCATGTACCATTGTTGTTATCAAATCTTCTGGTACAGTGCCAACAACTCTCCTGCCTCCTGAGGATAGCTCCATGAATGGGCCATTAAGTAAGGAATTACAGGCAACTCCAGAAGTATTGGCACCCTTCATAAAAAAAAAACCGATCAGAATTAGAATAAAACGTTCATTGGGTTTGGAAACATGTTGAAAATTTTGGGAAAATGTTCACCTGGTTGTGGAAGATCAAAAAAGTTTCAAATCAGCCATCTGCGCACTGGGAAAAAGGGATGGCATAATTTCTCTCCACTGTCAGTCACAGCTACACTAGCCATCTGTGGGCATCTATGAGTTCATGTATTCAGAAGAGGGCAGATAGTTTGAAAGATGCTGCCGGCTGGCTTGGCATGGCGCTTACCTGGTTGGATAGTGTAATATGATCGGTGGAGCAGGGTGACCAAGGAAAACTGTTATATTACGGCATAAAAAAACACCCTGTGCAAATGCATTGTGCAGTCAACTTTGTGGCAATAGTTTGTTGAAAAACCAGGTATGGGTGTGAGGCTTAACTTTGAATTTGACCGTATCCTGCACAATTGCTGAATTTTCTCAATTTTGAAACATTGAACATTAAAAAAAAATAAAATCACTTCTCTATTTACTTGACGGATGCCAATAATTTTACAATTTTTTTCTTGTACAGGAACTAATATGTGATTTGGTCTTGAAAGCAACTGTTATGACATTCATTTATATTGTGGCATGTCTTATGAAATCTTAGTAAAAGGACCACACATACTGTATAACTAATTCTAAAGATTGTGCGGTTCATGTTTGTGCTTTAGCCAGCACGCAGCCAGTGGGTTATTTTACATGTCTTGATGTTTTGATGGAATAGTAAAGGTGAAAGTGCCCTTGTAGATACACACATCCGCAGTCCTCAGGGTGAACGCAGATATCTGGAGCCCCAGTCACCATGACAACAAATGTCTTTCCACCTTCAATGAGCGTTTTGTGTTCCAATTATTTGTTTGTAGGAGTCGGTTTCTTATCTCGCCACAAACTGTAATCCAAAGGGGAAAGACAAACAACAAGGCTTCTATTTCAATACAAAGCCTGGTTGTGGAGTCTTGCATTTGATAGCATGATTTAGTTGTCTATCTCTCTCTCTCTCTCTCTCTCTCTCTCTCTCTCTCTCTCTCTCTCTCTCTCTCTCTCTCTCTCTCTCTCTCTCTCTCTCCCTCTCCCTCTCTCTCTCTCTCTCTCTCTCTCTCTCTCCCCCTCTCCCTCTTTAACTTGCTTATCCTGTAGCAGTGAGAAGTGCATTCGAATGAATCAGCAGCAAGTGTTTGTTATTGCCTAACCTAAAAATCTGGTCAGGTGTGACTCTGAATGTTCAGTGTTATTTCTGGGTGAATATGTGGGAGCAAAGCCACTAACATACATGTGAGCTCTACAGGCTTATCCCTAAGTGTACAGTCAGAATGTAATGCACACTTTTTTTGGGCCTAAGGACCCAAGGAGTCCTAAGTTGTCCCTCTTTTCTCATAATATACATTGCTGTCCTCATTGTGTCTAATGTTTGTTTCAAATGACTGATTTGTGTGAAGGAGAGCTAAATGTGTGTCGCAATACACAGTCCAGGTGAAAGCAGCTTCGTTGCTGTATGACACAGTAGTGAAAGATGATGATGATATTAATGTGTGTGTGTGTATGTGTGTGTGTGTGTGTGAGAGAGTAATACAGTTATGCACTCATTCAATTTGCTCAGTGAATACGATGCAGCATGGGCCTTTATCTCAGTTTCAGCCCAGAAGCTTAGTTTTACTTACACACCACAGTGATATGCAGATTTCAGTCATCCAGATGCAGACACTGAAGTTCCCAGAATGGCACAAATAGCCAAATGTTCTCTTGGCAGACATTCAGACATTCATTCAATGAAATCAATTTGTGTAGAGAAAGTGGTGAAGTTTCCCAGAGAAAACAAGTTAGCTTTTTTTTTTTTTTTTTTCCATATTCTATATATATATATATATATATATATATATATATATATATATATATATATATATATATATATATATTATATAATCTTTTTTAAAATGCACATGTTCATAACATAAATGTTGAACTTCAAAACGAGAGAATTCTTTAATTGTATTTTTCTATGCTTGACAGTTTGTAAAAGTTGCATCGTCCAGCATTTTGAAGACAGCAACGAATGTCCAAAATGTGGTATCCAAGTCCATGAAACAAACCCACTGGAAATGTTAAGGTAAGATCATTTTATAATGCAGATAATAACTAAGTAGGAATTACAAACAGCAGTATTTCCATGGAATTTGCATGAGGAAAGATAAAACGTGTAAATCTTAGTTCATTGAGATAAAAAATATTAAAGCATCAGTATGTAAGATTGTGTAGTAACTTGCAATTGCAGTGCAAACGTTGTCAAACTTTTCCTGCTCCTTCAGCTGGATTCAGTCTGTTTCTATCATACTTTAAAAGATGCTCCATTACCAGGATCTTATACTGATACCTATTTTACATTGACACGATAATGCCGTGTTTATATATCACGCTAACTGTGATTATATCATATATTTCCTAATAAATGCTCAAAGCAAGACAACAAGCTGTGCCGGTTGAAAACATCTTGAGGAGGAACTACAGCATCTTCTTATGGGATTATTAAGTGTACTGTAAAAAAAAACAATAGTATTGATGCATCCCTGCTATACGGTAACTAAAAAGAATTAAAGACCTGAAAGTTTTACGTTGTTTCATGTTTCATTATGTTATTGATAACCCAGGAAACAGCCCACTGCTCATGCTTTTGTATTTGTTTGCATATGAAAATTTTTTAAGCACCATTATTAGGAATCGTATCTCCGTCTTAATGGAATGGAGCAGACGAAGGTTGACGCCAAACGTTAGGGAATGTTGCAGAACTTTTTTTTCATAGACTGCTCCACATGAATCAGAGCTGATGCTGAGGTGTCTAGCCATAGCTGCATGCCACTGGGCAGGACCATAGTAGTGTGTGTGTGTGTGTGTGTGTGTGTGTGTGTGTGTGTGTGTGTGTGTGTGTGTGTGTGTGTGTGTGGGCTATGCAATAAATTTGGTATTAGCAGAGATGCATTCCAGCCAACAGCTGCAGCACTCAGTGTAGTCAGTGTTTCAGCTGTGAAGTTTAACCCCCCCCCAACCACACACACACACACACACACACACACACACACACACACACACACACACACACACACACACACACACACACACACAGGTGCAGCCTTGGAACTGTGTAGCAGCACAGTCTGAACACAATAGCCACAATGTCCTGTCCTGTTTGTGGATTACTGCATATATGTCTATGCTGGACCTCAGTCTCATCAAGACAAATATTATTTTCATGATGATGGATTTATGGCTTATTGTGTCATTTCTGCTATTTGATTTTTCACCTAAACCATTTTCTGTTTTCGAAGGTTGGACAACACATTAGAAGAAATCATTTTCAAGCTCGTGCCTGGACTCCGGGAAAGTATGTGTACTCGAATGGTTCTCGATTAAAGGAATACTCCAGCACTGTCTGCTGCATCTCTACAGGAAGCGATGATCTCTAAAAAGAGCTTTAACACATTTCCCTGTACTGAAAACCAAGCCAGTTTACCTTAAACCAGCTGATAATGAATGTCTGAGGGCAGTTATTGAATTCAATTCTTAGATAAAATACATGACATGATAATCATTACATGATAATCAGTGACAGGTGAAGGGAATAACATTGGTTATCTCATTACAGTGGAATAGAACAGAAGCCTTCATTTTTGTCACATCTACATTACAACACAGTCAAATTCTTTCTTCACATATCCTAACTTTAGAGGTTGAGGTCAGGGCACAGGGTCAGCCATGATACAGCACCCTGTAGCAGTGAGAGTTAAAAGCCACCATTGCCCACCTGTTAAGGGGTGGAATTTATTAGGCAGCAAGTGAACAGTAAAAACGCACAAAAAGTGTAAAGATCTGAGCGTCTCCGACAAGCACCAAAGTCCAAAGACTGGGTCAGAGAATCACCAAAACAGCAAGTCTTGCGTTGTTCCCAGTACGCAGTGGTTAGTACAAAGTGGTTTGTATAAAGTGGTTTGTACTAACTGGTTAGTACGCAGCGGTTTGTAGTAAGTGGTTAGTACCCAATGGTTAGTACAAAGTGATTTTTATGAAGTGGTTAGTATGCAGTGGTTTGTACGAAGCAGTTAGTATGAAGTGGTTAGTACGCTGTTGTTAGCGGTTAGTATGCAGCGGTTAGTTCACGGTGGTTTGTACGAAGCGGTTAGTTCGTAGTGGTTTGTACTAAGTGGTGTGTTTGAAGTGGTTAGTATGCGGTGGTTAGTATGCAGTGGTTTGTACGAAGCAGTTTGTTGTAGTGGTTACTACCTAATGGTTAGTACAAAGTGATTTTTATGAAGTGGTTGGTATGCAGTGGTTAGTACACAATGGTTAGTGCACAGTGGTTAGTGCACAGTGGTTAGTACACAGTGGTTTGTACGAAGCGGTTAGTACGCAGTGGTTAGTGCGCAGTGGTTAGTACACAGTGGTTTGTACGAAGCTGTTAGTGCGCAGTGGTTAGTACACAGTGGTTAGTACGCAGTGGTTAGTGCGCAGTGGTTAGTACACAGTGGTTAGTACACAGTGGTTTGGACGCAGTGGTTAGTGCGCAGTGGTTAGTACACAGTGGTTAGTACACAGTGGTTTGGACGAAGCGGTTAGTACGCAGTGGTTTGTACGAAGCGGTTAGTATGCAGTGGTTAGTACGAAGCGGTTAGTATGCAGTGGTTAGTACGAAGCGGTTACTATGCAGTGGTTAGTACGAAGCGGTTAGTGCGCAGTGGTTAGTACACAGTGGTTTGTACGCAGTGGTTAGTACACAGTGGTTAGTGCGCAGTGGTTAGTACACAGTGGTTAGTACACAGTGGTTAGTATGCAGCGGTTAGTATGCAGTGGTTAGTGCGCAGTGGTTAGTACACAGTGGTTTGTACGAAGCGGTTAGTACGCAGTGGTTAGTGCACAGTGGTTTGTACGAAGCTGTTAGTGCGCAGTGGTTAGTACACAGTGGTTAGTGCACAGTGGTTAGTGCGCAGTGGTTAGTACACAGTGGTTAGTACGCAGTGGTTAGTGCGCAGTGGTTAGTACACAGTGGTTTGTACACAGTGGTTAGTACACAGTGGTTTGTACGAAGCGGTTAGTGCGCAGTGGTTTGTACGAAGCGGTTAGTGCGCAGTGGTTTGTACGAAGCGGTTAGTATGCAGTGGTTAGTACGAAGCGGTTAGTATGCAGTGATTAGTACGAAGCGGTTACTATGCAGTGGTTAGTACGAAGTGGTTAGTGCACAGTGGTTAGTACGCAGTGGTTAGTACGCAGTGGTTTGTACGCAGTGGTTAGTACGCAGTGGTTTGTACGAAGTGGTTAGTACGCAGTGGTTAGTACGCAGTGGTTTGTACACAGTGGTTTGTACACAGTGGTTAGTACGCAGTGGTTTGTACGAAGTGGTTAGTAACTACCGAAAATGGTCCAAGGAATCACAGCCAGTGAACTTGCAACAGGGTCATTGGTATCCAAGAGTCAGAGCTATTTTGACACAGAGGGGACCTACATAATATTTGACAGGTGGTTTTAACATTGTGGCTGATTGGTTTATAAAGTGAAAATAATATTACGCAGTTTACATCTGTTCATTTTTTGTAACACTGGAGAAATGTAATGAATATGTTTTATTTTTTTTTTGTTTGTTTTGTGTTATCCATGTGAGACCAGGACCAGGAGTTATATCTAAAAGGATTAATATGATTTACAGTTTAATTTACAAATCTTTTATGAATGAAGGACTCATTAAGCATTTGTAAAAAACAAAAAAAAATGTATTTAGCATAAACACACTTTACATCGTTAACTGCCTGTTTACTTCTGATATAACTTAGTTTTTCAGTAAAACAGCTTTTAATTGGTTTCTCATTAAAGGGAAACAGGTTGTGCTTCTTAATCACATAAAGTTTATGTATTCGTATTATGTATTATGTATTTATGTATATTACGTTTACTGCTGAAAACCTAAATACAGTTGTTTTGTGCCTCACTATTGAGAGTGAATTGATCAGTAATGTGTTTTCTTTTTTAATCCTCTCTCTCTCTCTCTCTCTCTCTCTCTCTCTCTCTCTCTCTCTCTCTCTCTCTCTCTTTCTCTCTCTCTCTCTCTCTCTCTCTCTCTCTCTCGTTTTTTCTTGGTTTTTATTTTCAGAGGAACAACAAGAGGAGATTGAGTTCTGGAAAAAGAATAAATCAAAAGAAAATGATGATGGTAAGCGTGCGACTTTGTCCTGTTGAAATGTCTAAAGAATGAGCTGGTGAGACGTGTCACTGCTTTCTCCTGTACCTCAAAGTTAATTTTCATTCCACAACTTGTTGGAAATAATTCCTACTTTTATATTGTCTAAAGAATGACGTTATATTTTTTAACCGTATATGGACACATTTAATGTCGAACGGCAACAAAATACAATAGTTTCTTGTTATGCTTTATGTTATAGTGACGTAAACAATGGCTTTAACTCGTCATTCTCTTTCATTGTCAGTCTCTATGCACAGAGACTCTGACTGTAGAAATGTTAAATAAACACATTTATATGTTAAGTAACACATTTTAGCTGTTAAGAATTAGGCCTACATTTTAGAAGTCCTTATATCAAAGAACCGAACATTAGAAAACTCCATCACTGAATGTTGGGATCTATTTGCATTGCACACACTCACGTCTACACATTTTATAGACTCCTACCTCATATTTATTTATTCCCAACCACAAATCTCTACAGAAGACATTGAATGTATAATACCTTAATATTATTTAAACTTCACTCATATAGTTGTAGTTAAATTCATAATACACTGTTCACATGAGCAATATGTTAAGTGCAAAATCTCGTCTGTTTACTACTTCAACAAAATAGTATTTTATCAGATCACTTATGTTAATGTTTATGTTTATGCTCTTTTATATTTATTTATGTGTATACTTATTTACCATTTTATGCACCATACAGTCTATCTATCTATCTATCTATCTATCTATCTATCTATCTATCTATCTATCTATCTATCTATCTATCTATCTATCTATCTATCTATCTATCTGTCTGTCTGTCTGTCTGTCTGTCTGTCTGTCTGTCTGTTTATCTGTCTGTCTGTCTGTCTGTCTGTCTGTTTATCTGTCTGTCTTTCTGTCTGTCTGTCACTGTCTGTCTGTCTGTCTGTCTGTCTGTCTGTCTGTTTATCTGTCTGTCTTTCTGTCTGTCTGTCACTGTCTGTCTGTCTGTCTGTCACTGTCTATCTATCTATCTATCTATCTATCTATCTATCTATCTATCTATCTATCTATCTATCTGTCTGTCTGTCTGTCTGTCTGTCTGTCTGTCTGTCTGTCTGTCTTTCTGTCTATCCGTCTGTCTGTCTATCTGTCTGTCTGTCTGTTTATCTATCTGTCTATCTATCTATCTATCTATCTATCTATCTATCTATCTATCTATCTATCTATCTATCTATCTATCTATCTATCTATCTATCTATCTATCTATCTATCTATCTATCTCTCTATCTATCTCTAGTTGTTACTATAGAAACAAGAAGGACAGAACACTATTATAATGTAAACCAGTGATTAATATCAATATTGTCATTAAAATGAACTTTCTGATTAGCCAGATTCAAGAACGTCTCCTCACGGCTGATGTATAATACTGTCCCGTGGTGGTCAGTAGTAATTAATATAAATATTAAAATACCTCCCAGAATGAGTCAGAGTGAGTCTTAAGTAGTTCAGAGTGCGAATGTCTGTACATTAGAAGTCAAAGGATAAGGCTGTGACTGAGAGCCAGCTGAGACAGACTGCAGTGTACATGCCTAAGGGAGTGTTCAATTTCGATGTTACCGGTGACAGCAGGCAGCTGGTCTTTGACAGGCTTCTCCAAGGAACTCTGATTATATCTGTCTTCATCTCACCACACTGAGGTGTGTTAAGGCTGCAATCAGTCACTTACAAATAACTAAGCTATAGCTTATGTTCACTAGTGACTCATTGTGTGCGTTCTCATGCAAAAAGCCTGTTTAATTTCTCTGAAGATTGTCTGTAGGAATATTAGGAGACTCCATGTCTTTGTTGACATTTTTTAAATGAACAGAAGTGACCAGGCTAGACTTTTAATGTCATAGTCACGTCGTTCCAGATTACTGTCCAGGTTCAGACTGCAGACATTAAATAAAGCCTGCTGGAAAGAAGACGGTAATGCTTGATCACATTTTATGAGTACATGTTATGGGTATGAACATTTTGCAGAAACGTGACTTGGCCTTTTATTGAACGTTAGAAAAGCCGTATTTTGTGTTCCTGCCATCCGTTTGCTCAATGAATTACCCAATCACACATCAGCTACACAGAATTTCCTGAAGGCTTCAATCTCCACAACAGCTCATAAAGAGTGTGCAGCTGTAAGCAATTCTTAATGATTGTGTAATTACTTTCCTTTTCATACCCCCCCCCCAAACCCCCAACCCCAAGTTCGTCTGCTTGTATATCGTTGTTCTAATTTGCAAGAAAGAATTGGTGAAAGACACGGCTGCTCGATTGGAACAGCATATCTGTTCAGTTCAGCAGAACGATTGTCAGGCTCTTGATTTACTTGATATTGGGTATATTCACTCAGGGGCGGTGAAAACAATGCAGCTCATGCATATTGTGTGTGTTTGTCTATTTCATCAATTGGCTCAGAGTTCTGTTGCTAAACTCATTCTACAAACACGTCTGCATTGCTGTATATATAAACAGTCATTATGGAGTTTGGTCTTATTTCAGATGACGGTCCCGAATGTAAAAGGATGAAGGTAGACGAGGATATTGATGATGGAGGGGATGGAGACTACCACAGGAATGACCCACAGATAGCCATCTGTCTGGACTGTCTGCGCAGCAACGGCCAGATAGGAGAGAACATAGTAAAGGTTAGAGGGCTTAGACTCTATCTGGGTTTCATTATGATGTTTGAATGATTTTGTCTTTGTGCTTTATAACATTCCTACTCTCTCTGCCATCATGTCTCTATCGGAACACTGCGGAAGTTAATATACCTTTAATATAGGAATTATTCAAATAATTTCAATTATTTCTAAATCCTTTGCCATGAATAATCAGAAGTGAAAGACAAGGCAGATCTTTAGCCTTCCCAAAGGCTCAGTACAACAAAAACATCTCTCTATTTGTTTAACATTGAAAGTAATCTTTGAACAGAGTATCTACCCAATAACAATAGTAAACCAGTAAACACAGTTCACTTACAATTCACTAATAACAGAAGTCGAAGTGCAAGGTGTTGATTTCTGTCAGTCTTTTGAAGCACAACACTTGATAATGAAGCACAACACTTACACTTTTATAATAATTTCTATCATGAGACTGTCTTAGAAAACACTGGTGCAATACACTAGAAAATGATTTCTATCTGCCATAACTAAATGTTTGTGGTATCTGTGCATGAGCGGGCAAACACTGACTATGCTGGTTATTCATTACCACAAATTCTTCCCACTGAAAATTTCATTCTTCCCGTCTGGGAGAGGATGAAATATTGAGCTTAGTTAGAGCCTGATTTGCAAATACTATGTGCCAAAAAAAAGAAGGGTTTTCTGCATAAATCATTACTGACTGACCCAAAAACTACCCTTTAACTTCTTTTGTACATGATGTGTTTTCTGTCCGTTTGTCAGTGCAGGGAAACATGACAAAATGATCTAAAATGTCTTTGAGTAAAGATGAACTAAACAGCCATGTACAGTATGTGCTGGAGTGTAAAGGTGTGAAAGTTCTCCTTTAATTCACATTCTCTCCATTTCCCCCCCTCTCTTAATTTATCCTGCTTAGCTTGTCATGTTCAGGCTCATTTTGTGATGTCAGGTCTCAGCTTCACTCCACTAGAAACACCCTGTGATTAGGTCTTTTTGTGAATTGCTCACGCAGACAGTAGCCACAGTAGACAGTCAGAAGGTTTTGTGACCTTTTGTGACCTGTTGTGTGACGAGTGTGACATCACAGTGGTTACTCTGAGTCTCGAGTGCACCACTGTATAGCGTCATGTTGTGAAAGTGACAGTGTGTTGTGTATTTTATTCCCTCTTCAGGGCTTAATGAAGAAATTTATTCGCTGCTCAACTCGTGTGACCGTAGGAACAATCAAGAAGTTCTTAAGTCTGAAGTTAAAGCTTCCAAGTTCTTATGAGGTAGGTACAGCGTGTGTGTGTGTGTTATGAAATTAAATAAGTATTTACATCCAAATCAGGTGAATGGTGAAGAAATGTCATCATATTAGGAATTGCCATAAGAACTACTGTATATTGTACTACAATAACCTTATTTTTTATGTCATTAGTTTATTACATTTTTCGGGTATTTTATCTATTTTCTCCACATATGACTACCTCAGTATTTTTGTAGCATTTTACTGTACAGCATCCCCACTGCACTCTGCCCTTGTTTGTTTATTTCTCTGTGCTCTATCTCATTATCTCATTATCCATTTTGGTTTTGTGTCACTACTGTGTATAAATTTCCCTCCAGGGATTAATAAAGTTATTCTGTTCTATTCTATTTAATATTTGTATATGTGCACCCAAATATTTCTTAAAGGTACCAGAAGTAATTGGATCGTTGGGAGTTCCCTCATTATTTCACTTACAAGTAAGCAGAGAACTTTATCATTGCTCAATATGAAGTCCAAAGAGCTGTCAGTGTCAGTGAAGCAGGTCATCAGTAGGCTAAAAAAAATTAAAACAAACCCATAAGAAAAACATTAGTTGTGGCCACATCAACTAATCACATCAACTGAGCTCAGGAATACCATGAGGTCCAAAAGACTGTGAGAAACCACTGACATGGATGACAAAAGAATCTTTTCCCTGGTGAAAAAAACCTGTTAAGAACAGTTGTCCAGATGAAGAAGTCTTCTGGAGGTAGGACTGTCTGCATCACATTCAACAATGAAGAGAAACTTCACCAGAGTAAATACAGGGGGTTTACTACAAAGACATACAGTAAATTATTCCTAAGCCTCAAGAACAGGAAAACCACATTTTAGATTTTGTCAAATAAAAAAGAAAGAAAAAATGTTAAAAAACCTGTACAGTTCTGGAACAACATTCATTGAAGATATGAGACAAAGTTCAGAAAAAAAGCAAGAGAATGGAGGGGATGGAACTAGTGGAACAATAAAAACCAGTTCCCTTGTGACGGCTAACAAATTAAACATATGAGTACAGAAGCGTACAGGTCTATATTATCTGCTCAGATTCAGCCAAATGCTTAAAAAACTCATTAGGTGGCGCTACACAGTACAGGTGGAATGTGACCTGAAGAATATTTTGGAAAAATGACCAAAACTGATTTAAACAAATGTCCACATCATTTCATCATGTCACTTGCCCTGATATCCATCTTAACATGCATTTCCCATCAAAACTGAAGAAGCACAGGATGTGGTGATGTCTGTGAGGTCCATACTAAATGATTTGCATCCAAGTATTAAAAACTATGAGCCAATTATGATTACACTCATTTATCCAATTACTTTTGGTTCCTTGATAAAAGGATGAGTGGGTGAACATATAACATGGCTATTTATTGTTTAAATTCAAATTGAACATACTGTCGTAGATACACAATATACAACACATTATGTTAAAATAACAGCTTTATCAATTCCCTTTGGCAGGAAGCAGCATTTTAACAGAATAAAGCTGGGTTTCCACCGTCATTGATGATGTCTAAAAACAATTACAAATCCTTCATTACATTTTGGTCAAACATACAGCCCCAACTGTGTGACAAATTCTGCCTGGTCTATAAGTCATTCCTACATCATTTATTTACACAAATCATCAGCAACAGCAAACCTGTCTCAAACGGTGCAAAGTTTGCAACGCAAATCGCAATGTGAACATCATTCAGCTTTCTAAGCTAACACACAGTAGAATACTGTATATCTCCTTAACCGAATCCCAGAAGATCCTCACACTCTAGCAATGTGTTCTTCTCTACAGCTAGACGTCCTATGCAACGGAGAGATTATGGGAAAAGATCACACCATGGAGTTCATATACATGACGCGGTGGAGGCTTCGAGGTGAAAATGTAAGAAGTGTTAATGTCTCTAATTCTCTCCTCATGCACTAAATCTGCACCTCAGCTAAGATGAAGAATCATTAAAGCAGAGCGAGTCAGTATTGACGTCTGAGATCATTAACCTCTGTGTAATTCGATAGATGAAACTTCTCCATAATTCTTCCTAATTAACTTAGAATTCAGGGGATCTCTTGAGAACGTATCATATGGTGTTCCTTCGCTTTGGGGGAGCGATAGTTGTCCTATCGGTGAGACAGAAGAACTCAGAAGAGAAAATCTAGTCTCTGTAATTCTGGCCACTGACATTCAACCAGTCAGGACAAGGAGACCTTTCTGCTTTCCTCATTTCTTCATTCTCCATTAAGCCTTCTCTTCATGCATACATGTCTTCAAGGGATGTTTTTTTTTTGTTTTTTTTGCTTGCTTTCCAGAGCACACTAAAGGGTCGGCCTGAATTTGTTTTTAATTTGAATTTCAAAGCAGCTGGCAAAATCTATGACGTTCACGAACAGAACTGAAGTACAGTGAAATCCATGAAGTTTGTACTTGGTCTATTAAACATAAAAAATTTTAATTTTTAATCTGTTTTAGATGTACAGTATATACTCTTGAATTTTAAAGCAGACAAGTTTATGTTGAAATACTGTATTAGTGATCTGCTTGGCAGTTCTGTACATGAGATACTGTACCACTACCTCAGTTACAATGGCTTTTAATACTAGAAATTGATGGGAGAACGGACAGATGAGCAGGTGAGAGACATGGACTGTCTACAGGACTAAAGTGCTGCCGCATCTCTCACTTTAGGTAAAAATGTATCAGTAGGTATTCCATTGTCAGTATTAGTAATGTAGGAGACTGAGAAAAGAAATGAGCCAACCTGGTAACTCCTTCTGGAAGATCACATATCGATTGCTTTGAAACTAATTCAGGTGGATTCCTTAATTCTTTCATTAAATCACACAAAGTCTGAGGGACCACTGAGACAAAGCAACAAAATCTGTGCCAATTGTGGCCAAATTTATTCAAATGAAAATGCAAGCATATATTAAAGCTGTCCTGTAGTGTTTTCTATCGTCTTTTGTCTCGCACTGTTTCACTAGGTTACACACAACGCACTATGTGTGACTTACATTAACTTACTTTAAGTCCTTAGCTTTGTGTTGTTTTATGTAACATCATGGTCCTGGAGACACGCTGTTTCATTTCACTATATACTGCATTATATATATGCTATATATACACTGCTATATATGGTTGAAATGACAATAAAAGCTTTTTGACTTGACTTAAACTGAAAAGTCTTTGAAGAGCTACTGGTGAAACAGTAGTCCTAAAAACGTTCATAAAAGTTCATTTGAAAACTTCGAAATGAGACTTGATTTATTGTATATTCTGACTGTTTTTAGATTTTTTTTATATATATATATTAGATATTTTTAATTTGGGACATTATTTTGGAATGAGTAAACCCAGTCATTTAACCTTTTCTACCAGTTCGATAGCGTTCCAGTTTACAGGCAGTATAGTAATCGGCTTATGGGAAATTTTCAATTAGTATAAACAAATTATTTTATCGCCGCAAGTTTGACATAAAACAATGTTGGCTTTCAGTGTGAGATATCTTTAATCTCTGTTGGCATAAAGGAGATAACCTTACACAGAATTGTAGTGTATTTTTTTCTATGAATGTATTGTCCCTCAGTAGGCTAGGTAAAAATATACAGTAAAATGACTAATATTTAAAAACCCTGGGTGACATTCATATGACTCAATAACCACCATTGTTGACTGTGACATGACAAAGAAATTCAATGCTGAACACGGACACAACAAAACAGGCACAAATCCCATTTTATTAACCTCTGGGAAAAATAGTTATATGGTCGCTCACGTCTTTTAAGTAAGATATGTTAAGTACATATATGGCAAATTTTGACTTTTGAATTTTAACTTGATATGTTTAAGGACATCTATACCTCTTAAGATCTCATGGATGCATTGTAGTTTTGACCTACAGAAATAAACTCTTAAGCATTTTAAGATTCTAGATACCACCTCTATAAATATGGCATTCTGAGTCATTTTAGGTGAGACTCTGAGAACACAATCAAAGGTCAGGTCCAGAATGGCTGAAGAGAAGCACACCGAGAACGGCTGATGTGTGTCTAACAGCTGCACCACTCAGATATCTCAAATACACATCGTAATGACGGGACAAAAGCAGGGCTACCCGTTGGATATTCAGTCCGCTTTCATATCACTGTCTATTTCCTTTCAGTGGAATTTGGACGCAGGTTCTTTTGTTTTGTTTTGTTTTTGGAAGTACATTAAATTTAAACACTACACCGGCATGAGAGTCGTGTACTTTTGGTAGAGTCGATTTTGTTTTTCATGGTCAGTCCCAGTGACACAGTGTAAAATTATGCCATTTGAAATTTGCATATTTCTGTGTGCTCTGAATAGCAGCTTACTAATGAGCTGTTACTAATATCACCGGTCCTCGTTCATCACATGCTTTAGAAATCAATAGTAAAATGGTACAGGTGTTTCACATAACACGTATTCTGGATGACAAATGAGTTGTACCACAAAGGTGTTCTTTTCTGAACACATTGAACTGAACACCGTGACAGCTACCTGAAATTCTACCGGAAATCTCATTAGGCTGGAAAGGCACAGAATTGGGTCAGCGTGGGCCTGTACTTTATTTCCCCTCTTTCCAGTAACACACAGAAAACTTTCTCTCTTTCTTTCTCTAAAAATAGTTTGCCTGGGCTCAAGAAAAAGTGTACTTGTGTGAATTTATATATATATATATTTATTTTTTATATATATATATTTATAGTATATATATATATATTCTTTTGTATTTCTTTGTTTATATATATATATATATATATATATATATATATATATATATATATATATATATATATATATAAACAAAGAAATACAAAAGAATATAAAAATGACTAATTTAATGTCATTAATTTAATAAGAAATGAGAGAGAGAAAGGTGTACCTTTATTAATCCCACAAAATACATCTTGAAAAAATGGTGTAAAAAAGGAACAAAATTACTAGAAATAAAACAGATATATTAAATAATTAATAAAAAAAAATAATACCGTAAAATAAATCAATGTAGTTATGTGCACATGCACACGGACAGACACGCACACACACACACACACACACACATAGGTATGTGAGTCTCACAGTCAGTGGTGTAGGAGGTACTGGGTACCGTTGTGGAATCTGACGGCTGATGGTATAAAATAGCACATTATCTTTACTACCATAGTTACCATATATACCACAATGTGTGTGTGTTTGTGTATATTTTCTAGAGAGACTCCATTACTGTGTCATTACACAGAGATGTTAATGATCCTCTGAATCTCACCAATCTTATTTTGTCATTTCAGAATGGTTTATGTAAACGATGTAATCAGAGCTTTCAGACATGCATAAAAGCATTGACCTCTTCTTTTCTCATATTCATTTGAACAATAGTTGTTTGTATCAGTGATAGCACTTCTCTTTACTTGTTTAAATATGATCAGTGATATACAGTGACACTCACTTCTCTTACTTATGTCTTTTCTCTAGGCCTACCCAATGGTACTGGAATATCGTCCTCGTATTGACTTTGGCTAAACCAGTCCAGCCTCATGCACTTTTCTCAGCTCAGCAAACAACACCACAGTGAATAGACATTCTGCACAGGAGTTGGACTTAATCACACCATTGTCTTTTTTGTATTTGGTTATCTTTTTCTTAAACTTCCTGGTTCATCAGACTTCTCCTCACAGCTGGGACTGTAGCTTATTGAGCATGTGTTAAATCCAACCCTGGCTTGGCTTTCGTGTGTCCATCCATTTGTTGGTGTACCAGAAGAACTGTTGACACGATCAGTCATGAAGTTACGGACCCAAGGAAATACACATGCCATGAGATAATTGTTCAATAAGTGTGTTCAATTATCATTACAGCTTTTTTTTTTTTTTTTATCAGTAGTTAAAGTAGTGCCTTTTGTAAACATGCTGTTTTTGCTGATCTCAAAAGCCTTTTTTTAATCATAGCCAAAAAGGAAAAACACAATGGCGTCGTATCAGTTCCAATTATCCTTTATTATAATTAAAATAAGCTACTGTTTTTAACTGAACCATAAAGGACAGCAGGGTATACGGTAACCCCGGATATTTGTTCCGACGTCTTTGTACATACGTAGAAGGAAGCCTTACTAAGGGAGCAGTGAGCACTGAAAGCACTGAAATCTTGCACTAGATTTACTGATGAAACGCTGCTTTGTTAAAAGTGAATCCGGATCCTGGAAATCCACATGTATTAAAGGAGCTTGCAAATGTATAAAATAAATAGTTATATTATTTTAAACCTATATGTATGCAAGTAATACATTTTAGTGAATGATAAATTCATGCCTAAATTGAACTGAATTTTTCTATCAAGGAAAAAAAAATCCACTTATGCAAAAGCATTTACTTAATTACCAGAAGAGAAATTTAAATAATTAGTGAATTCCTGTTTTTTTTTTATTTATTTAAATATGCACAGAAGATGAAAAAATATAGTTACGCGTGGAGCAAATCCATCTCTTATCCTTATCCTTTCTAAAACTAGAAGTCATTTAGGAACAGAACAAATTCTCCAAATCAATCAATCAGTCAATCGACCAATCAATTGACCAATCAGGTGTAGACGTTTTCTTTAAAGCCGATACCCAGATAGATCACTTTTATGTACTGTAGCAGTGAACTACGTTTGCAGTAAATCGTCTGAATGAGGTCTCACTCACTGGCTCCTTTGGAGAGCTCTGTATTTACACACACTTTGTTTTTGGAGTGTCCCACAATATGAACAGCTTGGACACGAAAACAATAAATCATTCGACTACAGGTGAGGGTGACTCTGAACTCGCATCTTTTGTTTTTTTATTCATTGTATCTGTCAGTTTCTTCACAGATTGCATCTATGTACAGGTTATCATGCCTTTCTAGTCTGGTCCAAGTGGATATAAATAATTGGTTTAGTACTTTAAATAATTTCACAATTTTCTATCTGATCTGACAGTACAAAGATTTTACTCATATAATCTATATTCTGCTATCGGGCGTTTTGTATTACACCAAAGACAGAGAGACGGAGAGAGACAAATTCAATAGCACTTATTTTTAAAATAAATCATATTCATAAACACTTGAAAAAAATAATACTTAAGTTAAAATATGTCTTTCATGTATCTCTGATAGAAAGTAGCTAGTAAACAGGTGTTTTAGTTAGTAATGACAATCATTGTTCCAGTCCTGTTCGTCTGGAATCCAGACTCTTTTGGAACTTTTCATGGTCAAACATGCAGTCTAAACATGTTTATTATCCAAAAATCAGGTATTCAATTTTTTTTTGGGTATTATTTTATTTTTAAGCAGAAAATATACACAGGTTTAAGTATAATAAATGCAAAGTAAAAGTAAATAAAAGCATTTACTTTTAAAAACATTTTTATTTTAAAACCATCTTTTGGTTTTCGAACTAAAAACTGAAACAAAACCTAAAAATCCGTTCTCAAGTCTGTTCTGTATGGTGTGTGTATATTTATAATGCTTATAAAAATAAAAATAAAAGCAAAAAACAAACCAAAAAATAAAAAATCTAAAATACCCAAAATAATTTCAAAATCCAGTAGTGGTTTCATGTGGAACCTGAATAAATATTAAAATCAATATTTTACACATCCTTGTGCTGCAATAAACAGTGTATTTTTGAAACAAGATCTTTACTTGTAAATATTTAAAAAAAAAAGAAAGAAAAAAAAAACAGTGGTTGAATGATTAAGCAAGAATAATCCACTCTATTCTTCAGTGTGCCTGATATCATTCCTTTAGAGACATTTACATACTTGATGCAAGTCAATTTGAAGCTTTGTTAAATCCACACATTTGATTGGATGAAAAATTACCTCTGTGATTCGGATTCACAAGTGTTTTAATAAATACATACATTATATATAAAGCTTCCACAAATTTTACATGAAATTACCTGAGTATGTTTGTAGCTATTATACTGTACGTTACGGTAAATAAAGAGCAGTTCATGGGAAACTGCTTCTCAAATACCTAATGTGATGTACTATAATATTTATATCACACTTAATCTACAGAAAAATGCATGATTTAAACAAATCTTCAAAACTACTTCAATCTTTGTACTTTTTTGTATTTTTACCAGCAAATGTTATATTTTCAGTAGGGAAAATATTATTTTTTACATTTTAAACGTTAAAAAACTTTTTCTTTTTTTTCGTTTCCCCATTACCATCATGTTTTTATGTGTGTTAGCCAAAAATGATTGTTTTTTCAAAGGCTTTAAAAAAATGAGATGATTGTGAAACTCCCGGAGTATTTTTTTTTTAAATTTTATTTGTGATTTCTTTTTTTTGCGAAACTGCAAGCACAGGATTCTTCTTTAAAGCTATTACCAGTAAAAACACTCGATGGTCAGATAACGCCGTGTGCTTAAAACTGGGGATTCTGACCAAGGGCTTCTTACCCAAAATTTATAAGCCTATTGACTCACCTTGTTGACACAGTCTTTGCATTGTGTGTCTGTGTGTCACACTAAGCATGGAGAACAGAAAGAGGAGAAAAGAACTGTCTTGAGAATCAAAATTTGAGTTGAGAACCAAAATTGTGGAAAAATATCAACAATCTCAAGGTTACAAGTCCATCTCCAGAGATCTAGATGTTTCTTTGTCCACAGTGCGGAACATGATCAAGAAGTTTACAACCCATGGCACTGTAGCTAATCTCCCTGGACATGGACAGAAGAGAAAAATTGATGAAAGGGTGCAACGCAGGATAGTCCGGATGGTGGATACACAGCCCCAAACAAGTTCCAAAGAAATTCAAGCTGTCCTGCAAGCTCAGGGTGCATCAGTGTCAGCGTGAACTATCCGTCAACATTTGAATGAAATGAAATGGCAGTTTGCCAAAATGTACAGTACGGGAGTAAGCCAAAATCCTTCTGGGAAAAATGTCTTGTGGACAGATGAGACCAAGATAGAGCTTTTTGGTAAAGCACATCATTCTACTGTTTACCAAAAATGGAATGAATCAAAGTCTACAGTCAAATATGGTCGAGGTTCAAAAATGTTTTGGGGTTGTTTTGGTGCCTCTGGCACCGGGTGCCTTGACTGTGTATAAGGCACCATGAAATCTGAGGATTACCAAAGGATTGTGGGTGGACCTAGTGTCAGAAACCTGGGTTTGTGTCCGAGATCATGGGTCCTCCAGCAGGGAAAATGTTTCAGCAGGATCATGACCCCAAACATACTTCAAAAAGCACCCAGAAATGGATGGCAACAAAGGGCTGGAAAGTTCTGAAGTGGACAGCAATGAGTACATATCTAAATCCCATTGAACACCAGTGGAAAGATCTTAAAATTGCTATTGGGAAAAGGCACCCTTCCAATATGAGAGACCTGGAGCATTTTGGAAAGGAAGAGTGGTCAAAAATTCTGGGTGAGTGGTGTAAGAAGCTTATTGATGGTTATAGGAAGTGATTGATTTCAGTTATTTTTTCCAAAGAGTGTGCAACCAAATATTAAGTTACGGGTGCCAATAATTTTGTCCGGGCCATTTTTCGAGTTTTGTGTGAAATTATGTCAAATTTCCTTTTTCCTCTGTTTTTTGTGTTGTTCTAATACACAAACATGAAATAAACATGTGTATAGCAAATGTGTAATTGCAATACTTTTCTGTGAGAAATACTTCATTTTCTGGAACATGGCAGGGGTGCCAAGACTTTTGGCCATGACTGTATGTGGACCGGGGCTACTCCTTGGACCTACTGTAAGGCAACTCTCTATAAAGGGCATTTACTTTATATAGGTGTTGCTCAGGCACATGTCACTCCATGAAGCTACCCTCAACATGGGGCACATTCTGTACTCTATATGATTAACATCATATGCAACCATTGTTTATAAATGCTGAATAACTGGTATGGTTACTTGTCATTCAGACCCAGTGCAAACCTGGTGAGAATTCTGGTGACACAGTTCAAGGAAAGATGGCTGACTGTGGAATTTATTAGTGATACGGCATTATACATTAGTTTATATTTATGTTAGGAGGTCAAGGTTTCTAAAGAATTTCCATAACCTCTTGTGGTTATCTTGAGTTGGTAGAATTACAGTTATGTGTGTAACTAAACATTGATGTGAATTAATTTGATAATATTAATCGTTTCACTTTGTGGCAAAATGATTTGAAAACTAGTTGTGAAACTAATAACTATATATTTTTGTCATATCTGGTTAACTGGTGTCAACAACCATCCATCCATTCATCCAGTCATGGTCCATCCAGGATCGTGGGGAGCCTGGAGTCTATCTCATGGGACTTGTGGAACTGGAGAGTGACATCCTGGACGAGGTGCCAACCCAATGCAGGGCACAATCTCGCACATCTAAGCACACACTACAGATTTAGGATATGCCAGTCAGCGTACAACACATATTTGGACTGGGGGAAACTGAAGTAATTGGAAGAAACTCTCAAAGCATATGGAAGGCATGCAAAATATATACACTCAGGGCGAAGGCAAAAGTCCCATATCCGGATGTTCAAGGTTTACCTGATAACTACTATGTTAACTAACTACTGTTTTTTTTTTTTTTTTTAAATGATCAAATATTACAGAACGCTTTTCAGTGTAACGTTATGGTAGGTGTTTGGTAATATGTGTTAGTTGAAACTTAGATGTAAAGTACAAAGCCACATTTACAGACACTCAGAGCAATATAATCCATACCTCTCTAGTGACAGTTACGTCTAAATCTTTAGGATTGCTATAGTTTGGCCTCATATCATCCCTGTGATTTCATCTGTGATCTGTCTGCCAAGTGTAGAATTTCCCCTCTGCTAAATCTACATTTCAAGTCCTGCTGCTGCCTCTGCTTTTTGTGTGGTGTGGAAAGCTGCCAAAAAATGTTCTGTTGGAAAGCCAGTTCTCTCTCTCTCTCTCTCTCTCTCTCTCTCTCTCTCTCTCTCTCTCTCTCTATCACTCTCACTCTCTCTCTCATTTTGTCTCTGTTTCTGTCTCTCTGTCCTCACACACACACACACACACACACACACACACACACACACACACACACACACACACACACACACACACACACACACACACACACACACACACACCATCCTTTTGTGGCGTCTGATGAGGGTGGGAATATGGGGATCAGGGAATATAGCTGTGTGTGTCTGCTTCCGTTCTCACTTTCTAGACAGGAAGGTCACACAGTACACAGCACACAAAAAGGAGGCTCTCACAGTCGGTGGTCAGCTTTGCTTTCTCTACATTAATCCTCTGAATGAAGCACTGCTCTGTAAGCTAATCAAAAGCTCCACACTAGCACTAGCAACTAAACCTCTCTCCACCAGCAGAATCTCTAAGCCAGTCGCTACACCTCTGTATTTCTACTCTGCACTACGTCCAAAGACACAGTCACTTTTTCCAAAGATACTTTCAGTTCTGTCTTTGCCTCCTGACCTGTGCCAAATTTATTTTCCATCTGGACAAAAGGAGACTTGAATCCATTCTTGGAGTCTATCTTCATCAGTCACTCCCTCACTGGGTCCTAAAAAGAACAGTAGCTTCAGTGCAGCTGAAAAGGAAAGAGGAAAATGAGTCCAGGAGTCTCTCTTGCACTGGACACTTAGTCTCAAATAGCTCTAATTGCAGGTCTTTATTTATTCAGCTGCTTCCATTTGTATGGCTATACCATCTCCAAAATCATTTAGCTCAGCTTGTGCCACATCTTCAGCTTTTTGACAGTTTGACAGTTAAACAATCTGAGGGGGGAAAATTCTGTATGTTTCTTGACAATGTTCAACCAGTAAAGATCTAGAGGATATTAGTTTACCTCTAAATTTAATTTTAGACTTTTAGAAAAATGATGACTGAAAAGGTTCTAGTCGTCCATCTATAACCTGAGACTAGTGATAGATGATCTCTGACTGAAAGTTTCATTATGACACATTATAGCTGACTCGATCACAGTGGACTTATTGTGACGTATTATAATGCATGCTAAGACTAGAGTATTATTAATCTTTTTATATATAATATATATATAAGCCACAATGCCTGACAACATGCCCAAATAGAAATAGCAACTTTCAAACAGTTTACAATTATTATTATTACATCTTTTGTCTTTTCTCTGTACATTCACGTGGATACCCAAAAACTAGCAACATGGTCAACAACAAGGTCATGAAATCCTCAGTGGCTTTAAATGACATCATACTCCCAGGGGCCCAGAAAGAGGATGAAACATCTCCTGCTGACAAACACTTTGGTGTACGGTGGTCAAAGCTTGAGCTTGAAGATCAGGCTTGTTTTGTAGAGCTTTGACATTTCTTTCACTGAAAATCACATCAATATTCACTGACATATTGCCTTCCATGCACATACTGTACTTTGCAGCCCATGCCTTGCTTCAGTTTTTAACTCAGAGGAGGGTTTTATAAGCTACAAAAATACTACACCAGTGAAATACTGTCTATGAACATATTGTTATTTTATTACACAATGCATTGTCTGTAAACTTCAGAAATGTATGAATAATGGTTAGGATATTGTGTACAACTTAGACTCAAGCGAGACCTGTCAGTAAACCTACCAGTCATTTACTAAACCAAACACAAGGAAACACATATCTCAGGATTTAGCTGAGGAGGTGGTAAATAGTGGCAGTTGTCCAGAAGAACAATCAAATTTATTGCTACTTTCCTTAGTATACAACTTTTCAACCTTCTGCTTATCACTATAGAGTAATTAAAGTCTTTACAACTCAACTGCTTGATATAATGATAATGAAAAGGTTTGAGGAAATCTGAAATCGTTCACAATGGTGGATGTTTGAGTTGGAAGCCCGATCTTGGAAACCAGCAGTGCTGTAATTAAAGTGAGATCTTTGGGCAACAGGATTTAATGAAAAAAACAAATTAATTTAAAAAATACATGTTTGGAATCCAAAGGCTGTGATAAAAAGGTGGAAAGAAAGGAAGCAAAGTGTATCTAAGAGGCAAAAACACTGTCAGAGTCATTGAGATCTTTCCTAAAAGTTAAAGAGGTTAGTGAGCTGTTGCTTGGTCTGTGTTTCCTGGCCAAGAAAAAAAGGGGTGCTCAAACACACACACATACACACACACACACGCACACACGCACGCACGCACGCACTCACTCACACACACACACACACACACACACACACACACACACACACACACACACACACACACACACACACACACACACACACACACACACACACACACACACACACAGAGGCACATATTCCAGCCAAGACTGAGATGGCTGGAGTGCAGTATGTCAAAGGACCCTTTATCCTGTACAAACAAACACAAGCTCAGAGATGACACTTAGCAGCTTCTCACTGATTTTAGCCTCCAGTAGGAATTGCAGAATTGAATACTTTTCTGAAGATTTCATACACAGAAATGTGTTAATGTTCCAAACTACTAAGATAAAATGCAAAACAGCACTGAGCTACAATTCTGCATGATTCACAATATCACAATATATCATGATAGTAGAATTGACACAGGAACAAGAACAATACACACATTTCTTTGCATTTTTAAAACATTCTGATCTCACACACAGATGTGACAGAAAAGCATTTGCTTTATTATCAGATCACAAGATCCATGATGCCACAGCCATATTGCTTAGAGTTCTAGACAGGGTAACACACACACACACACACACACACACACACACACACACACACACACACACACACACACACACACACACACACACACACACAGTTCTCTGGCTTGGACGGATATATTTATTCTCTCCCCTGTCAATCAGAGCAACATTATCCAATCATCCAATCACAGAGCTCAGGTATGCAGTTAGTTCTTTTGTCTGTGTGTTCATCTGCCCTGGCTACATGGGTCTCAGAGGAAGCATCTTTCTCCCTCCCCAACATCAGAACATTAATTGACTGGATTTCTTTTGGAAAGAACAGAGTTCATGCCTCCAGTACAGTGCCAGGGGCGTGGAGAATCTAATATAAGGTTCATTAAATCTGGTAGCTGGTGGAAACCCAACACCATAAGGCAAAGCATGACAGGTTTTCCTTTAACTTGTCACACAAATTTCTTTACATGCTAAATTATTTCATTGTTTGTTTAAGAATGGATGAATAAATGGGCTTGTGAACTCCAGGCTCTGCTATGTTGTGTTTCTGTGTGATTTTCTTTTGGGTATTACAAGCATTACAGACCATTTTAATTTCTTTACCCATCAGCATAACCAACAAGATTTCTAGCATATCTGGCATGGTGTTTGTCATGTAGGGTGCTCTTTTGGGATATCAGTCCATCAATATAATACTTAGTATTTTTTCCATTGTGTACTGTTTGTTCACTGAGGTGGTTTTAACACTACTCACACTTTCTGCAATCTGAATCCGTTGGCTGTCCCTTCTGCAGCTCTGGCTCAGACTCAAATGATTCTGTCAAACCCTAGAGCATTTGTGTTCATCCTAAATCATCACATACACATATGAAAAACACAACCATATTGACTTACCATATTTTTTGTGGGTTTTTTTTTTGTTTTGTTTTTTTAGAATATTTTGGAGCTATTTTGTGCAGGAATGCATCTCAGCTCAGTTCCACAACGTTCCCCTGACACTCCTGATACATGCATGTTGTGGAAACTATTGCTGTCATCAATGGCTAAATCAAAGAAAAGGCCGGACCTGAGTGCAAGTTGCGTTCTCATCTGTGGGAATTGTAGCACAGTTTCAGTGCAACCGAACTCACACCACCTCCTATAGGTAGTCTCAGGTTCTGTATCATGATGCACTTCCTGGACCCCATGACAGATTTTTATGATAAATTTTTCATGCTCTGAACTGCAAGAGTGAAACTTCTGATTTTTAAAACCTCACATACAGGTATAAATAGTTAGGGTGATAGCAGCTGGAATGACAACCAGCCACATGTGCGCTGTGACTTGATCATAAATGGTGCAAGTTTCTTCATGTGATTTGATCACCATCCTCGAGCAGTGACTGACTGGTCATGTCTGTTAGTGCCTCAGAGCAGGAAGCCCATTATGTAAGGGAACGTGCGTGCAGGAATGTGTGTACAGGCTGTGAGTAAAAGCACAGGAATGTGATGGATGTATAAAAAAGTTTTCTTCAGATCCACTGTCTCTATTCAGAAATTCCAACAAGTGACATTCACCTTGTTAACTTTTATCTTGAATCCATTTTCCCTCTTGGACAGTTTAATGTGTTGACGTGAATTATACAGTTCAAAACTAGATCCTTTTGATCATGAGACTTTCTTCATTGTAGCTGGTTTTGTAGCTTATTTGAAGGGAGCTGATCTTATCCTTTGGCAGTCAGTTAGTCAGTCATGCATCATCTGACCAGTGAAATCATTTTCTTTGAACAAAGAGAGGTTCAAGGCCAAAAATATAAGTAATATTTTTTCTGCTTAAATTCAATAATAGATGAACTCTAGGGCTTCTCATATATGGGAAAGTGTTATTGTTGCTATGAGACAATGTGTCAGCTGACATTACGTTTCAGAGATGACATGTTATTTATAGAGTTTTCAGAAAAAGAAGGGAGAGTTCAAATGAAGAGGCTTAAACAGTAGAGCATGAAAATGATTTGCTGGTATGTAAGACACTAAGCCTTTGCGGAGGCATGAAAAAATGCCCTGAAGATGACTTGTACAGTATGTAGTAGCGATAGTATTTCTGCTAGCAATGACTTCATATTTCTAACACTGACAAGGACTGCTTTAGGGAATATGTTAGGAGTTGTACTCATGAGTCAGAAATTCTGATTCACTTTTTGAAACTCTTCTTCACTTTTAGCTGGATTTGCTATTAGTTAGACATATTTATCAATATGTATTCATTTTTTAATATGTTGTTTACTGTATACTTTTGAACTGAACTTCAAAATCATTTACATTTACATTTAAAGCATTTGGCAGAGTGATTGTACATTCAAAGTGACACATAAAGGTGATGCCATTGAGCTCACTCACTGACTCATTTTCTACCGCTTTATCTGAACTACCTCGGATCACGGGGAGCCTGTGCCTATCTCAGGCATCATCGGGCATCAAGGCAGGATACACCCTGGACGGAGTGCCAACCCATCGCAGGGCACACACACACACACACACACACACACACACACACACACACACACACACACACACACACACACACACACACACACACACACACACACACACACACACACACAGTTCTTGGACGGATAGATTTATTCTCTCCCCTGTCAATCAGAGCAACATTATCCAATCATCCATTCACAGAGCTCAGGTATGCAGTTAGTTCTTCTGTCTGTGTGTTCATCTGCCCTGGCTACATGGGTCTCAGGGGAAGCATCTTTCTCCCTCCCCAACATCAGAACATTAATTGACTGGATTTCTTTTGGAAAGAACAGAGTTCATGCCTCCAGTACAGTGCCAGGGACGTGGAGAATCTAATATAAGGTTCATTAAATCTGGTAGCTGGTGGAAACCCAACACCATAAGGCAAAGCATGACAGGTTTTCCTTTAACTTGTCACACAAATTTCTTTACATGCTAAATTATTTCATTGTTTGTTTAAGAATGGCTCCAGGCTCTGCTATTTATTCAAAGGCCCATTCAAAGGCCCAGTAGTGGCTGGTGACTTGGTGGTCTTTGGATATGAAATCAACCTTCTTATCAGTAGTCCAACATCTTATCCATTCTAAATGAATATAGTTTGCACACCTTTTCAAGTGTAATACATCAGTATTCAAAATCCAGTATACATTGGATTGTAAATAAAATAAATATATCAAAAAATAATGAAAATAATGTATAGATAAAATAAAGAGTGACATACTTTTGATGATACAATGATATGCTATTTTGTTTATCAATTCATCCAGAAATAGTGGATTCTGGACAGAAATTTTTAGTTTTTTGTGGACAGAAATGGATAAATCTGCTTTTTATTTATTTATTTTTTTAATTACTTGGTGAAATTACAAGTTGCAAGCAAAGAAGTGTTCCTTTTTTAACTCCTACCAGTAAAGAGACATATGTAGTTACTTTTTATGATACTGTATTCATGTTTAATGAAAGTTTGGCTAAATGCGTGTTGTGATGATGTCACACGACAACGAAAATCTGTGGAAAATCTGTGGTAATTTTACAATTTTACTGAATATCATGGAGTTTCCTTGATTTTATGCTATTTCCAGTGATTGAAAAAATAAACATGATATATACAGTGATACATATCATACAGTCACAAGCTAAGATTAAACTATTACACAAACAAGCTTATATATAGATACTGCCTCATGAAAACTGTGGGGAAGGCTGCTGATCCACAAGTCATGTGTGCCCTGAATGACTAAGAAGGTTAAAAATGCAGATAATCGAGCAGATCTTGGTTGAATTGTGAACATCTGGTTTTTCAAATTTCCAAAGCAGCAAGAAGAATTTGGGTGATGAAAAATAAAAGACAAATTGTTTAACATCAGAGACACTGCAGCAGCTTTCAGTCATCTTGTTATTGCTGGTTGATGTTTGTCATTTTTATGAACAGATTGAGAGAAGTATAGCAGTGAGGGATTCTGGACAAAACTCCGTAACGGATCACTTTCACACATTCTTTCAAATTTCCTTATTAATTAAAAGGATATGATCCGGTTTCAGCGCAACGCAGTAGTGCCAGAAATTACATCAGTAATCTGAAGACATGCAGCTGAGGTCATTAATTTACATACATTATATTTTTTAAGGGGGATGATAAAATTTCGTAAATAAGCTATTTAAAAAAAACAAATACTTACAGATAATCTTCAAGACATAACTGAATTTACACAAATTTACACAAATCATAACCTGATTACCCGATCACAACAAATGTTGTTACCGGGATGATAACGTTTGTGAGTTGCTCTTGAGTCCATATTTTGTCCTGAGAAGTTAAACAGCCCTCTGCTCTTCAGAAAAATCTGAAAATGTTTGCGTTTCCATCATCTGCATATTTGAGATCGATCGTTTCACATTCATACAAAATTGAGATTCATATACAACCATTCCAAAAGGCACAATCATTCATTCAGGCAACAGAGAACTATCTTCAGTAAACGGTTTACATTGGTAAGAGTTGTGTTGGTCTGGACCATATACTGGGAACACTGGGTGTGAGGTGAGAATACAGTATGCACTGAAGTTCACCAATCAACCAGTCAGCATGTTTTTCTGAGTTGGAAGCAAACCAGAGATCCTAGAAGAAACCTACACACCCAGTGACTAGTGCTGCAAAACATTAAAGTGCATCAAAATCTAGCAGTAATATACATGAAATAGAGATTTTTGATCCCAAACAACCAGCAGCCATGTGTACTTTGTGTTTATACTTCACATACAGTATTAGTGCCTCATTTTTACTATTGTGGAACGCTTCTAAATTATTTTACCATATATGGTATTAACAGCATTATGTTAACATTCATTATAGTGAATACAATAACATGTACAGTAGTTATAACTAAAACCACTGTATAACTGCAATTACTCCAACTCTATTCAATAGGCTATGGGCAGTGATTATGTGCAGTATAAAATATATAATGCATACAAATATTAGTTTTAAATATATATGTGCGCATATACTATGACTAAACGTGTGTAATGTAATTTATGCAGTTGAGCTCAGTGTATAAGGGTTAAACAAGTCTAACTGAAGTCTCTCTCTCCCCCTGTTGGCCGACTCTGTGCTTAAGCTATAGTGAGCTGTAGTCTATCACTAATCTTGTATATGACCAGAATGCCTAATATATTAGGATTATTGCTAGACAGAACTTCACCATTAGTTTGATGCTGTCGACTCATTCAGTATACCATTTCGCCAACACAAAATAATACAATACGCAGCAGATTTACCATAGAACAGGTGCTCTATATAATATATTTTGAGCATAAAGTGTTAGGAACACTTTGTACCATTTATTAAAAAAAAGGTTTTATATACATAGAGCAAATATTTCCCAAGAAACTCGAACAGCAACACTACAATAACTTTTATGAAGCCTTCAACTAGATTATGAGCCTAATTTTGCTGAGTCTATATAACTTGTAAGATCTTGGCAATGTCACTATTACATTCAGAAAACTTTGGTACATTTTAAACTCCTTTATATTCTTAGCATTGTGAATTTAGAATGCTGTTGGCAGTTTAGACCAGAGATTTTCAATGGGGTTTATATCCAGGGTCTCTGATGGCACAATGAGTTTACTTATGTTTGGGGTTATTATGTGATTGAATGATTATTCTGCACTCATTTGACCATAATGAAATAGTAGTAGTGATAAGACCAGATGATTTTGTGGATTGCTTTAGGGGCAGAAACGGCATTGTTGTTACAATGCATCAAAACATCTGATTGGTAACGAGGTATAACGAGGATAATTAAGCCCACAAAATCATAACTGTAAAATTCAAAAAGTGCAATCTTTGGGTTTCACTTTGACTGGCTCTCTATTCTCCTCACTGTCAAGTTCAATCACTTGTTTGCATTTGCTCTAGCTCTAATTTTAGAAGTAGCAATAAGTTTCCCACTGATATTTTGCCAGAAATGAGAAACAATCAAGAATCGTTTATTAGACAATAAGTAGGTCATCAGAAATTGTGTGGTTTATTCATTTTATAGGATTATTATAGACCAAATATAATTTTTTTTATAAAAGTATAATTACTATAGAAGTCAAACAGCCATGTAAAATAAGAGCAGAGCATATGATGACATAGAAATAATTAATTAAAAAATAAAATACAATTTTCGAAACTGATCAAATATACATTAGCATCAATTACATCAAGCCACAACCTTTAATCAAAACATGACTCAATGAAGCAATATGCAAAGTAAACAAAACATATTCAACTTTTACACCACTGAGCTTTTACAGACCCACAGATAAATAAAAGGCTTTAAAGGTGAAGGAAATATCAAGTGAAGAAGATCTGAAAATAAAATAGATAGCTAATAACTGGGACTGAGGCTGTAAGGAATAAAATATCTGCTAGGATAATATATGCTGCATCAGAAGGTTTGTTACTGGACTCTGATTGTGCCTTATATAGACTCTGAGATTAATAATTGTTTACAGCACCTTTTCCACGCAGGCAGGTTTTGTTGGGTGATAATAGAAACAGAAGTGAATGGAGGAGTGAGAGAATGCCATGGAGATGTTCCAGAGATTTTGCTGACTGATGCAAGTCTTCTCAGCCTCTGATTAAACCGGTGGGACAAACTGCACTTGTACTGCTCTCTTAACTGGCTGGGGTAAGGTTGAGGATAAAAAAGTAGGAGAATATGTAGCATATTGAAAGCCTTCAAAACTGCAATGATGTGTAAAGATATTACAGTCAAATCCTAGTAAGAATAGAATGGAATAAAAGAATCCCAGGAAGAATTTTGTGACAAATTAAAAAAACGATGATGTTGCACAACTACAATGTACCAGAACAGCTTCAGTGCTTCTATATTATACACATCTCTGGAACTGTATTAAAGTAATGAATATCATTCCCTCAACTAATTATGTTATGGTGGTGGTGCTGGTGGAAAGAGCTGGCTTTATGCTGACTTGTATACAACTGGCTTCAGATTTAGTTACTGCAAAGGACATCATATGATTTACCTAATTTTCATTCGAATAAAACCACTTGAGGCCTTGTATATGACGAGATCATGTTGGAAAAGAGCATCAGGACATGTTTAATTAGAGAATATTGCTCTATAGGTTCAAATTTGTCCTTATCTGCCACCAAAAGCTTTTATTTGGCTTACATGCAACATAAAAAAATGACATGTTCCAAATAGCAAAAAAAAAGGAAACAAAAAAAAATTATAAAGAATAATTAGGTGACATTCATTGAAGGATGACACATTTTAGTTATCTTTAGATATATATTTTATTAATTTTCTAAATGTGCTTATTAGTGAGTAAAAATGTATTATTATTATTTTCCCATTATGGTGAATAAACTTTAACTTATATATCTATGTTTGTATGTATTGACTATTCACAATGCACATCGATATCTGATTTCTTGATATGAAAAGTAGCGTATAATATCAAGTAACTTAACATTAGAGTCAATATTTGATTTCTAACCAAGATGACAAAAGCTTCACCTTAAAACGTTTGTGTGGTATAAAAATTTGTAATACAGGTGTAATGCTGGAACTCTGCAGTTGTATTTAAACAGAAGTTAAGTGAAGGTTCTTTCTTTTTCATTTCATTTTCTTTAAAAAAACAAACAAATAAAACAATGGATCTCACCGTCAGCATGGTGCGTGAATTCAACTACTTGAGAATATATTAAGCACAAAAGCTTGTGGACACCTGACCATCACAAATGTCCTATGTATTGTTTGAAAATTCCATCCTTATGAGCCACTTTGCTGTTATAATAAGGCTTTCCATTAGATGTTAGAGCACGGATGTGAGGATTTGCATCCATTCAGCCTCAGGATCATTTGTGAGATCATGTTCTGGTGTTGTGCTAGCTCAGTGGTTAAGGTGTTGGGCTACTGATCGAAAGGTCATGGGTTTGAACTCCAGGTCCACCAAGCTGCCACTGCTGGGCCCCTGAGCAAGGCCCTTAACCTTCAGTTGTTCAGTTGTAAGTCACTCTGGATAAGGGTGTCTGCTAAATGCCGTAAATGTAAATGGTGTTGGATGATGAGGCATGGGGTTCAGTCAACGCTGGAGTTCATCCTAAAGGTGTTCAGTGTGGATGATGTCAGGGCTCTGTGCAGCCCTGTGTATCTTCTTGCAGGCTTTTTTTCACATTCTGCATGATGTTAATCCTGTATTGTGTAGAATCTCTCAGGCTTGATTGGGACCCTGAGCCTAGCATTAGATAACCAGTGTGCAATAAATCTGACTCAGCACAAAAGGCCCCGCCCTCTTTGTGACGTAGCGTTAGCGACCGTTACCAAGTTGCTCCTCGAGACGTTCATCCTCACCAACATGGCGGCGGAGTGCAGCAGCTGGAGCGCAGCGACGCGCCTCGGCTCAGCTTCACTAACTTAACTCGCAGAACCGTGTGAATCGACGCAGCTTCGCAAAGATTTAGTTCGTCGTTAGTGTCATCGTCTTGTCGTGTACGTATACGGACCTATAGTGTGATATTCGACGTCGGAGGACAAGAAAAGCATCTTTTTTAAAAAAATTGTTTTATCGGTTATCGTGATAACTTCCAAAACTCACCTGTTTGCCTTCGAGGGAAACGACGGAGAAACGCTGTATTCTTCCAAACAATAACAAGCCATGTGATGGTGTTTGGAGGACATGTATTTAAATATGAGTGAGAATAATTATTCGCTAGAGGAGAGAGATAGAGACAGACTTCCTCCCATCATAAACCCTGTAAGTTGACTGTTTGGTTTTGTTTTGTTTTTCCCAACTTACTACAAACTTATTTCACTTAAAGATAAATGTAAGTATGTTTGTAGAAGTAAGTTTAACTCAGTTCTAAAGTTAAAATGTTAAAGAAAAAAAAAGAAGTAAGTTTAACTCAGTGCCAAGTTAAACCCAGTGCTGATGGAACACTGGGGAAACTAATGGCTTGGAGACTTTGACAGAACATTTACATCTTAATTGACAGAAATAAATCAAAAACCATATCTACAACTGTTTTATATATATATATGTGTGTGTAAAACATATATTTTACACATTTATATATACAGTATATATATATATAAGTTGTTTTGAGCTTCCATTTGCACATCGTCGCACATCTACCCCAAAGCATCATCCATCCATTTCTGATGCATGAAACTTGTGTTGCTAATTAAAGCACATGGGTGGATCATCATCTGGCAAACACTTCAGATATGTTCTTCTGAGATCAAAAAGAAAAAGGGCTGTTTTTTTTTTTTTTTTTTTTTTATTTATTTATTTATTTATTTATTTATTTTTGTACTGGCTTTGGATTTTCTTTTTTCTTCTTCTTTTTTTTCATTTGTCCTGTTTACAGATTACAGGCTGTTGAAACTGAATAAACCACTACTTTTCACCTCCTACACGCAGCAGCACATCTTTTTCAGGATTTGAGTTCGTCTGTGCAAAGAAAATTGCTGCATTCCATCTAATTGTACTGTTCGTGGTAGATCACATACTAATTTGTGACACAAATATTTGGTCAAAATTCAGATGTCTCTTTCATTTCCCTGACAGAGTTTGGATCGGGGTCCAAAGCTTCCTTTCTCCTCCTATGGAAGTTTCATCTCCACCCTGAACCACAAGAGAGAGTCGGGCAGTAACAGCCTGTCCACACAGCTCCTCTTACCTGCGGTCCGACAAGGTCAGCCTACACACCACCTGGTGCTGCTTTTTGTTAATAATGTTAATGAGGTTTGTGTGTGTGTGTGTGTGTGTTGGGGATGGATGTACTTTGTATTTGAACCCTTAAATTATTTTGTGACTGTTCGGAATGCTTATTCGAGAGCAGTTCAACTAACACACACTGCACAGACGAATAGCATCGTTTTGCTTTTATCTGGGTGATAATAATAATAATAATAATAATAGGTTAAGAAATCATCATTATGATTCTTTATTTAACTTCCTTAAATGTCTAACAAACTTGTCTTTTATAATCACATTTTATTGCTTACCAGCTGCTCTGTGGAGAAAGAGAATTAACCACAAAGGATCGTGCATTTTTATTCAAACCAGCGAGTTACACGGAATAAGGATATGAAAGTGACAGCGGATTACTGGTGTAATACTGGTGTAATAGGAGGAGAAAAAGAGGAGTAGATCTGGTTTATTACATAAGCGATGCTAACCCTTCGTTAGAGTCATTTCCACTGGAGCTGTTCTGAGAGTATTTAATGTTTTCAATATGGCTTTTTGTTTGAAGGTGGATTGTGCTTTAAACGACTGAAGCAACAAATTCCTAAAATACCTAAAATACACATCGGTTTTAATTGTACAGCACACATGATGATTTTATCTATTATATATCTAAGCTTCTGAAATGATTTCCTGCCTGCTGTATTGCCACTGTATTGGACACAAGATTTGTGGTAGAAAAAGCTTTCAAGCTTCTTAGAATTCCACTAAAAAGGATGAAGTGGCCATGAATTGTGAGCTTTGATGGTCTGTGTGTTATGCATGTCACAAAAACACTCATCCAAAGGTCAGCATGTTTAATAAAATGATATGCAGATGCAACTTAAAGGTAATGCTTAGACGCAGGACAAAATACTAATTGCATTTCAAAGCGTTCTCTTTCTCTTAGCTGCTATGAATTAATGAACAGTTCAGTACTACAAGCAGATGTGTTTTATTTTGTTGGGTTTTGTCCCCCTTGAGATCAAAGATGTTTTATGAGACTTGAGGATCAGTGTGACACGAAGCAGGCTAATCAGACTGTGTATTGAAGCTGCTGTATTGACTGGACTCTGAGGTGGTACAATCAGTGCTGGTGTTTGTACTCGAGTAGTCTGCATTATGCTTTGGTGTACAGTGTCCTCAGTCCGTCCGTCCTCTGAGAGTCTGTCCATCAGAGGAACCAAGAGCAGTTCCAGCATTGTTATTTTGTGCTGGAGATTAATAACACCACTTTGTACTGATGCTGATTGGAAGTTGCCCCAGAATGAATGATGGTTATTAGAGTAGTTGTGCTTGAGATTAGTGATTAAAATGTGCAACACCCCACCCTTATAACGTGTATGCTAAACTTATCCCTGTCATATTCAGCTGCTTTTTATGTTTCTATGAGAAGTTTAGTTTTTACCTTCAGAGCATTTCTTTTAATAAAAGTGTTGGCACCCCTAATCACAATAATAGCAGATTATTTGAAGCCTCCTTAACCTTCTGAATTGTTACTGTATTTTTGGTCATCATCATGTTAAAAGTAGCTATGGACATCGACAAGTAGCGCAGGCAACAATAATAGAATATTTTTATGTTTTTTGAGGGATTTTACAAATAATTTTCCAAACGCAAAATGTGACACTACATTTCCCAACAGTCTTCCAAATCTTTACAGAGTAAGTAAAGTAGCCAAAATAACAGACTTAGTCTGCTGCCACACAGTCAGTTGACCGCAGACAGATGATGTGAGATAAAATCACTGGCTAAACCACCAGACAAAGAGCATTACACCTTGGATTTTGTGCCTTGCAGCTGTAATCAAAGTTTAATCAAGCTCCTGTTTGACCTCGTTCACTGCTTACCTTTAAAAGCTCAGCCTCTGAGACAAACTGCTGCTTGAGATGAAGTATGAAGTGTCTTAGTTTGTACAGGCAAAGAAGAAAAATACACTGACATGGTCGACTCTGTGGCTTTTTGTCTCCCTGTGTTTTTCCTCCAGTGTAATAATTTTTTTGAATTCAGACAGAGTGAGTTTATTTTGCTGTAGGTGTAAGACATATCTGTTGACATAGGCAACTGGATTTTAGGTGGAAATATCCCAACACATCCCCAAATTATAGATGATCTATAGCCTTTTTGTTTTCGTCTATTTTAGGTTGTAAAATCTTGTTTGCGAAGGATTCACGTGTTCAGTATTATATTTAATAACGTAGTTTTTTAAAGCATGTCAATCCGTTTGCTTTTGTTTTAACTCTCAATCCCTTTGACACATACACTAACCATCCAACTTATTAAAAAAATACTGCACATTCATGCAATTATCTAATCAACACAATGCATAAATCATGCAGAAGCTTGAGAGCTTTAATTAATGTTCCTCAAAGAGCAGAATGAAGAAAAAATGATTGAAATGATGATCTGGGATTTTCACACACAGTCAGAGACCGACCTTCTGCGTAAACTCTAGAGACTCGTGTGTATGTGTGTGTGCATGTGTGTGCGTGTGTGAGAAAATCCCAGAAGATCAGCTGTTTTCTACATACTCTATAAGCCAGAAAATAAGCTAGCTCATCTGGTAGCAACAACCATTCCACAACAGTTTTTGTGGCTTTTCCCACCATTTTGATGTTTGTCTGTTTGTTGTGATCATTAACTAAAGCTCTTGAATTATAGCTGCTTGATTATATGCATCGTAGATAACCACTGCCACAATGTTGTTCCTAATAAAGTGGACAGTGAGTGTTTAGTTTTGAGAGCAAATACTATCTAAAAACAGGGCTTGGCAATATGACAATATAATATCAACATTGGCACAAATGATGTTACAAAACACTTTTCTGAAATATTGTGGATATCTTGATTTTTTTTATTTAAAAATGTAAAAGTGTAAAATATCAAAAGTTTTACAGATTCAGATTATAATATATAAAGTATTTATTTGTAATACTATTATTAATCATTTTTATTTTGTTTGCAATTAGAACACAGATTTATAAAATTATTGTCAAACATTATTGTATATTGCAGAAATGAGAATTATATTCTTAAATAGTTTTAATAATAGTGATATGATTTTTTTTCTTTCATATTAGTTCACATTTATTATTTATTATGTGTTCTTATGGGAATTTCTGTTCTCAATTTGAACATTTTCCTTCATTTTCTTAAAAGGTGCTAATAATTCTGGACTTGACAATAAAACATCATTCAAATTGTCCGTGTTTCTGAACAAGACATTCAAACTATATTATTGAAGAAAATATACATGTCAAAATGTCAAATGATCAGATTAATGATGTCATTTTAAATTTTTTCAATTATTCGGATGTGCAGAATCCCATCAGGCATTCAGTTTCCATGGAAACACACCTCTGTGGCTGAGCAGTATGAGGTGATGTCATTTGGATACCAGCAAAAGGGACGTGTCTAGTTTTCCCATCAGGGTGTGGAGGATCTGCAACAGGGGCGCAATTAGCCGTCTTGTTTAGTTCATTTGGAAAAACACTTAATTATCACCAGGAGATCAAGAGCCAGGATTTAATCAGTGAACCTATTTTGTGTCAAAGCCAAAACATTTCCATTTCTGTGCTGGAAGAATTAAGAGTTTCAGTCGGTGTCATGTACAGCAGCGTTTTGCACGTTTACGTCTTTTGAGAAATTCTGTACACATTTGTCTGACTTTTTTGTCTACAGTGAGAGAGCTCCCTCCGATCTATCCAGATGTCCGACAGAAGCAGCGGATCTCAATAGACGTTTTGCCTCCAGAAGTTAAAGCCCGCTTCGTTTCAGATCCCATCATTCCCATCCGGACCAAAACCTCCAAAGAGTTTCAGTATGTGTGCTCCCTCTGTTAGGGCTTTTGTTCATCACACTGTTTCTTATTCTAATTAGAACTTGTTTGTTGTAATCCACACTTAACAGTGTTTATTTGTTGAAATCCAGGGAAGACGTTGAAAAGGCAACTATCTCAGGTGATTGGAAGCACGTCCATGATTTCTACATGACCACATTCGACTCCTTCTTGGAACTCAATGCTGCTTTTAAGGTTAGAAATGTAGCTTCATAGCCAAGATTTTGTAAAAGTTTTATGAAGTTTTATTAATTGTGTAGTAATAGGTGTAGTAAAGGGTGAAGGTGGAACAGAACTGAAAGTGTTAAACAAGTTAAGTCTGATATATTACCTTTCGAATTGTGTAAATGTTTTACTGACAGCTGGTGAAATTCTGACCCACGTGAAACAGTAACCGTAAAAAAAGGAGAAAGGGGAAAACCAGCGTTTACTGTTAGAGCCCTGTATAAATGAATGAGCTCATTCAGAGAGTTATAGAAGAGAACTCGTTTGTATGGATGATATAGAGAAGGTTAATCGAATTTGTTTCGCATTCGTTCATTTGGTCATTCATAGCATAATATTTTACAGAAATGTATTGTTACTGTTGTTTTGTTTTTTTTACAGATAAGACTTAAATCATAACAGTTTGTAATGTCATTGACTGATTTTGGCCTTTTCCCCCCAGAGAGAAGCAAATGCTCCATTCAACACTATTGAAGACTCAGGAATAAACACCAAATTTGTCAATACTGTTTATGATGCTTTGCTTCACACGGTGCGTAATGAACCCGGTTTTGGGCTACACAAAGTGTGTGTGTGTGTGTGTGTGTGTGTGTGTGCGCGTGTGTGCATTAATCATAAATTGTTGTTTGATAGTTGTTTGTTTCCTCAAGAATGCAGATCTCTAATTTCAGCCTTCTTTATTCAACAGCCCCCTGATACCCAGAAATCAGTCCTGAAGGGAATCATTAATAGCTTATTAAGGGAATGGAAAGGGTGAGCGTTTTATTTTCACTCCCTAAACCTTTAAATGCTGCTGAGTTTCACGTAATTACAGCGAGGACTCGAGCTGCTACTTTTGTCTTTTAGACCTCGGACAAAGGATGACCTGAGGGCTTATTTCATACTCGTGCAGGTAATACATGTTACGCCTATTTATGCTTTATAAACTGTAAATGTAAATGAAAATGTGTAGTTCCCAGTAAAGACACGGTCCAGTGGAGTTCTCCATACTGAGTTTGTCATTCTGCAAAACTATTAATAGAAAACTACCTTGATTATAAAACCCAGACGCATGTGGGACTTTTCTGTAATGGCTGTAATTTCCTGCCCTGAATCAAGACGGTTATCTGCACACATGTATAGGCACAGACTGTATGCGGAACACACTCGACCTAATCTGGCTCAAGCTTGGCCTTGTGTTGTGTTGGTGGCCATGTCGAAGTGTGAGACACAGCAGGAAACTCTTGATCTCCTCTCTCACCACATGGCCCATTGACTCCAGTCAGACTGTCTGAGCCAGACTGCACGTATATATTTGTGTCACACATGAGCAGCACAGACTGGTCCTGGGTTGTCCAAATAAGGCCATGGCCTCTGGAGAATATCTGGGAAAGACTAATGAGAGAGAGACTGGAGAAAGACTATGAGAATAAAAATTAATTTTCAGTATTATGCATCACACGTAAGATCTTTTTTATTTAAGTTTGCTGGACATTTCATCTCCTGTATTAGTCTGTTCCAAAATAAGCTTTTTAAATCAGCCTCAGGCTATGATATGATGTCCTGACCAACACGTCTCTTGAAGACAGAGCGAAATTGAAAGACAAGCTCAATTAATGGGCTGATCTAATGTGAGTTGGCCCGTGGTAGGATTTATCTTCGACTGTGCTGAAGGAACCGATGAGGTCATATCTTTGGGGTGGAGGGGGATGTTTGGTGGGGGGGGGGGGTCGTCGGTTTCCCGCTGAAACACCATTCTTTATTAAAGAGCCAGACCTTCCAGAGTGAAAAGTTATATTTCCTTTTTGAAGTGCTCTGAAAAGGCTCTTCTTTGTTGCAGAACCCTCAGTACACGAGCACAGCCACATATGTCATCTATGCTCACTTACTGCGGCAAATAGCGACGCTGCCTGAAGCAGATCACCATTTCCTGATGCACTGGTTTAAGAAGTGAGTCTGAATTGTTTCCTTCTGTCACTGCCTTTTGCAGTCTAGGCTGCTTAAGGAAACCATTCACAAAATACATCACCGTAAGCAGAAAAGCCATGTGGAAATTACAGTGGGATTCAACAACTATTAACAAAATCTAATTTTACCTTCATTTTATAGAAGTTTTACAGAATAAGATTTTAAAGTGTTTGGTTTAAAGAGATTTGAATCACAATAACAGCAAGAAGCTTCATTCGGTGTGTTTGACCAGAGCAGCGTGTTGTTTCTCAGGCTATCTCAGAAGCGTTTTAAGCAGCTGGTGGAACGCCTACAGCTCTTCATCACCACACGGCTGTTCCCTGCCAAACCAGAGGAGTTACCGCCCATTTCCAAGTGCTCGTGGTGGATCCCATCAGCCACCAAGGTTCTCTCCCTGCTCAGTGAGTGCAAAAACCTGCGGTTGTTGAAAGGTATGCTGATTGATTTTGCTGGGTCAGAATCAAACCATTTTCATGTCTCGGTTCTCTGTGTTCAGATGCTGCAAACAGCATTTCTCTTTCTCCCATCATCCCTTTCTCTGATTTCTACAATCTCACACTGGACCACATTGACTTCATGGAGGACTACCAGACGTGGCAAGCTCATGGAAATTCCAACAGGTGTGGCACGAAAATATAATTCAGACCGAGCGCTATTCTCTAAGCACACATGCACTCCAACTCCTTCCAGCCGATCTGTTTTTTGTAGTTTGTAGTTTAACGGCTTCTAAAAGTCTAGAACAGACTTTTTACGTCGTGTTTACCTTCTGGTGCATTGTTTACATCAGAATACAAAAGCTTGCATGAAAATAGTTTGTGGCCAAGTTAATAATGGAGAGGAATTTCACTATATTGAGTCTGACATGTTGCACTTCTCACAGATTCACCTTCTGCCAGTATCCGTTTATCCTGTCTACAGTAGTGAAGAAGGCTATTATCCAAAGAGACTCCGAGCAACAGATGATCAGCATGGCCAGGGTAAGAGTTTGCATGTCGCCGTCATTTCCTCTGTAGTTGTCTGTACTGCCGAGCTGCCAGAGTGTGCAGAGAAGGTTACTGTGGAGACAAACGATTTAGACTGTTTGGTCCTAAGGGTCTCGTGGGATTTGATGCTTGCTCTATGGCTGCCTATACTCAGGACTGTTTATCTAAGCTGTCTGTACTTGGAGACTTCCCAGTATTTCTTAAAACTGAAGGATTTTCTTCTTCTCTGAAACCATAATCCATCTATTACACACAAGTTAACTGACTCTGTAATAAACTTCATTTCAAAGTCAAGCAGGATTCATTTTACTATAAGGGAAGTCTTCTGATACAGGCTTGTGCAGGGTGGGGCAGCCTGAGATGTTCTTTTTTTGGGTGAAATCCTCACAAGCTCCCTCCCAAACATATGTGACCAGAGCGTAGGCTAAACAGACTCGTGGCTGTCGGATTAAAGACAGTCTCGCCGGAGTGTAAAACAGTAACGAAAAGTACACTATGTTCCCATCATTAGGACACCAAAAGCAGCTTCAATAAAGCATTCGGGATAGTTAACACAGACTGCAAGATCGTGCACGTTTATCAGAAGCTTAAAGATTCCTTACTGAGACAGATTGTGCCAGTGAGCATCAGTATGTAAACAGGTTTCCAGCATGGGAATGTTGAATGATTAAATGCATGGCTTTCTATTTTGGCTACAGCAAACCCTGGTGGACAAGGTCTCTCGCAGACAGAGGGTGGATATGAGTCTGCTTTTTCTCAACATTAAAGTAAGGCGTCTGCAGCTGGTCAGTGACTCACTGGATGAGGTAATAGCGCTCGCTCACAGAACATGGACAGCGCCTGTCTGTTCCTTCACTTTTTACCACTAACTCTGAACCGTCATGAAATATTTACAGCACTTTAAGAATAATGTAGTGGTTTTGTACACATTATGTATTTCTGTTCAAAGCAGCACCATAGCATCAACATTTTTATTTTCCGAGACTGAGAGAGGGTACTATTGGCCAAGAGCAAGTAGAGTCTGGTCTGGAAAGTTCTAAGTCTGGCTAGGGTTTAATTTGGAAAAATGGCCCCACCATAAATGTGTGTGTGTGTGTGTGTGTGTGTGTGTGTGTGTGTGTGTGTGTTTTAATAGCTTTCAAGAAAGAGAGCAGACTTGAAGAAAAAGCTGAAAGTGACGTTTGTTGGGGAAGCAGGCTTGGACATGGGAGGACTCACAAAGGAATGGTTTCTTCTCCTGATTCGACAGATTTTTCTCACTGACTACGGTGAGATGCTCAGGACAAACAGGTTGCATATGCTCAGCCGTGATTTCTTCTCGTTTCACTCTCACTCGTATCACTCACTCACTCAGCTAAAAGCTAGAGGTTTTTATTTCTTCTAGCATCTGCTCATTCTATACTAGCCATAGAATGTGTTCCTCAGAAACGTATGACCTTCATATCAAAACACCAGTTACTTTAGTAAATGAAAACAAAATGGTGCTTAAATAAGAACGACTTAGTAAGTGTTTTTATCATATTTATTGTTTTTTTATTTTATTGTAGAAAGGTTTAAGTAGTGATTCTCAGGGTCAGTGAAAATTATAGCCGTGTATTATTAAACTTATTATATTCATTTATTGTTGAGTTGTTATAGTTCTTGTCTTTGTGAGTTTTCCCATTAATTGAAGGGATTTAATCCACACTTAAGTAACTCAAAAAGCCTGTAGGGGATGTTCACTGACAATTAGCAGACACCCTTAGACAGTAGCTTGGTTGACATGGGATTTGAACATACAACCTTCTGATTGGTAGAACAACACCTTAACCACTAGAATACGTCCCCAGCCACTTCCACCTGCTTAATGTTCAAAAAAACTCTATTCCTACAAAAATAGGCTGAATATTATTGCACACATTTGAATAATGAATCGAATTAAATTGCTTTTACAGTTAAAGGTGGGGTCTCCGTTGTTTGAAAGCCAATGTTGACATTTAAAATCACCAAAACAAACACGCCTCTAACCAGAATGGGTCCCTACCCTGTATTGATAGCTCCGCCCACACATACATACGTAACCCAGGCAACTAATGGAAATAAATGTGTCTTTATCATAGCTGAAGGGAAGAACAATACGATTGCAGATTAAACAAACAAACAAAAATGACACACAAGCATAATCATGCAAAGGACGGCATATATTAGTTATGTGAAACAAAGCAAAACCAACGTTACTCACCTATCGAGAAGGAAAAAAGCGCCTCGGCGACTTAAGTAAGCCGCATATTCACAGTTTTGAGTTTCCCGAGTCAATAACTCCTGAGCTAAACGCTGTTACTACACAAATATATCTTAGTAATAGAAAACCCAATTTTCCTGAAAATCAGCTTTCCTCCACGGTGGACAAAATACACAAGTCTCTATGTGCGGACGACTGAGAGACAGATTCCAAGGGACCGTCTGCAAAGTGCAAAACCCAAAAAGCGAATACTAAAAAGACAGTCAATAACTTCACTGCAATACACTGTACTGTCACCAAATCCAGCTCACACGTCACTGATGTCCTGATAGTTATACTATTACACTTATTTAGGGGAAATGTCTTTTTGTATCATATGTATGATTTTTTGAATATGAAAATATTAAACTTGAATCTGTGAATATGCAGCCAACTTTACTTAAGTCCCTCGGCGTCCCATCGCAGGCCTTCCCGCTTTTTCAGTTCTCTCCAGCGCTGGAAAGCTGATCCTATATTAACACAGGTCCTACTTTTTGCCTTTCTTCGCTTTCTTTCTTCGTTTTTATCCGCCATGTCAATGTTAAAACCACTTTCTGCTAATGTCACACATGCGCACTGACCTCTCTCTCCGCCCATATAGACAAGACACGCCCCTTTCTGCTCATTGGCTACACGTTTTTGTTTTCTGAAGCATTTCTCAAACAACGGAGACCCCACCTTTAAACGGTCGCTGGCTTTAACATTTTGAGAGTGTCTGCACTTGAATATTTCTGCTTCAGAAAAGAGATCGAAATAATGTAATGTAATGTATAACAAGAAATGTCCAGATTTGATGCCTTAAATAGAATGGAAATATGTATGTAAAGTGTTTCCATGGTTTATGTAGCAGTAATTATAACAAGTTTTTACTGAAAATGTAAAATGTTCATGTTTTTTTTCTTCTGTTTATTAATTTTTTTTATACTGTTTCCAGCTTTAAAGATTTTTAAAGACTTACACCGTTGCCGTATGTGTTTTCACAGGCATGTTCACATATGTGAAGGAATCTCAGTGTCACTGGTTCAGCAACTGGAAGTGTGACAACTGCTCAGAGTACAGACTGGTTGGAGCTGTATCCTTTCATTTGCTGCATAGGTAGCTGTGCACGGGTGCTGGGAGACTTAAATAACCCATAAACATACAAGTCTGCTTCCACTTAGAGGAAACATCCACCGTTTATCCGTGGAACCTGTAAAAAGTTTCCCTTTCAGCGCAGGGTGGGACAGAAATTTATTTTCAGCATTAGTCCTCAATTTGAGTCACTGCTAAGAAGACACAATATGTAACGGTTTTCTGACTGATCAACCGGCATAGCCTTGTACACAAGTGTGTGGGCTGTAATGAATATACTCACTGTAAGGTAGGAAAAGACAAAGTAGCAGCCATGTCCTGACATAATCGCTTCCTGTGGCTGGCTCACGCAGCCGGGTTTGTGTTGTGTGTGTGTGTGTGTGTGTGTGTGTGTGTCGGTGCATCTCTCCTCCTCTGAGCTTGCCCACTGTTGAATTTATTGAGCCCTAAGTTTACATACACCCAGAAGTGCTGTGTCACATTAGCCTAGGATAATGAATGAAAGGTTTCGTTGGTTTTGTCTCCTTTGGAACGACCCTAGAGCTGGCTTTTGTGTTGTCTCGATGTTCGAGCCATTACGAAAAATTTTCCCCTCTGTCTGCTAAAAGGCGGCCTTTTTTCTTCTCCCTCCCTCCCTTCCTCCCTCTTTCTCTTTTTCCACTGTGCTCTCTGTCTGTGCACATATGGAGAGCACATGGAGGAGTGCCGTCAGCTGCAGCTGAAAGCACTTAAGGAGCAGCCTCTTCACATACTCTTCTAAATGTATAATACACCTGTTGGCCGTTCTTCCACTATATCTGATCAGTCTATATCATAAAGCTGCTGTGTGGTCAGTGCAGAACAGACATCGAAAATTCTATACACTAGTTATACGTTTAATGGGTCACTGCACACTGTAAAGAACAGCTTACGAGACTGGATATGTGTATACGTTTGTGTGTATAGACTTAGCTGACTTCTCCAGCTGTTCATTCTTAACCCTTTTTGTCCAGCTCATGGGCCTAGCCGTGTACAACAGCATCACCCTGGACATCCGATTCCCGCCCTGCGTCTACAAGAAGCTGCTGACTCCTCCCATAGTGCCGTGTGACCTTGATGCCCCTGTCGGCATGGCGACCCTCACCCTGGACGACCTGCAGCAAATCATGCCTGTATGTACACAAGCTGTGACATCCCAGCATATCTGTTAACACTTCGGCAGCACTTGTGCACTTCCGAAAGAAATAGTTCTGACAAAGTAAACTACACACAGTATTGAGTTGATCAGCTATGATATGTCATGTGCTCAGTTTAGTTTAGGGAAACGTAGGATAGTGCAAACGGCCCGTCTGAATCACCACACAGTTATATTAACAAATGAACAGTTTCATTTAATAGAAAAATGCTTGCATTTAAACATTGATGATCTTTCTTGTTATTCAATCATCTAATCGGGCATTCAGCTCTCTCTGAAGGTTTGAAAGCCACTGTGTGGTGTTTTACATTTACAGCATTTGACAAAAGCCCTTATTCAGAGCGACTTACAGAAGTGTATCAATGAATACATCGTCATGGACTCAGAATACCATCAGTGTACGCCAGTTCCCTACACCAATACCACATAAATACTACACCAAAACTACACTGACTGATTACATCACAATGGGATAAGCACAAACTGCATTAAATTTTTGTCAGAAATATTCTTTCAATGCATCGAGATGCTAATTTCAGATATTCACCTATTCGACATTGAGCAAATTACTAAGTAACCACACAATCTAATAGGAGAAATGTGGAGTTAGTAGAGTAAGTAGGTCTACATCCACCAGTATGTCATGGGATTTTGAGACAGAAAAATGAGACAAATCATTTTATTTCTGTAATATTATGTGATATGTTTTTTTTTATTATTATTGCATATCACTTGTAATTTTTGGTTATTTTGTACTTGGGACCAAAATTGACCAGCAGCCTGTTGAAGCGGTTCTTCTACAGTTCAGTACAGTCATGCAAAAGAATAGAGATATTGCTGTCAAATAAATTAATTACAAATGCACAGAGTGACCCCATATCACTTGGCACCTGTGGTATTGTTATGGCTCGCTGTATGTGCTGCTGTCAGGAGGCTGTTTTCTCCTCTCTGTTGATAAAGTGTCTCCTCCAGATGGTGCATTGTTTCTGCAGCCTTTAGGACAGCGCCGATGCTCACTGCACGTTTACTGCTTCGGATAAACCTGAAGTTCTATTAATGAAATTGCTGTATGACAAATGCTCTATGATGTTTATGATCCTACCAAAATAGAGCCTTTGATATTTACTATTAATATTAAACCAACAAATAAATGATTCAATACAATCACTTCTATTCAAGGCCACTAGAGGGAGCTCTAACTGTATTATTGCCTTGCTGTTATGCAACAAGTAAATGAAACAAGCCTCTAGTATGTTTTAAGAATGCAATATAGTCACTAATCACTTTTGAGTTGGAAATTTTTACACATTTGACATTTATTTTTAATTTCCAGTCTTTTTTGCTGAGTCACGCTTAAGTAAACCAGATGTTCCATTTGAAAGCATTTGGCCACGTGCTCGGCCATACTTATATAACCAAGAGCTTCTAGTCGCTGTTTGCTCTTTTGTGTTAAACCCCCCCCCCCCCACTAGTGTGGATCTGGAACTAGAACAGCTGAAGGTTACTTAACAAGACAGAGTCAAAATTTAGATATTAACAAAGCTAAAGCCAAACCTCGTAGGATGCCTTTCGTCATCTTCATTAAGTGTTTAATTCATTTTATTGGTCACACCGTGGCGTGTATTAAATGACTCTGGTTTCTTGTGGAAGAAACGCTTCATTTGGTTGAATATATCAATTTCCTAAGTCTCCCATATTGTTTTATTATGAAATATGCAGCTGCTAATTAAATCCACAGATAACTACTGTAAATATTTTATACTGGGAGTCTCTAAATGTATTTGGGCTCATTTATGTCTCGTCTGAGTATTTTAGGTTGCCATTAATGGAGCCTTTCTGTTTTAGGATCTTGCTCATGGCCTTGCAGAGCTACTGAGCTATGAGGGAAATGTTGAAGAGGACTTCTATACAACCTTTCAGGTGTTTGACCCACACAGACATGCTGCTGTGCAGCACAGGTCACTGAGAATGTGTACAGGCCGCACAGCTTTCAAGATATTCAGCATTGTACTGTAGTGCTGATAAGCACTGACTTTTTTTATCCCAGATGTTTAAAGATGTTTAAGGAGAGATGCATGGAGATCAGTGCCTGTGTCTGTCTGCAGGTTTTTCAAGAAGAACTTGGAGTAGTCAGATCACACAACCTGAAGCCAGGTGGGGATAAAATCCCTGTGACTAACCAGAACAGAAAAGGTTAGTATGTTTCTCCTCAAACCTCCCACAAGCTTCATCAATATTGCCAGCAACGTTCTGATCGCCCATGCTTTATCATTTATTTATTTATTCATTGCTGTGCAGAGTACGTGCAGCTGTACATTGATTTCCTGCTGAATAAGTTCATCTACAGACAGTTTGCTGCATTCTACCATGGCTTTCACAGTGTGTGTGCCTCTAATGCCTTGATGGTGAGTTGTACTTTATTTCACTGTGCTGTAAGAACTATATAACTGTTACTTACAGTACAGAACGGTTCTTATTTTACTCACTAAGCACTTTTGGGGGGGGGGGACGACGACACAGCATCCTTGAAAATAGGATTTCTCAAAATATTGTTCCACTTTTCCATTCACTTTGTTAGCAGTTTAGAAAAGTACTTATTAAGACTTTGAATTTATAAAACGCTCTGGGAGTCTAGAGACTAAAATTGCCCGTGGTTTCTGGGTTGGAGGGACGGCGTTATTGTCTCTGGCCATCAGTCAGAGTGGCACTATCCAAGCGCCTGTCAGCACACGTATGCGGAAGAGGGTAGAACTTTTCAGCTTGAGCGTGACACGCTGCCCTGGGATACAGCATGGATAGCAGTTAAAAATACACGGGCTGGCTTCATGTGTCTTGGCACAGGCACATGTTCCCCGATTGGTAGTCGTCGTGTTATAGGAGAGAGCTGGATATTGGGTGAGAGAGAAAAATCAAAGAGGGGAACGGTTCCAGCTGACAATAACTGCTGACTGTGATTTTTGACGATTTCAGACGATTTTACCACAAAATACTATATTAGTCAATATTTTTTAAATGTAAATAGCATTTGTTTTTGACAGAAAAAGTCAGATAGAGCTGTATATTTCCTGTGTCTGAATATCGTAATGGACACCATTCAGTCATTCAGCTTTTGTAAGCGCTCTCTTCCGGTCAGGGTTGCGTCGAGCCGATCCCAGAAAAGACAAGACACCATGCACACTGTCTTTCACAACTATTTAGATTTGCCAATCAGTAGGTTTTTGGGAGCTGGAAGAAAAGGGAAGAACTTGGCAGAAACCCATGTGGACATGAGGAGAACATTTGAAACGCCATACAGACAGTAACTAAAGCTCAGGATTAAAACTATTCATCACCGTAATGGAAACGTGTCATCGTGATCATGGCACATCGCGTATCAGAAATATTCCTTCGGGTATCATGATGTTTTTTGACACCCCAAGGCCAAGCTGCATTTTTTTTTAAAAATGTACTTAGGAGCTTGAGCATGTTGATGCCTTGCAGTAGTAAATGTGCTTGTGTTATCCAGTACAAAGCCAAGCTGCAGGTAATATAGAAAATCCCAACAGCTGATTTCAGAACAGTAAGCAGGAGTGTGTGTGTGTGTGTGTGTGTGTGTGTGTGTGTGTGTGTGTGTGTGTGTGTGTGTGTGTGTGTGTGTGTGTGTGAATGTGCTGCTCAGTCTGCCTTCCCCACCCCCTGCCTTGGCCATTCTCCAAAGAACTGGGGAGTGTTGCTTTGCTTCCAAGCTGTATCCAGGCCAACAGGGGAAAAAATATGCCCGTAAGCTCTGTAGAATTAATACCCAGCTACGCAAAAACACAACACAACCTCGAAACCCTGCCCCGCATTTCAATCGGAGGTTTTGCAGTGCAGCCATTTGCATGCAGATTTTCAATAGCTTGTGACACATACGGTTCTTAATGTAACTGTTTTTGCCTGTATAACCTTGAGTGTTTTAATAAATTGTCATTACTATGCGAGTGCTGGAATTTCCCGTGTGTCTCATCACCTGTTCAGACAAGTGTATGTTATCTAGCTTGATGTTAATCATGTTGTTTAAATAAGTTGAAGTTGAATCCAAAGATCGCTGTTTGCTTGCTGAGAGTCTTGGAAAAGCTATAATTGCATGTGTTTATCTTGGCAATGTTCAGACTGAAAATTACACTTCCCAATATGGATGCGGGTGTGTGCTCCGAGCTCACTCTTCCCAGCAACCAGTACAAACTGGCCAAAGAGAGAGAGAGCGATAGAAAACAAGAACTGTGCACTTCTGAGTAGGTGAAGACATATCCTGGGCCTTTCTGGATCTTTCTGACTGAGTCAGTGTTTCTCAGTTGTGGATGTTGTGTGTCTGAGGCAGCACACAGCCTCATGCAGGGAAAGAAAGGGTCTGTTTAGCTGAGGACTTAAAATCCCCGGGTCTGTAAATTCTTATGTAAGAGGCTGAGGAAAGGTAATAACTCACTCCGTGGTATTAGGAGAAGGAGGGGAGGACTGGTGGTGTTTTTGCAGGTCACTTGTTTTCTCCTAACCACCAACAAATCTGTGTTTTTACCTATAGTTAAAGGATCTGTATATAAATATGCAATACTCTGTGGCATGGCAGTATCTTTAAAACCTTCAGACTGGAAAACAAACACTGCAGATGAGATCAGTTATTTGTTACATAATTACAATCACAGCTGAACAAGTTGATAGCTTTAACAAGATAGACTTCCTGTTGAAATTCGAACGCCTTTCCTAGTTACACAATTTGACTTTTTGACCAAACAGGTATTTTATATATTCACACTATCCAGTGTCTCCTTAATGAGAATGGGCTGATTTTTGTGTCTGGTTCTTCTTAAGGTTTTTTGTTATAGTTGTTTTAGGGAGTTTTTCCCTCCCACCATCATGGCTGGCTTACTCATTAAAAATTGATCATTTATCTCTTGAATTTCTATATTTTTATTAAGCAGTTTTGTGACAGTGTTTATTGTTTGAAGCATTAGACTAGACTTGATGAATTGATGAATTCACTCTGTCACTGTCATGAACATCATTGCGATTCATTTTACCCTAGTTGCTGAGGCCAGAGGAGGTTGAGATCCTGGTTTGTGGGAGTCCCAATCTGGACATGAGCTCTCTGCAGAGGGTGGCGCAGTATGAGGGCTACAGCAAGACAGACGCCACCATCCGGTAACACTGACCTGCAGGCATCACTGCACGCTCTCACTGCCAAGCTGCAAATAAATGAACCATCCTTTACACGTTTTCACTTCTTCTAGAAAAAACGCATGTGTTTATCAAATTCCAATTTTATGTCACCTACACAATGTGTGTGCGTAGCTTTCAGTGCCTTCTGCTTCTGTTAGATTTGCACAAAATGATGTTTACCGTTGTACTGATGCAGTAAAGGTTTTTTGCATATGTGTGGATGCAGTGCATTCTGGGACGTGGTTCTAGCGTTCCCTGCAGATCTGCAGAAGAGGCTTCTCCACTTTACAACAGGAAGTGACCGTGTTCCTGTGGGAGGGATGGCAGACCTCAACTTCAAGATCTCCAAGATTGATGTTTCCACAGACTGGTAAGTTTGAAGTCATGAGTCACTGTGTGTGTGTGTACGTGTGCGTGAGTGTGTACGTGTGTGTGCGTGAGTGTGTACGTGTGTGAGTGTGTACGTGTGTGAGTGTGTACGTGTGTGTGCGTGAGTGTGTACGTGTGTGAGTGTGTACGTGTGTGTGCGTGAGTGAGTGTGTGTGTGTAGGGTGTGTGTGTGTTAGTTTGTGTGTGTGTGAGTGTTAGTGAGTGTGTTAGTGAGTGTGTGAGTGAGTGGGTTTGTGTTAGTGTGTGTGAGTGAGTGGGTTTGTGTTAGTGTGTGTGAGTGAGTGAGTGGGTTTGTGTTAGTGTGTGTGTTAGTGTGTGTGTGTGTGTGAGAGTGAGTGGGTTTGTGTTAGTGTGTTAGTGAGTGAGTGTGTGTGTGTGTGTTAGTGAGTGTGTGTTAGTGTGTGTGTGTGTGTGTGTTAGTGAGTGAGTGAGTGTGTGTGTGTGAGAGTGTGTTAGTGAGTGAGTGTGTCTGTGAGAGTGTGAGTGATTGTGTGTTTGTGTGAGTGAGTGTGTGTGTTTGTGTGTGTGTGTTTGTGTGTGAGTATGTGTGTGAGTATGTGTGTGAGTATGTGTGTGAGTGTGTGTTAGTGAGTGTGTGTTAGTGAGTGTGTGTTAGTGAGTGTGTGTTAGTGAGTGTGTGGTGTCGTGCGTGTGTGTTCGTGCGTGTGTGTGTGTGTGGTGTGTGTTTGTGTGTGCGTGCTTGTGTGTGTTCGTGTGTTGTTTGTGTGTGTTCGGTGTGTGGTGTGTGGTGTGTGTGTGTGTGTGTGTGTGTGTGTGGTGTGGTGTGTGTGTGTGTGTGTGTGTTCGTGTGTGCGTGCGTGCGTGCGTGGGTCTGTGTTCGTGTGTGCGCGTGCGTGCGTGTGTGCGTGCGTGCGTGTGTGCGTGTGTGCGTGTGTGCGTGCGTGCGTGTGTGCGTGTGTGCGTGCGTGTGTGTGTGCGTGTGTGCGTGCGTGCGTGTGTGCGTGCGTGCGTGTGTGCGTGCGTGCGTGTGTGCGTGCGTGCGTGGGTCTGTGTTCGTGTGTGCGCGTGCGTGACGTGTGTGCGTGCGTGTGTGGCGTGCGTGCGTGTGTGCGTGCGTGCGTGCGTGCGTGCGTGCGTGTGTGCGTGCGTGTGTGTGTGCGTGTGTGTGTGCGTGCGTGTGTGTGCGTGCGTGTGTGCGTGCGCGCGTGTGTGTGTGTGTGTGTGTGAGTGTGTGTGCGAGAGTGTGTGAGTGAGTGTGTGAGTGCGTGTGTGAGTGCGTGTGTGTGTGAGTGTGTGTGTGTTACTGTGTGTGTTACTGTGTGTGTTACTGTGTGTGTTACTGTGTGTGTTACTGTGTGTGTTACTGTGTGTGTTAGTGTGTGTGTGTGTGTGTGTGTGTGTGTGTGTGTGTGTGTTAGTGTGTGAGTGAGTGAGTGGGTATGTGTTAGTGTGTGAGAGTGAGTGTGTGAGAGTGAGTGTGTGAGAGTGAGTGTGTGAGAGTGAGTGTGTGAGAGTGAGTGTGTGAGAGTGAGTGTGTGAGAGTGAGTGTGTGAGTGAGTGTGTGAGTGAGTGTGTGAGTGAGTGTGTGAGTGAGTGTGTGAGTGAGTGTGTGAGTGAGTGTGTGAGTGAGTGTGTGTTACTGTGTGTGTTACTGTGTGTGTTACTGTGTGTGTTACTGTGTGTGTTACTGTGTGTGTTACTGTGTGTGTTACTGTGTGTGTTACTGTGTGTGTTAGCGTGAGTGTGTGTGTGTGCGGGTGTGTGTTAGTGTGTGTGAGTGAGTGTGTGAGTGAGTGTGTGAGTGAGTGTGTGAGTGAGTGAGTGTGTGAGTGAGTGTGTGAGTTACTGTGTGAGTTACTGTGTGTGTTAGTGTGTGTGTTAGTGTGTGTGTGTGTGTGTGTTAGTGTGTGTGTGTTAGTGTGTGTGTGTTAGTGTGTGAGTGAGTGGGTGTGTGTGTGTGTGTTAGTGTGTGAGTGAGCGGGTGTGTGTTAGTGTGTGTGTGTTAGTGAGTGAGTGTGTGTGTGTGTGTGTGTGTGTTAGTGAGTGAGTGATTGTGTGTGTGTTAGTGAGTGAGTGATTGTGTGTGTGTGAGAGTGTGAGTGATTGTGTGTGTGAGTGAGTGAGTGAGTGTGTGTGTGAGAGTGTGAGTGATTGTGTGAGTGAGTGTGTGTGTGTGTGTGTGTGTGTGTGTGTGTGTGTGTGTGTGTTAGTGAGTGTGTGTGTGTGTGTGTGAGTGATTGTGTGTGTGAGTGAGTGTGAGTGATTGTGTGTGTGAGTGAGTGAGTGAGTGTGTGTGTGAGAGTGTGAGTGAGTGTGTGTGTGTGTGTGTGTGTGTGTGTGTGTGTGTGTGTGTGTGTGTGTGTGTGTGTGTGTGAGTGATTGTGTGTGTGAGTGAGTGTGAGAGTGTGAGTGATTGTGTGTGTGAGTGAGTGTGTTAGTGTGTGTGTGTGTGTGTGTGTGTTAGTGAGTGTGTGTGTGTGTGAGTGATTGTGTTAGTGAGTGCGTGTGTGTGTGCGTGAGTGAGTGTGTGTGTGTGTGAGTGATTGTGTGAGTGAGAGTGTGTGTGAGTGAGAGTGTGTGTGAGTGAGAGTGTGTGTGAGTGAGAGTGTGTGTGTGTGTGTGAGTGTGTGTGTGAGTGTGTGTGTGAGTGTGTGTGTGTGTGTGTGTGTGAGTGTGTGTGTGAGTGTGTGTGTGTGCGTGAGAGTGTGTGTGTGTGCGTGAGTGATTGTGTGAGTGAGAGTGTGTGTGTGCGTGAGTGATTGTGTGAGTGAGAGTGTGTGTGAGTGTGTGTGTGTGCGTGAGAGTGTGTGTGTGTGCGTGAGTGATTGTGTGAGTGAGAGTGTGTGTTAGTGAGTGTGTGTGTTTGTGTGTGTGTGTGTGTGTGTGTGAGTGTGTGTGTGAGTGGGTGTGTGTGTGTATGTGTGAGTGATTGTGTGACTGAGTGGGTGTGTTAGTGAGTGTGTGCGTGAGTGATTGTGTGAGTGAGTGTGTGTTAGTGAGTGTGTGTGTGTTAGTGAGTGTGTGTGTTAGTGAGTGTGTGTGTTAGTGAGTGTGTATGTGTGAGTGATTGTGTGACTGAGTGGGTGTGTTAGTGAGTGTGTGCGTGAGTGATTGTGTGAGTGAGTGTGTGTGTTAGTGAGTGTGTGTGTTAGTGAGTGTTAGTATGTGTGTGAGTGTGTGTTAGTGAGTGTGTGTTAGTGAGTGTGTGTTAGTGAGTGTGTGTTAGTGAGTGTGTGTTAGTGAGTGTGTGTGTGTGTGTGTGTGTTTGTGTGTGAGTGATTGTGTGTGTTAGTGTGTGTGTTTGTGTGTGTTAGTGTGTGTGTGTGTGTGTGTGTGTGTGTGTGTGTGTGTGTTAGTGTGTGAGTGAGTGAGTGAGTGGGTATGTGTTAGTGTGTGAGAGTGAGTGAGTGTGTGAGTGAGTGAGTGTGTGAGTGAGTGAGTGTGTGAGTGAGTGAGTGTGTGAGTGTGTGAGTGTGTGAGTGTGTGAGTGAGTGAGTGTGTGAGTGAGTGAGTGGGTATGTGTTAGTGTGTGAGAGTGAGTGAGTGTGTGAGTGAGTGTGTGAGTGAGTGTGTGAGTGAGTGAGTGTGTGAGTGAGTGAGTGTGTGAGTGAGTGAGTGTGTGAGTGAGTGAGTGTGTGAGTGAGTGAGTGTGTGTGTGAGTGAGTGTGTGAGTGAGTGAGTGTGTGAGTGTGTGTGTGAGTGAGTGTGTGAGTGAGTGTGTGAGTGAGTGTGTGAGTGAGTGTGTGAGTGAGTGAGTGTGTGAGTGAGTGTGTGTTACTGTGTGTGTTACTGTGTGTGTTACTGTGTGTGTTACTGTGTGTGTTACTGTGTGTGTTACTGTGTGTGTTAGTGTGTGTGTGTGTGTGTGTGTGTGTGTGTGTGTGTGTTAGTGTGTGAGTGAGTGAGTGAGTGGGTATGTGTTAGTGTGTGAGAGTGAGTGTGTGAGTGAGTGTGAGAGTGAGTGTGTGAGTGAGTGTGTGAGTGAGTGAGTGTGTGAGTGTGTGTGTGAGTGTGTGTGTGAGTGAGTGTGTGAGTGTGTGTGTGAGTGTGTGTGTGAGTGAGTGTGTGAGAGTGTGTGAGTGAGTGTGTGAGTGAGTGTGTGAGTGAGTGTGTGAGTGAGTGTGTGTGTTACTGTGTGTGTTACTGTGTGTGTTACAGTGTGTGTTACAGTGTGTGTGTGTGTGTGTGTGTTAGTGTGTGAGTGAGTGAGTGAGTGGGTATGTGTTAGTGTGTGAGAGTGAGTGTGTGAGTGAGTGTGAGAGTGAGTGTGTGAGTGAGTGTGTGAGTGAGTGAGTGGGTGAGTTCTGTGTGAGTGACTGTGTGTGTTAGTGTGTGTGTTCGTGTGTGTTTGTGTGTGTGTGTGTGTGTGCGTGAGTGTGTGTGTGTGAGTGTGTGAGTGAGTGTGTGTGTGTGTGTGTGTTACTGTGTGTGTTACTGTGTGTGTTAGTGTGTGTGTGTGTGTTTGTGTGTGTGTTAGTGTGTGTGTGTGTGTGTTAGTGAGTGAGTGATTGTGTGTGTTAGTGAGTGAGTGATTGTGTGTGTGTGAGAGTGTGAGTGATTGTGTGAGTGAGTGTGAGTGAGTGTGTGTGTGAGAGTGTGAGTGAGTGTGTGTGTGTGTGTGTGTGTGTGTGTGTGTGTGTGTGTGTGTGTATGTGTGTTAGTGAGTGTGTGTGTGTGTGTGTGAGTGATTGTGTGTGTGAGTGAGTGAGTGAGTGTGTGTGTGTGTGTGTGTTAGTGAGTGTGTGTGTGTGTGTGTGTGTGTGTGTGTGTGTGTGTGAGTGATTGTGTGTGTGAGTGAGTGTGAGAGTGTGAGTGATTGTGTCTGTGAGTGAGTGTGTTAGTGTGTGTGTGTGTGTGTGTGTGTGTTAGTGAGTGTGTGTGTGTGTGAGTGATTGTGTTAGTGAGTGCGTGTGTGTGTGCGTGAGTGAGTGTGTGTGTGTGTGAGTGATTGTGTGAGTGAGAGTGTGTGTGAGTGAGAGTGTGTGTGAGTGAGAGTGTGTGTGTGAGTGTGTGTGTGAGTGTGTGTGTGTGTGTGTGAGTGAGAGTGTGTGTGTGTGCGTGAGTGAGTGAGAGTGTGTGTGTGCGTGAGTGATTGTGTGAGTGAGAGTGTGTGTGTGCGTGAGTGATTGTGTGAGTGAGAGTGTGTGTGTGTGTGTGCGTGAGTGATTGTGTGAGTGAGAGTGTGTGTGTGTGTGCGTGAGTGATTGTGTGAGTGAGTGTGTGTGTTAGTGAGTGTGTGTGTTAGTGAGTGTGTGTGTTAGTGAGTGAGTGTGTGTGTTAGTGGGTGTGTGTGTGTATGTGTGAGTGATTGTGTGACTGAGTGGGTGTGTTAGTGAGTGTGTGCGTGAGTGATTGTGTGAGTGAGTGTGTGTTAGTGAGTGTGTGTGTGTTAGTGAGTGTGTGTGTTAGTGAGTGTGTGTGTTAGTGAGTGTGTATGTGTGAGTGATTGTGTGACTGAGTGGGTGTGTTAGTGAGTGTGTGCGTGAGTGATTGTGTGAGTGAGTGTGTGTGTTAGTGAGTGTGTGTGTTAGTGAGTGTGTGTGTTAGTGAGTGTGTATGTGTGACTGAGTGGGTGTTAGTGAGTGTGTGCGTGAGTGATTGTGTGTGTTAGTGAGTGTGTGTGTTAGTGAGTGTGTGTGTTAGTGAGTGTGTGTGTTAGTGAGTGTGTGCGTGAGTGATTGTGTGTGTTAGTGAGTGTGTGTGTTAGTGAGTGTGTGTGTTAGTGAGTGTGTGTGTTAGTGAGTGTGTGTGTTAGTGAGTGTGTATGTGTGAGTGATTGTGTGACTGAGTGGGTGTGTTAGTGAGTGTGTGTGTGTGTTATTGTGTGTGTGTTTTAGTGTCTGTATGTGTGTGAGTGAGTGTGTGTGTTTTAGTGTGTGTGTGTGTGTGTGTGCGTGTTAGTGTGTGTGTGTGGGGGGGGGGCAGTTTTTGTTGTGGATTTAAATTTGCCAAACTAAATAAACCTTTTTTATTATCGAGGTTACGTTTAATGTTATATTGAAGTATGTGATGATAAACAAAAGCGCTGCTCACACAGATAGTAATTTATATGTGTGAACGTGTCATTTCTTCTCTTCAGGTTACCTGTTTCACACACATGCTTCAATCAGATCTGCCTGCCACCCTACAAGAGCAAGAAAGAACTACGGCAAAAGCTAACCATAGCCATTTCCAACGCTGAGGGCTTTGGCTTGGAGTAGTGTGACGGTCCAAAGGATCCCCACAAGACTCTCTATTCATTTACTGTTCGATTTGTTCAGTGGTTGCACATTAGGCTACATTAGTAAATGATTTACGCACTGTAGCTGTCCTTTAAGCTAGAGCTGAAGATTCACTAGTATTAGGCCATTTGATATGGCTATGGTGTGTATCATTGTGTTTTAGCTCTGTGTGTGTGTGAGCGTGAGTGTGAGTTAAAAATCTGTCATGAACCAGGATTCGAGAAAGAATCCAGTTAATCTGTACTGTATGCCTAGAAGTGTTCAGATGTTGTGTTGTCTTGTGCATATCGAGGACCAAACCTTCTGTTTTAATAGAATATGTTTTGTTTTATAGCTTTGACAAAATATCAGCATGTGATATATTCACACTGTATCCTATAGTCTATATCACTATAGTCCATGGTGGAGAGGTATTTAAATGAAATGACCACATCAGACTTAAACTTGGCATCTTTATGACTTTGATTCTGTTTGTCAAACAGGGATCTTATGTAATATCCCAGAGTTGTGCAATGAGGAGGACTGAAAATAGGCCAGAGTGAAGCCTGGGCCATAAAATAGCTGTCACTGAGGCTGCTCCTGGTCTGAGTGTTTAAAGCCACAGTGCCGTGTCTCCTTGACTCCCTGCTCATAACCAAGGATGTTAGTGTGTGAATGATTTCTGTATTTCCTCAAATTTGCATCCAGTTTTTGATTGTTATGGCTGTTAAACATTCCGTAACTAAATCCCTATGATTGTTTTCCTGCTCACAGATGGTTTTGTTCTGTATATAATTCTGAAAGTGTTGACGACCCTTTCGTATTGTCTGTGAAAGGAAAGGAATCTCCAAGTCTTTTGTGTTAGTTATTACTGACTTTTCTCCAAAGCAAAGTGGACACATCTGATTACAGCAGGTACACAACAACAATCCGAACAGATTAATTTATTTGCAGCTGTTCCACTTTGGGTGTTTTTTCTACTTTATATAGTTGATGAAAATTAATTGATTGATTTTTTTTTTTTTGCTCATTCAGATCACATGATATAGTTGATTGGTTATAATTATACAACTTCCAACAGTTATAACATCTTTCCTCTACTCTCCTCCTGTCCAACTCTCCTCCTCTCACCTCTTCGCCCTTCCTCTCCTCTTCTCCTGTCCTCTCTTCTCTCCTCTCCTCTTCTCCTCTCCTCTCATCATCAATCTGTCCCACTCACTGGAATAAAATCTTGTGCCTGGTTTCTTCCATAGACATTAGATTAAATCTGTTGTCTTGATCGTCAGCTAGAATCTTGCAAGTGATCACTTTATCGTTTATTCTGTTGTATGACTGAATACAAATGTATTTGCCATGTATTTATTTTAACTTTGCTCATTTTGAATGATTAAAGTTATACAGCTACATTGTTCTGTGTATTATTCTTGTATCTTGTGGTCTGGTTTCTTATTTATTTGGACAAGCTGGACGTCTTCACTGCTTTTTTTTTTTTTTACTTTGATGTAATCTCTATATAATTGTGTGCATCTCTATCATGAGTTACCCGATTCATTTACACCCGTATGAACTACAATTCGAATCGTCTCTGTAGGGGCTTCATGGGAAAATGCTTTATGGGTTTGCACGTGTCTCTAAATGTGACGAACGATGTTAAGGACATCTGGATTTATGTCTATATTTATATGAAGCTTGGAGCCTTTTTTGGGAGTCTACTCAGATTTGGAGCGATTAATCAGCAATGCTGAGCCTCACTGTAAACACAATGACCTTCACCTTCATTTGAACCCTCTTGTCATACAGCTCTGTCCTCACCTTAGAGTGAAATCAGGTCTAGGGAAAAAAGAAAGGACATCGTCAGCTAGTGACACTAAATCGTGGTCATGTTTGAGCCATCCACAGATGGGAATTTTCATCTTAAGCATGAATAATGGGAAGGCAGGCGGGACGCTGTCATTTCAGACACACATGAAAGACTGGAGCTGAGCCAGGCTGGAGAGATGGATGCATTTCAGCTGTGCTAAAACACTGTGGTGATGGACGTTGAGGGGTACACAAGGTTTAAGCTTGTTAAACAGCTGCTCTCTGTTGGCCTTAGCTATGGGTCAAGGTCTTATTGGAATACAGCCAGTTCTCATTCATCAGCCCCCCCAGTCCCAGTATAGGAACTTTCTACTCATCATGTTCAACAACATGCTTCAGCAACATTGTGTGAGTGTGAACATTGTGAGCTTGTTCTATACATGGACATGTGTACAGCTTCAGAGAACTCTAATAGCACAATAATATGTATACATGATAAAATGACCACTATATTAGGAAAACCTTTACATTAGTCAATCCAGTGACAGCAGTGTAGTGCAGTGTGTGTGTGTGTGTGTGTGTGTGTGTGTGTGTGTGTGTGTGTGTGTGTGTTGAGCTGTGTTATTAGTGTCCGTGTGAACAACAGTTTTGACAAGAAAGCTACAGAAAGTCCAATCATCACTTTATAAATTTTTTGAGGGACTTTATATTAAGATATAGAACAAAAATACAGGATTCTGGAAGACAGTGTCTCTCTTTGTACATCTTATAAACATCTTTCAGTAGGAGGATTGTTGTAAAATATTTATTTTATTATTTCTTTGGTTTTGTTTAACATGTATGAGAACATTCCAGTAGTTATGCTTTTCCAATCTCAGGCATCCCTCAACACGACAACTCTCATGCTGTGTGTTTCCAGAGCAGACACACAGGTCACCTCATATTCCCACTGGATCTATATTTAGGGAGCTTAGACAGCTCTAGAAAGGTCTAGGGCACTCGCTGCTATGGTGAAGTATTAATCATACTCCAGCTCAAGCAGTTCTAACTTTATCTTCTGAATCAAAGCGACATGTCGTGTTGGAGTTTCGGCAAATCACAATGAACATAACACAAAGTTACATTAAAACAACATAATGGCTCCTTAGATATCCCAGAATTCACTGCTGAATGGCCTGATTATGTCTATCTGGACCAGCTGGGTGACTTTATCCTGCTCCTGCGCTATCAGTCTTTTACCTGGGGTGGGAAGCATTTCGCAAGAAAACAACTGACTTGGCAACCTTTGAGATGTAGGAGCTTATATAACCATTTAATAGTGAATGCTTGTCAGGTCTAATCTCAGACCGTGAAAATTGGAAAACTCAAAACTAACTAAAGGATTTTAAAAGGACTTTTAAATCTGTGTAGGATTATAAAGCCTCATTCAATGTTTGCAAAATGCTCTAAAATTAGTTGATTGTAGAATGATTAAACGACATATGTATTTTGAGTAAACAATTTAATAAATTACCTTCAGCACTACTACTAAAAATAATAATAATAAAATGAATAATGCATATCGTAAGTTCAGTATTATAAGGGTCTGGCTGGCATTTTGGTCATAAATCAAATAAACACACAAATATCACTGATCAGTGTATTTTTCCATATAAATGTTATATAAGGTATATTGTATTATTGATGTATTATTCTGACTGACAGAGGAAAAAAATCAGATTTGTGTTATTGTTCAGTGTTGCGTTTGTTCACTGAACACTGTAGAAGATTTCAGCGCTGCAGAAGTGAATATTGTGGTTAAGATCAGATTACATGACATCAAATATTTCTAACATGAGATGGCTAAGCAGTGTGCTGAACAAACCCAACTTTCCAGTGTAACCTGTCAAGTGTTCTACTTAATAAACACATGAAATCACTGTTTAGGAAAATATCTTGTTCAGGAACAATTTCTGCTTTTAAGATGTGAGATATCTTCTACGTATTTTAAAAGAATGTTTAGCTACTGAACAGCATTTCTTCTGTTAAGCTGTAGCTTCTGTTATTGAATGATATTTAGAGATTGATGACGACCCAGTTAAAAAGCGATCAGGAACCCAATAAAAGTGACACTGTCTCGAAGCAGCTGTAGAGAAATATAATGATTTAAAATAAAAGTACAACATTTCTCCAAATTCAGACGTCTTATTCTTACGGTTCACTATCACCATAAATAGTGGAGGGTTTATAGCACCGTCTATTATTGTGTCCTTACAGAATTAATTCGGCTCAAGCGGCATTACTGTTTGATGTACAATTTTAAATGGATGGATACAACATAAAGAAACACCTTCCTGTCCAGCAGAGTGGCGCAGCGGAAGCGTGCTGGGCCCATAACCCAGAGGTCGATGGATCGAAACCATCCTCTGCTAACTTTTCTATCTAATCATTGTTTTTTTTTTTTTTTTTTTTTTTTTTGCGAAGTCTTTTTATTGTAAACAAAGTCAAATAATAATACAGAATCCCATTTTAGTTTTTCATGGAAAAAAGGAGTAAAGTAAATGTATTACAACAACAACAACAATAATAACAATAATGGAAAGAAAGTAAAAAAAAAAATAAAGAAAAGAAAAAGAAAAGAACAAACCACCCCCCACCCGCTTACCCCAGGTCCTGGCCCTTTTAAACTACTGAATACAAGTCATTTAAAATTTACAAAAGAAGAAGAAAACATAATCTGGCAAAACCTGAAGGCCCATGAAATATGAGATAAATGATTGCTATTTATGAAAAAACTTGGAGGTATTACCTCTTATCGTATATTTTAGTGTTGGAGAGGTGGCGCTGAGGGAAAGCCAGGAAAACATTTTTGAACAAAATGCCTAACTTGAAAATATCTAAAGGGGTGGCTGGCAGGTAGCCCATACAATGATGACAAATTAGCAAAACTGTGAAAAAATCCCTCTGAGTATAAGTCAAGAAGACAGTGTATACCTTTGCTATACCACACTGAGAAAAAAGAATCCAGACACGAAGGGGGAAAAAGATGATTGCTACATAATGTACCTAAAGGAGAAGCAGTTACAAACTTGAAACGTTTCCTAAATTGATACCATATTTTTAGAGTATTAAACACAACAGAACTTTTAACATACAAAGAAATTTTAATTGGAAGAGAAGAGTATATAAGAGCAGGTATAGAGGATGAGGAAGAACATGACTGGGCTTCTGACTTACACCATGCTAAATGAGGTGACTCAACCCGGCACCGTATCTTATGGATGTGTGCTGCCCAGTAATAGAACTGAAAATTAGGTAGTGCCAGACCACCGCTAGACTTACATCTCTGGAGTAATGACTTACGCACCCTGGGACATCTCCCAGACCAAATAAAAGCGTTAATCGTTTTATCTAATGGGTCAAAGAAATGTTTAGGTAAGAACAATGGGATTGTTAGAAATAGAAAAAGAAATTTAAGCAGAACATTCATTTTTATAGCATTAATCTTCCCAATCAGAGACAAAGGCAGACTATTCCATCTCTGAAGGTCAGACTTCATCTTAGTTATGAGTGGAGTAAAGTTTGCAGAAAAAAGACCTAAATGTACGTGTCACATTAATACTAATCATTGTTTTTATACTCTCTCCACATCCCAAGTGTCTTTACGGTTCACCATCACCCTAAATAGTGGAGGGCTTATAGCACCGTCTATTATCGTGTCCTTGCAGAATTAAGGTGGCTCAGGCAAACATTGCTGTTATTTTTAGCCAATACAAAACTAAGAAATACTATTCATAATTGTCCTCAGGTGACCATTTTAATGTACATTTAACTCTGAGACGATATGAGGAAGAGGAACCTTAAGAGGAACCAGACTCAAAAGGGAACTCATGAAAATGATTATTAATAATTTCCTTTCTAGAACTGTACATAATCAAGTGGACTTGTGTAGCCAGGAGCTTTTTTTTTAACAGTATATAGATTTAATATATATTCCTTCATGCTGAAATGATCAACTGTTCAATGACGGAGATCTGATCACAAAACCGGCCATAGCATCAGAGGTTTACTGCTAACACAATGGCTTCCAAATGGAACTAACTGCAGCAGTCCAGTATTTCTCCAGGCTGTCCATATAGGGCCATCTTCCAACTGATGAGACTCCAACCAGAAGTAGGGCACCAGGATGGATCAGGTTAGATCTAGAGAGCAGAAGAGGTCAGAATCTCTGTGAGCTCAGACATAGCAGAGAGAGAGAGAGAGAGAGAGAGAGAGAGAGAGAGAGAGAGAGAGAGAGAGAGAGAGAGAGAGAGAGAGAGAGAGAGAGAGAGAAAGAGAGAGAGAGAAACTGATCAATCAAAATACATTTCACTTATTAAATTTTATTTAATTTATCTTTTATTTTGTGTGTTCTGGATATGTAAATATTGCTCTCATATAACCCTTATTTAATGTGCTTTGGTCCTATACTGGCACCTTATAATTTGCCACTGTTTTTTTGTTTTTTTGTTTTTTTTTGTGTTTTATTTTTCATTTCTATTTTGATGTCTGTGCAACAATCATGCCAATAAAAATGGAACATACTCTGAATTTACTTTCTAGTAAGAAAGTTGGAATCTATCTGTATGGTAAAACAAAACTCTGATACTGTATGTCATATCTATAACACTAGGGTCACTTGTCACATGGTCACATTGCAAACCAGGTACCAGTCTACACTCCAACACCTCTCGCTGATGAATTATACATTATGATGCCCTTCACTACACTGCGCATGTACACGCCTTACTTCCAGTTCATCCCAGATTCCTTCTTGTTCTATATTAAGAAGAGCTCAGACAGCTTGTGAAAGGTCACTGTGTGAATGCTATGATATAGTGTAAAGTGGCTTAGCTAGGTGAGAGAGGCACATGAACAGATTCTGTTGTCACTGGTATGAGACGTGGTGAAATAAAAAGTCCTCTAGATGCCCTAGGTCAGGAACTTCTTTTCTTCTATCAGATTTATTGCAGAAGATTTCATTTCCTCTGTGTAAGCCAGAGTTTTTGCATGAGCACACACCCACAAGCACACACACACACACACACACACACACACACACACACACACACACACACACACACACACACACACACACACACACACACACACACACGCACACACGCACACACTCAGCCTCTGTATGTGCCATGCATAACTATGCACTATCTAACATTATTTGCTGTTAGTTAAGTACATCATATTTAGTTTGTAAAATGATTCATATATTATAGTATTGATCACAGTCTAACACAGCACACTGGAGGACTTAAAGGACAATAAATATGACTTATCAGTGACTTCAAAGACTTTCAGCTTTAATTTGAATGTGATTACATTTACATTGGCTGAACAGTGTAGGATTTACAGCATTTTAAATATGTGCCTGACAATGACTTCAGCTGTCTTCAGTTCCTGCTTGTTACTGGGACTTTTTGCCTCTGGTTTTGCCTTCAGCAAGTGAAATGCTTGCTCACATGAATTCAGGTCAGGTGATTGACTTGGCTATTTGCAGAGTGTTACACTTCTCTTCCTCTAGAATTGCTTTCAAAGCCTGCTCCAGGTTGTAGTCCATTTGCACTGTAAACGCCTGCTAATGAGTTTTAAAGCCTTTGGCTGAATGTGAGCAGATAATAAAAATCTGTAAACTTCAGAATTCCTGCAGTTGTTAAAGGTTTCATTCATTATCAGATGTCTTTGCATCAATAAACACAGGAAACCAGTTCCATTGACAGCGATGCATGCAAACACCTTAAGATGAGGTCATAAGCAGGTCCTTCTGGTCTCCAGACTTTTCTCATCATTCTATAAGATGTAAGTCAGACTTCAGTAGTTTCTGCTGTTAGTAAAGCAGCAGGTTTGAACACTGAAATTGTGTATTTGAGTAAAGTTGCTTTAGTTCCTGGCCTCGCTGCATTTCAAAAAAGTGTTAAAAGCTGCATCATAAACAACATTCTACACACTTACTCTATGCACTATCCAGTGTCCTGTCCACCAGAGTGTCTTCGACCATCTTGAAAAGTTTTCAGTGTGAAAAAACTTCTCACACTATTTATGTATGTGTTTTGGGACACCGGCAAAAAGTTTCTTCTTATACACAGAAAAACCTACCCAGTCAGCTGTGACTAATATTTCTCTATATTTTCACTATAAAGAGTCTCAATGATGTGGGTTTGAATTCTGTGATGCATATCAACATACTTCAGCTATCCAAAGGATGTAAAGCCAAGCAAAGATCCTTATCATGATATTTTTAGAATATTATCAGTAAGAGGTTAATGACTAGCACTACACATGACTTCTGAAGTAGAATGTTGAAACACTAACACTTTATTCCTGCATGGCCTGGCAAAAGTCAGCAGGACCTCTGCAGTTGTGGTATTTTTAGCCACATTCCTAGATAAAGTTAGTTAAAGCCCTTGTGAGAGAGCTATGAAGAAAGCATTAAGCAGCCACCTCGATGCATAAGTATGTTTCATGTCATGTATAACGTAAGGGTCATCACTGACGCAGACTGCATTCCATTTGTTCCATACATAAGAGTTGGAGAGCAGTCACTTAACAATAAACAAGAAGCAGATATCTTCCACAGGGTCTCTCTCTCTCTCTCTCTCTCTCTCTCTCTCTCTCTCTCTCTCTCTCTCTCTCTCTCTCTCTCTCTCTCTCTCTCTCTCTCTCTCTCTCTCTCTCAAAGGCATTGCAGAGTTCACAGTTTCCACTGTACTCCTGACCCACAAGGTTACCACAGATGTAAACACTAACTCACTTAGCTGTTAAACAGGAAGGTTGCAGAATACACAAATTAATGCTCCAGCATCCTCTTACTGATGTCTTTACATTCAACACTAACACCACTAACACCAGCCAGTGTGCAGACCAAACGATGCTGCGCTACAGTAAGCCTATAATAGCTGGAACGCAAAGCCTGGATGCTTGATATCATAGCTCCGAAGCATACTTTCATATCCTCTCTGTGGCTAAAGTTAGGTCAACTGATGCAGCTTTATCTTTTTATTTGTAAACCTTCTATGGTTTGCCATGGATGCCTTACTGGCATGAGCCACTTTAGAGAGGAAAAAATAAGGAAAGACTTTCACAGGCAAGCTTTTTGATTTCCATCTCGTCCTCCAGATATTACCCTGGTCTGCTCGTGCTTTCTTTTAATATCCTCAGCAAACTTTTCCCAGCTGCAGAAACCCCCAATCCTACACTTGAAGGATAAAAACATTATCACATCTTGGTTGAGCTTCACACAGAAATGAACTCCAACAATGTTTTCATGAGGGTGGAATGTGTATTTCATGAGGAGTTTAAACCAGCTTTTCTGTAACAACTTACCGCTGATCTTTAAGCCGGCACACAGTGGGAGCACCACTGTTTTGTGGCCAGGAAGATCAGTCCAAACCGTCAATATTGAACCAGCTGTATCTCAGGGATAATATTAGAGCATGTAAGCAGTCAATATGAAAAGAGTAAAAAACTTACATGAAACATCCTGTATTATAAAAAAAGGATTTTAATTCTCAAATAAAAATAATTCACAAACACCTATTAGTAATTTAGTCACACTTCTATAACAATCCAATAACATGTCTTTCACATATAGCTGCAAAATAAGCTCCAGACAAACTACAAAGTCCTTCCCTTCTGAAAGGTTTGGTGCAGCATAAACATACCGACTGATACAAACTCTCACACTCACAACTCTTTTCAAAAATGTCAAGTAAACATGTCCTTACAGAAAACAACGAACAACAGTTTTTTTTATCTTGTTTGTTAAATTACAACGCTTTAAAAAAAAATCAGTTTATTATTTGTCATAGATTATGTGCCACACCCTACAAGTCCATGTGTATGTTGACTATAGTACAAATATACTAATATAAAACTTTTATGATTTGACTTGCAGCTACTAAAACTATTGTCATAGTTGGTGAGCTATAACAAACAGCTGGCCAATCAGCTTTGAGAATCCAATAATGCTGTAGCATAAAGGGGAAGTCGTGGCCTAATGGTTAGAGAGTCTGACTCCTAACCCTAAGGTTGTGGGTTTGAGTCTTGGGCCAGCCACAAGTGAGGTGCCCTTGAGCAAGTGTGTGTGCGCACTTTGGATGGATTAAATAAGAGAACAGATTCTGAGTATGGGTCACCATACTTAGCTGTATGTCACTTGTCACTAAAAACATTTATTATCTTTGGAGCTTCTTAGTAATGGTAATACATTACAGAGCAGTGGTGGCTCAAGCAGTTAAGACTCTGGGTTGTTGATTGGAGGATCAGGATCAAGCCCCAGCACTGAAAGCTGCCACTGTTGGGCCCTTGAGCAAGGCCCTTAACCCTCTTTGCTCCAGTGGTGCTGTATCATTGCTGAGCACAACCCAAGTTGGGATATGCCAAGAGAGAATGTGACTGTGCTGTAATGTAGATATGACAAAAATAAAGGCTTCTATTCTATACACTCTCAGTGGCCCTTAGCCTCTTTTTTTACCATACAGAATACTGCCGGACTTTCCCAAATAGTGAAATCCCTATCCCAAAGCCACAGAAGCCATTCAACGCTGGATTAACTTTCACTAATCCACATAGTCGTGACCAGTCAATGCGATTGTGACGCACTCAGGTCACGTCCCCGAGCTCGTGCTGGATCTCTAATGATCCTGACATCCTGTGTTAGAAGAACCAGACTACTCTGGGGCATGGTAATCCCACTGGGTGTCCTACTTTACCCATGCTGCTTAGCGTTATCTAACAAATCATTGCACACTAAACAGCAGAGCCGAGGATTAACCAACACAAACATACACTGAATAAAATCTATAAAATAGCCATATATCTAATAACAAAAACAAATATCATTATATATAGAAAAGAATACGTTTGAGTGGAAATGTGTATGTTGTATTGATTGAAAGCAGCCTTTATCATGAGCAGTACAAAAGTCAATACTGGGTTTGTTCATGTTTAGACACAGATCAATAGCAGGCAAGTTTATCTGCTTTTTTTTTTACATTTCTGCATTGTAATATATCGACAGTGTCAAGTTTTCTCAGATGAAATACTCATAATTTAGTTTGACCCAGATTTTTATGTATATGATAGGATTCACGACTGTGGTGTGTGTGTGTGTGTGTGTGTGTGTGTGTGTGTGTGTGTGTGTGTGTGGTGTGTGTGTGTGTGTGTGGGTGTTTGTGTGCACATGTACAAGTGTATGTGCACTGTAAGTACACAGACATGGCTGATACACTGCAAACATGACAGCAGTCACGTTGTGTGGGGAATGACAGGTCTGGCCATGCTCACCTATCTCATAGTTTTTTCACCTCAGTCAACACTAACAGATCAGTGTCTGTTCCAATTAGCAGAAAGGTGACACCCTGACACATTTCTGATGCAAACGCTAACATTATTCTGAAACTAGTCATTTCCCCCATTCACCAGATTTCACATCAGGATGTATTAATCACAGGATGTATTAAATAGAATCACACACATAGCTAAACACCTATCTGGCTTTTACTCACACTTCAGAGATCATTCATTTACTATTGAGTAACTATTACTATGTGAACCCCACCATTGTGCTGCACCCACATTTCATTTGGAATATCTTAGAATTGTTTTGTGTGTAATGATGAATCAGAATAAGTAAAAGAATTAAAATTAGTATCCATGTCAAAAAGATTCAGAGTCTCTGTGTGAAATTCAGAATTAGAATCTGAGTCAGTTTCGGAATCAATATAAGAAAGGGACTCACTTCTTGAACCTGGATATATTATCTATACAAGATATACCTGGATATATTATCTATATTATCTATATTATCTATATATTGAGAATAACACATTCAATAATTTTACCATGCATATGTGTAGTGTAAAAGGGCCAAAAGCAAGATGTGTCTTTTTGCTTCTGAAGACTATTCATTTCAATGATACAAGATTGACAGTGGTCCACATTAAAACAAAGTTATATTTTTTTATTAAACCCTATGTATTCACACTTACAGCATATCTATTTATTTTTGCCATTAATTGTATATTTTTTATTATTTCTGGTTCATATTTATTTGTTTATGTTCTGTAAATGGGTTCCAGTGAACACTACATAACCTGCAGGAGTAAACTCTAAATGGGACAAAGCTTTACAGGTTTATTAACTATATTAAGAATATTTTATAGTCCATATATTTATAATTCATAGACTGGCTGAAAGCATGGTTAAACCACTGTGGTGTAAAAAAAATATATATATATTTTGATCCATTTCCATAAATAAGTGGATCATTACACTTCACTTCGTCTAAGATTAAAGCTGACAATTTGACAGGTGAAATATAATAGCAGGAATTTTAATCAGTGTTTTGTTTGCCAGTGTGTCATATCTAATCAGATAACTTGCAATAATGCAGAGCTTTACTAAATGAAAGAGTGTGGGAGAGGTCACTAGGATGGACAGAGACATGCAGGAAGTTTACAAGTTTTTGAATATTTTAAACAAGAATTTGAATATTAATTGGCGTTTCTATTAGAGCTATTATAATACGCTATTGTCTTCTTAAAAGTATAAGTGTCATATTAGGTTGTTTTACACACACACACTCATCCACACACACCCATCCACACACACACACACACACACACACACACACACACACACACACACACACACACATATTTGTACCTTGAGATAATTTAGCATAGCATAGTCTATCCAACGAGTGTCATGTTTAAGAAGGTAGGATGAAACCAGAGAACAGAGAGGAAATTCACAGAGACATGGGGAGAAAACACATGAGGATCAAACCGGGGACACTGCAGCTGTGAGGCAGTGACTTGACTAGCCTTGTGAAATAAAAAAAAAAAAGAAAAAGGAAAGAAAAAAAAAAAAAAAAAAACAGACATTACAGTAAGTGAGCTCTGTGTTGGAAACGCGATCTGTTACAACGTCATTAATGATGCAACTTCCTTTATGAAATATACAACAAAGTAAGTAAACGGAACTCACTGCTACAAAGGCAAACATGAAATTATTTGTTATGTCTCCGCTAAAGTGTTCTAATCTATATTTCCTATATTTCTAGAAAAGCCTTTAGCTTTTTTTTTTTTTAACAGAAAAGCCTTTAGCTCATTTCCCTTCTTTCTCATACCTTCATTTAAAATCATCTGATTCTCTAAAAGCTAAGAGCTTTAATCCACAGTCCATTAACGCGCCTCAAGAGTTATGTTGATTTACTATATATAAATATTAGCCTAGCTTGTCACAAGATGCTTTGTAAAAAGAGATAGTATTGAACGTGATTGTGCCTTTGGAGCAGCCACCAAATCTTTCAGATGGCATATTGTGCAGTTCAGCTTTTGATTGGACAAGTGGTGATATTTAGTGTAAGAGCACTCGTATGTTTCCCTGATTGCATTTCAATTTCAAGTTTATTTGTATAGTGCTTTTTACAATTGACATTGTCTCAAAGCAGCTTTAAAAGCAGAACATAAACATAGAAGAAAAGGTTAATATAACGAATAATATAAAGATTAATAGAATACAAAATTCAAGATTAATATTAGATATATTTAGTTCACGATGTGTATGAATTTATCCCCAATGTGTAAGTCTGAGGTGACTCAGGCAGCAGTGGCAAGGAAAAACTCCCTTAGACGGTAAAGGAAGAAACCTTCAGAGGAACCAGACTCAAAGGGGAACCTCATCCTCATATGGGTGACACTGCAGGGTGTGATTATAAATATACAGTCTGACAAATGTTGTATTGAATCAGGCCTCTTATTGCATCAGGCCTCTCATCTGTGTTCACTACATTAACTTTCAGTTCTAGCCTGAGTTCTTTACGATACTTACTGGCACTTCTGGGCTGTCGACATCTGAAATGTCAGTGACCCAAGTTAAATTTTTCTGAATAGAATTACATAAAATTAAACATCACACTCTCAATCATGCTGCTGTACTGAACGTTAAATACGGCTTTGATTATCTGTACAACTTGCGTCTACGCCCAAATCACAGCACTCGCTCATTCTTGTGTAATATCACTTAACTACATCACTTCTAGTTTGCATTCCCACTTGTTAATGGTGCAAATCTTTGTCTTGCTGTCCCCATTCCCCGTAATGACAGTTTGCATGAAGTAACAGACACAGAAGCTTTCCACAGTAGAAACTTTGCATTTATTTAATTTCATTCTTAAAGGAACACATAATTAAATAATAAGTAGACAGACAACTTTCCTTGCAGTAGAAAACAGACAAACACCAGTGTCCAGCCCTTTTACACAATCAACATACATATTCCATCTCTAAAATACACAGCAGCTAACACACGTCAGCCATTTTCATTAAAATGATTCACATTCATTCGTTCACATTGATCAGACTGTTGTTCCTTTAAACGGAGGACAGGAAGCAGACATGAGAAACACATCTCAAATACTCCACACATTTAGATCTGGAGTACTACACTTACCAACACTTGCAACAGGTAACATTCGATATCCCTTATTTTCATCTCACATACAAATGAAATAATGCAGAAAAAAAAAACACAATTCACAGCAGCATACATGAAGAAAGGAACCATGGCAGAAAGTCAAGTGTGTGCAATAAAGAGCTATACAGTACGAACTGAACAGAAGGAGGAAAAGGTGCATGGATAATAATGCTTCATGATCAGCAGTATATTACACGCGTGCCCATAATAACATACACGTTTTAGATTATTGCTTCTGCTGCAAGAAAGGTGACCAATACAGCGGTACTACAAAATACATAAACTTCAATATGAAGCACCTTCAGCTTGTACCAAATGATTCCACTTTCATGCTATTTAGTTTAAAGGCATCTTACACAGTGCAAAGTTCTTGGTTTATAATGGAAGAACAGCCAGATGTTCCCCCCTGGCTGAACGCATGGTGTTTCAGAGTGACCGCGGGGAAGACGAATTCTTTCTCCCGATGCTGCAGACATCAGTTCAACAGAATAACTCGTATCGAGTCTATTAGACACAAACTATTGCACGACATTGACGTTTCAGAGGTGCATCTTATTTGTGGGAGAAGAAAAAGGAAAAAAAAAAAAAAGTCTGTATTTTTTTTTCTAAAGCACTGCCGCAAATAAGGGATTTATTGCATCACAATTCTAACCTTGGGAATTCTTTAGTGCACAGAAAGGTTAGGAGAAATTACATTCATTCAGTTTTATAGTGTTAAAGGTAGTTAGCATTTGACTCAAAATGACTAAACGTTTCAATTCAATTCACTTCCAAATCTGCCAAAATTCTGAACACTGGACAGTTTAAACAGGAAATACATCCAATATGATCAGCGTCAAAGGCTCAGCATTTCATTTTTTAAGTTTGTCATTTAAACTCTTCCCCTAAATTTATTTACTAGTAGAATTTCACTCTACATCAGGTAAATTCTGCATTTCTAGCACCTCCTCCAAGAAGTGATTCTACACACGCCTTTTTTTTTGTCACCATTTTGAGGCAGCATGTACCCTCACCAGTAGGGGGAATTTTCAATTCTCCCCCAACTCTGCCACTCTGGAAAGAAACCACTAGAGGTCCTTGGGCTCCCAAACTGATCAAACTCCATCTCAGGCTTTTTGTTGGTGTTTCTGGTTTCATACACTGTTTTCTGAGTGACATGTTTGGTCTGGTTGTGGTCATTATCTGCATGAGCCAATCTGTAGTTCTTCCCGTCGTTATTATCCCAGTGTGTCTCCTCGTTAGCGCTGTAGGAGATGCAGAACTCCACCTGATCCTCGTGCGGCACAGAACTCGGCAGAGCAACGGTGAAGGAAAAGGTGTCGATGTCTGCGCACCCATAAACATTGTTCATATACACACAAGGAATGTCCTCGTAGCTTTTCCATGAATCAAAAGTTATCCGGACATGAACAGCCTTCGCAAAGCTTATGTTACAAACTTTTATAGTGCCCATGAGAGATCTGTCCTGGATTACACAGTTCTCCAAACATACCAGGCTCTTCTTGAGACGGTTCCGAAAGTCCAGGTAGTCTGCAGCAGGCTGAGGGAAGTCCAAAACAAAGCTATTCTCCTTCTCCACCTTCAGGCCCACAATTGCTTCCTCCAAGTCGGACATCTCAAACTGCAAGTCTGTAGGTAAGAGGGACTCTTCTTCAAAGTCCTTGAAGACATGGATCGCGGTTAGTGACATGCCTTTGGAGTCAGCAAAAATCACTCTTTTCTTAGCTTTGCCTTTAGGGCTTTTCCATCCTCGGTTGGTGGCCTCCACCTTGGTCTTGGAGCTGATGCATGATCTCAGTGGCTTGAAGGGCTTGACCAAGTTTCTGGACTTATAGTGCTCATAGGAACCAAGGAAGCTGCGAAGGGGTGGAGAATGAGCCAGACAGATTCTCATGGCCACATCCACAGGCATGATCGGAGATGGCATCGGTCTGGGGTTCAAGATGTGCAAAACTCTGTTTTGTAAAAGAAAAAAAGAAAAAAAAAAAAACATACATGAATAAGTAAAGCAAGGGCTGAGCAAAAGTAAAGTCTGCAGCAGTAAAACACATCTACAGCTAAGTCTTTTCAGAACTGTTCTAAATATTTAGTTATTTAAAGAAATGTTAACATTAGAGTCATTTGTCCTGCACCTCTGTAGCCTGCAAACAGGAAATACAATCTGATCAGGTGAAACCTTACAGAAGTTCTAAAATAGAAAAGAATTAGAATAAACTGAGGTGAAATATAGTCATGCTAGTTATTTATTTGATATTAAACTCCATCTTAATGGTTATTTCGGCTAGACAGCTGTTTAAAGAGGCTTTATGTTTATTTAAACTGTTTATATTTTACATTTTAAAGCTGTGTGAAAGTGAAAAAGAGGTGAAAGTGATTTTTTTACTATATATTTGAATCGATTGACTTTACTCAATCTGTGAGAGCTTATATAACGCTCACTCCACACGATTAACTTACACCTTATACACATAACACGGTTAAAAGTATCGGTTCTTAAAATAAGTTACTAATACTGAACTGAATCCACTTGAAACGCACCGTGAACTCAAACCCGACTCTTTAACTCATTGACTCTCCGGAGTCATGACTCACTCTTCTTACCTGGTGCAGTTCATTCGTAAACGCTGTAAACCCCGAAACGACGAAAATATTTGCTCCCCCACAAATTAATTTCACAGCGCAAAAAAACAACAACCCTTTTTTTCAATACGCTTCAGGTCATGATAAAAGAGAGAAAAGAGTCGGTTTAGTCGGCACGCCCCCCCTCAGAGATCAACTGCGTGGTGAATGTGGAGCAGATTTCAACCGCTTCTCTAACTCTTTTTGGGCGCATGGGCTTTGTGGTCTCATTACGTTGACCAATCAGAAAACAGTTAAACAAAGCTTTCAACCAATCAGCGTGCATAAAGAAATCACTCTCGGGGCGCATGCTATAGGAAGTGAGCCAGCTAGTGAAAGGCGGAAGAGACCCTGAAGATAAGGACCTCTACTGGGCGCCTAGGGAAATGTGGGACAATGTAAATTTCTGTTTATAATATTTTTTTCCCCTCACAAATTAAATAGCAGTTTCTCAAGAGAAACACCATATTTCTTAATTTAGCAGTTTTACTCCATAGAGATAAAAGAGGGAGCTTTTTGATATGTACACAAAGCCAGTAGGAGCTGCTTTAGAAAGGTTTAATATCATCTGCATGGACCTAATATCATCTGCATGGCCCACTTTTACTTTCCAGGCTTTAAAAAGCAGGATTTTTTTTTCATCGATGGCAATACAGATGAATAAAGGCTTCAATTGCACCTGCAGTTACACAATTTCTGAGTCATGTACCCTGGCAGATGAGCAGCTGCAATAGCAGACAGACCACGGTTACCCAGAGCTGATACTGGAATTGCATTACATATCAGTGCTGTGTGCCTTTTTCCCCACACTGTTTCTCAGTTTATTTGCCTGACACACCCACTATAACTTGATAGGCTTGTTCACAAGATCTGAGTCAGGAAAAGCATTTGAGTGAAATATAAAGGAAGATGTCACTTACATCAGTCATTAGTAAATTTCACCATAGCACATGTTCAATACACTAAACACAAGTCACCCTTGAGAAAATGCTCATTCAAATCAGGACTAGATAGACAGCTGGAATGAGAAATACACAATCAGGACACCATGCTATAATAGAAATAACTAACACAGCCTATTTTGTTTTATACTATATAATAAGGTGTTGTTTATCAGACAGACTGATGGAGTTTATGACACATAGATGCATGTCAGAAATAAAGCTTTGCATTGTGCATTCTTCAGCAATCATATTTAACTGAAATGCTCGCAGCTGTCAGCTCACTAAAATAAATGTTTGTGACTTAAAATACTGAAGCAGTGGCTTCAAGTCAGATCTGGTCAAGTTGGGTAACTAAGCGCCGGAAAGCCAAGGTTTACCCATTACTTTCCTGGCTGTAATACTTGCATACTTTCACAGTGGTGAAGCATTTCCCTCTGAGCTTTTTCCCCACTGCACAAACTAATAGCTTTGTTTGACAATGCGGTGACTTAAAAAGACAAAATGCCTAACAGATCATGTCATGTGTATCCAGATCAGTGAGAAATAATACATTTTAATGCTCTGAAATATGAAATGGATGTTATTAGATGGTAAATTAATGATTATAGTTACCTCCTACATTACCTCCTCTGGCTGTTTATGGGTGACCTTATATGACTTTGGGTAGCCTTAAACGAACTGGAATGACCAGTTCAGTGTATAAATATCAAGCCCTGATAATGCATGATACTGCAAGATATGACTTGTGTATCTCCAGACTTGAAACTGGTAAGATATTTTGATAGACATGGCTCTCGTTAGTAGGCTAGTAGAAATAAATTTGGCTGGCTTTCCCGTACAAATTTATAGTTATAGCAGCTTTGAAAAAAGCAATCCTTGATCACTTTGAAGGTACTAAGACAACAAAGTAATTTCTAGACACAGTTATAAGTGATTCTCTATTCTCTAATATGCCACTTTAGACTTTTTCTATAAATATAACTCAGTAGATAAACAAAGAGTCATATGAAATATTTGGTTTACCTTTAAAGATGTTAATACATCCACTTTTTCCAGTAATGTTTCAGTTGTGCTTTTCTCTGAAGGTGCACAGTGATCACAACGACACACAATTTACACAATAACCACAAATACAGCCTCCCCCAGTCTACTGCTTCACTAGACTTTCAAAACAGGAAGTTCCTTGTCACCGTGCCTGCTTTGTGTATCTCACTAGCATATTGCTTACTGCTTTACTGTAATAACACATCACAACATGAGTAAAAAGCTCAGAGTTGTTTATGGTGCAGAAGTTTAGGTGCATGCATCAGATATTCTAAACCTATGGTTCAACTTTGGCATCTGCTGTTATGAATGCTGGCACGACTTTGACAAATGAATAGAAGGGAATTGTTTTCATGGTAGATGGATGATATCCTAAATGACAAGGAGAACAATACGGGGTGGGAGACCATTTCACTTCATATCTGTATATGAATAGCTGATTGCTTGCCAAAATACTGGTGCTGACAATTTACATCAACACCATAGGACTATTAATAATTAGCCTTGCATGAAAAGGTATAATAACATTTTCAAGCTTTGTTTAAAGCCACAGTGCTGAGTTACCTAAATTGCAACCTAGCGTAGTCTTTGTGTTAACCTAGACTTTACTTTAAGAAAGCATGGTCATGTACATTCACTGAGTGCATTGTTAGGAACACTATACTAATACTGGGTAGGGCCTCGGTGTGCTTTCAAAACAACATGGATTACATGGATGCATTCTACAAGATGGTGGAAACATTGCTTTGAGGTTCTGGTTCATGTTGATGTGACCATATCACACAGTTCAGTGCAGATTCTGCAGCTGCACTTTCCTGCTGTGAATCTCTCATTCTCTCACAACCCAAAGGTGTTTTATTGAATTCAGAACTGGTGACTGAATGCCACTGAAAAATACAGAAGTCACTGTCATGTTCATGAAACCTTTTGCTTTTGCTTTTGCTATGCTGTAAGTCACCGTTAGAAGTTAGAAGATGGTCAATTGTGGCCATGAAGGGATGCACATGTTCAGCAACAATACTCAAACTGTGGCATTCAAACGATGATTGATTTATATTTACGAAGAAAGAAAACATTCACCACACCATTACACCACCTCCACCAACCTGGACTGTTGTTACAAGGCAGGTTTGGTTGTGGATGCTATCTGTGTGCCTCAGCAGAAGACCAGAATAAAACATTTTCCTGTCCAGTTTAATCTGTGAGCCCATTGCAGCCATAGCTTTTACTTCTTGACTGACAGGAATGGAAAACGATGTGGTCTGCTGCTGTTGCAGTCCCTCAAGTTTTGATGTGTTGTTCAGTCTGAGATACTTTTCTGCTCACCACAGAGTTATTACCTTAGCTACTGTAGCCTTTCTGTCAGCTCATCAACAAGGCACTTTGGTCTGCAGAACTGATAATCACTGGATGTCATTTCTTTATTGCACTATCCTGAATAAATTTTAGAGACTGTTGGGTGTGAAAATCCCAAATCAGCAATCAGAAATATTCGACCCATCACTAACGTTCATGCCACAGTCTAAACCACTGAGATCACATTTTTTTCTGATGGTTGATACTGTATGAACATTACTCTTTTTTTTAAATAAGCTGTTGCTCTATATTTTTCTGATTTTATGCATTGCATCTCTGCCACATGACTGGCTGTTTATATAAATGCATGAATGTAAGTGTACAGCTGTTCCTAGTAAAGTGCTCCATGAGTGTATGTGGCATTTGGATTTGTATGTGTGATGTTATGACCTTCTTGTTATGCCCAGTGAAGTGAAATTGTAATGCTACAACAAAGACATACAAAGAATCTGTAACAGTTATGTGCCTCCACCTTTGTGGTGACAGTCTGGGAAAGGAACACATACTCTTGGCCTAATAGCATATGCTTGTACCATATATTTTTACTTGTGTGTAGAACTGGATAAAACAGGATCTGTAGTTATCCAAGTTCACCCAAATAGGTTAACTGATTTATTGACCTTGCAAGGTTCTAAGAGTAAAAGTAAAAAAGCATTGTATTACACACTAAACCCAGTACAGACCTTATGATATGGTTGGTGGCTTTCTGATCATTATAATAACCGCTCAACTGTCAAGGAGAAATAAGGTTTGGAACCCATTTCTATCTACACAAAGATATATAAGGTGAATGACTTTATGATCATGGCCTAGAGAAGGACCAGGCACTTGCCTCCTATGACATTCCACTCAACAAGTTTTAATAATCTCATGGTCATTACAGATGTGTCCATGATCCAGTCAGAACTAAACTATAATGATCACAGAAGGATTGCTGTAGCAAATACATGTCACAAAGACAGTCATTTATTGGCTTTCTTGGAAGATCTTGGCATGTGTATGCATATGTGCTATATGCAAATGGTATTCATAGCCCTGGGCGGTTAGGAAGAGTGAAATACTGTAGAATTGTGTGAGTGCTACCATCGAGGCAGGATTGTTTTAATCATGTCACATTCATACTTAACCCAAAACAATATGATTTGCAAGCTTTCTGTTAAAAGGAGAAGAAAAGGGGAGAGACATGACAAACCATGATCAACATATACTGTACTTCTGTCTGTACATCAGAACTTTTCAACATTCACCATGCTGATGATTGTGCAGTTCAGACCGCTCAGGTCTCACTCAAGCATGAGTGGACCCCATATTAGAGGCTTCCCATCCTATACTATCTGTTAGGATAAAAAAAAGAGAGCAGCTAAGGACATACGGCTGTTACAGTTTCTACAGCGATGGCGTTTTTTGAGCACTGTGATGGACCCACACTTGGCAAGCATCCTAGGACTGTTGAAATCGGGACTGTGTTACATACTTTGGTGATATTTGTGCAGTGATTGCAAGACTAAAAATAAACCAGAGAAATAATCAGCCCATGTACCATATTATCAGGCCATATACCACAGTAAAATCAGCATTTCAGTAACAGTAAAACATGAGGACAGGTTTTATATATATATATATATATATATGGATAGATAGATAGATAGATAGATAGATAGATAGATAGATAGATAGATAGATAGATAGATAGATAGAATTATATATAATTCTGCTTTGGTAGAGTCTAAACAGCACATGTCCTATAGCACCATCTATTGCCAGACAGCAAAATAATACAAATTTATTTACATCAATACCCAATTTTTTCAGATTCACACTTTATTAGAGTTCATCACTTTATCTCATCTTCTTACACATTCATATAAAAATAAGAGATTTCCAATATCATGCCCATAACTATGTACTAGAACACGTCAGTTCAATGTAAAGAATAAGACATTCTAATGGTTATAAGGCCATAGCATACCATTATTACTTGACCCCAAGGTTTGAACATACCTCATTCCTGAGTATTATGATTTTGTTGGATATCATGTTAAAATTTAAATATTGATATCCTGTAACATTTTGGCAACTTAAGATAATCAAGATAGTCGCTCGTGGTTATAGTTTTTAAATACTAAAGGATTCATTAACATTAATGAACAAAGGGTAAGTATCTTACTTATCAAACAATGTTCCCACTATGAGTTGCAAATATACATGTAATATGACGTAACATTATGAAACATTATGAAACTCTGGAATATACATATATATATATATATATATATATATATATATATATATATATATATATATATATATATATATATATATATATATATATATATATATATAATTATATATAGTCATCACATATAAACAGAATGCAGAATATGAAGTAAACATGACACATTTCTCCTTGAACATATTAGCACTGACCTCTCATATAGAAGTCTTCATGTAGAGAACAGCTAAGACATTCAATGTTCAATATAACATTATTTTTTATTATTTATAGAAGCATGAAAATGTACTTACTGACAACAATAATGCCTTCACATCAATTTTCAATCACTTCACAATCTTTCAGTAAAGTGACTATAGTGTGTGTAAGTTTGTGTGAGTTTCTTATTTCAAAACAATGGAATTTTATTATTGACTTCATTAACTAATAATTAACAGAAACACTCTGATTTTTACTACCTCTCTTTTATGTTACACTGCCATGTCCTTTTTGAAGGTACAGTATAGTGTGCTGTTAAAAGTCAGGATTGTAGCTGGGCTGCCTCTGTTCCTATCCTGCAGTTTTGCTCTGATTACACAACTCATGTATTTCTATTTGGGAGGAAAAATGTCAGGTAATATAGGACACTTCTTGGGATGTATGCTACCTACTGCCGTGCCTACCCAGGGAGCACTGGATGGTTCATGTATTCACACCTGGGTCAATATAACAAACACGACCCACCTACTGACAGTCTAGCATGTTAATGGACGGTGGAATTAAACCATAGAACAAGAAAGAAACCCACACAGATAAATAAGGGAAGGACATGTTACAGAGTGAGAAAGGATTCATGATCGGACCCAGCTGACTGGAACCCATTGTATCTCCGTCTCTAGTTGCTCGAGGATGCTCCTGAGCTCTGCACAAGCGCTGGTGGAGTCTTCTTTCACTAGGACCCGATCTACCAGGTGGCCGTACTGCAGCTCCAGCTGCTCAGCTGAATGACTCATCTCCTGAAGCTCTTCCTCCTTTAACACAGTGAGGGACAGAGAAAAATTTGAGCCAAACTAAGACTCTGTTGCATATAATTTATCATAATTTCACCTTCTTCTAATTGCCCAATACTTCTTTCATGTCCATTTCCATGAATTTGTAAACATGAGATTTAAAAGTACATCATATTGTATGTACTCATTTTTTGTTGAGTTCCTACCGTGAGCCCGCTGTCGCCTCCTGATGGTGATGTGGCTCTCCTGCAGTGGTGGGGGCTCTCAGGGATGAATGGCTTGACAAATATCACATAGGGCTTAAACTCAGCTGCACGAAGGATTTTTAGAGCCTGGTTATTTATAAAAGATGAAAATATTACAACAATTAGATATTAACCATATTGAAGTATCATGTGAGTGACAATTCAGACACAAAACACCAAATGAAAAAGTCATCTAGGGCAGGGAAATAACTCAGTCACTGAGGAACCAACTCCCAGTGCCAGTCCCAAGCCCAGATAAAATGTGAAGGTTACATCAGGAAGGACATCTGGTGTACAACCTTTTCCAAATCAAACTCTTTTTATTTTATTGCACATCTTTCAAAATATATAAAATAAATACATACAAATTGTCACTTTTTGTCACTCTCTGTCCCCAATACCCCTTCTGTTGTCTATTATTGCATTTAATTTCCATTTTGCTATTTATTTTCATTTCATTTTGTGTTTTGTGTGTGTGTGTGTGTGTGTGTGTGTGTGTGTGTGTGTGTGTGTGTGTGTGTGTGTGTGTGTGTGTGTGTGTGTGTGTGTGTGTGTGTGTAAGATATATTAATAAAACAATCTATAAAAAAAAAACCATCACTCTGTAATGTTATTTGGAACTTTGGCCAAGAAGGGCCCAATTCCAACATGTGTTGTGTGGCATTTGAATGTTTAGATGAAAGCAGCCCAGCTGTAAATGCACAGTCTCATCAAGGCTGTTTTTTGTGGCTGTGGTATGACAGTCAGATTCTGATTATTTTCTCAGTCTTATTCCGTGACAGTATGTGAGCCAGATAAAATGATTAGATCTGGCCACCACTGAACTGTTACTTATTTGATATTAGGAACATAAGATAATTTTTGCTGTTTAAAATACAAATGAACCAGGCCTTCAACAGTCTCCTCAAACATGTCATGTTTGATAACATTCAGTATCACAGCAGATATATGGATTGAGAGCACAAGAGAGATTGAGAAAGAGAGAGAGAAAAAACTTACCTCAGGTTGAACATCCACCAAACACATCTTATTTCTGGCCAATACACTCCGAACTGACTCCAAACTCGTTCCATATTGGTTATCCTTATATTCTCCATACTCAATAAACCTAAAGAAGCAGAACGTATAAAGATTAGTTCTGTACAATATTGTACATTTACTTACAGGATTTATTGCAGACAGCAAACATGACCAAGAGTGTAAGAATGTCTTATCTTCCAGGAAAACACACTTGTTACTTTGAATGTCTGCTTCAAAGGCCTGCTTTGAGATGAAGTGGTAATCAACACCCTCTTTTTCATGGCTCTTCCTGGGTCGAGTGGTGTCTGTCAGAATATATGTAGAAACTGACGTTTCTTCATGTTCATTATAAAATAATGGAGCTTAAATAAAAGTATTACTGGTGAGTTCTGGATTTAATCTAGTAAACTGTGACACTGCGCTTCTCCTCTGTACACCTCTTTATTGTGTGTGATCAGTACAAACAGACTCACGTGGCACAGCTATTCCATATCGATGGGGGTTTTCAGCAATTACTCTTTGTTTCAGTTCATTGATTCGAGCACCCAGAGACCCTGAAGAAATAATTAGAGAAAAGGGGTAAGGAAGAAAACTGAATATTGCTTCTTCACTAATGGCCGAAATGACACAATGATATGGTTAAGATGGACAACAAGTATCTTGAAATTTCCTCTCACCGATTAACACCACCAGTCTGGGTTTGTCTGAAGGCTTCTGCTGATAGCGTGTGACCTCTTCATAAACAAGAAACTTGGATTCTCCGGATTCTGCAGTCTGAGAATCTTTAGGAGTGCTGTGTCGATCCTTGCGACTTAACCGGAAACTTCTTCTAAGACTTGCTGAAATCCAGCAGAATTCGATGTCATAAAGATCGTGAACAATATGTTCTTAACAATTATTGCATGAAATAAGCTTATATGGTGATCTGTTTGAAAGGGCATCACAAAGTAAGAGGTTAAAGAGAAAACACAATAATGGTGGGAGTGAGGTTAAGATGTGAGGTGAAGGAAGCTCCACTTTAACCTCTGAATTAATGTTTGCTTGCTTTTTCCCTTAAACAGCATTTAAAAAAATAAGAAGTGAATTATCCACACAACACAACCACCATTCTGAAGATGGGAAGTGCAGAAATGGGATGTGGTACCTGAATAGAATTCCCAGGAAAAGGCCTGACCACAGGTGGGTGCCACCGCCTTACACTTTGGAGAAACTACAACTAGTATTAGACCATCATCACAAACCCAACAGTGTTTTACTGGGAGCAGTGACAGAAAGCTAGCTAGCCATGCTGCAGACTATATTTAAAACAAAGCGTCTCCAGAATATAGCCATAAGTTCGAAGCGAACCTTTCACTTCTTAAAGCATGAACATGGCACACACACACATGACAAGCGCCAACAACAAGACAGACAGAAAAGCGGCCAGACATCAGCAAGGGTGTGAGCTATTCTTGTTGAACTATTGGTTGGACTTGATGGACGCAATACACATAATGTGTAACGTTTTTTTACTGCCACAATAAACATCACTAAATGCCAAAGCCACACCCAGCTTGAGTGTGTGTGCAAACAAGAGTGCTTTCTCACCTACCTATGTGTTGTCCACTGCCCTCACAGTCACAGTCCTCTAGGAAAAGGTAGGGGAGGAGACATGTGGAAAGGATGAGATGAAGGAAAGGAAGAATCAATAAGGAGCTGGGACATGTATAAGAGTATAGAGGCAATTTCATAAGCGGTTAGCAGGTTAGGTAAAGGGAGAAGGGGTTACACATCACAAGACATATGGTCAGGAAAACACAGAGCCGTCTCAAGTATTGTGTGGACCAGGGTCTGAGGAATGGGACTGTGCTTATAAATAATCAAACATAACTAGGGAATGTAAATGTTGTATGTTACAATGTTGTAATGTTATACACTTTTCTTAAATATATAGACTTGAACTGCAGCAGGTGTTTTACTAGGGAGTATTTCCTGTCTGACAGAGTAAGGAAGTGAGCAGCGTTATTACCACCTTCAAAAGCTGCCTCAACCTGCTGCTGCAATTCAATTCAAATAGTACATACATTACACTTTTTGTAGCACTTTTCAGATCAAAAAGCAGATTTGCAGAAATATATAAATTCAGGATATACATTATACATTTTAAATTGAAATCCCTCTCTAATAATCAAGTCAAAGGTGACAATGACAGCAAAGAAAAACTCCCTACACGATATCTGGAAGAAACTCTAGAGGAACCTGACTCAAAAAGGAACCAGATTATACATATTGTTCTCCTCTATAACTGTGTACTATAACGTCAAAAAGTGCATATGTGTAACCAGGAAATTCATTCTAGTTTCATGACAACTATTCATGATATTTGCAGACCAAAGCCATCTTCATGGTTTCTACTATAAGTGGTCCTATCCACAACAATCCCGTGTATCTCCAGGCTGTTCATGTGGAAGCATCACCAGCAGCACTGGATATTCCACTGCGATTTAGCAGCATATGTGGAATAAGCAGTCAGTATGTGAATTAGAATAAAATTGCCTAGGAGTTTATGTGGCTAGGGTTGATGACCCCAGATAAAATAAAATTTCAAAATAATATTTCAAAAGCATAAAATACTTTTATTTTTAAGCCACCAAAAGCCACCACTAAATTAAATGAGTAAATACAAATAAAATAAAGAGTCAATTTTTATCATTTTCTGTGCACTTTCTACTGTCTGGAGAAATTCCACACTACACTTTACTGATTCTTTCAGGATGTATCAAAAGAATTGCACTCCTTGATGCATAAAGCATGCTAATAATTGCTTGATCTAGAACGACAAAGTTGTCCTCTATGCTTCAAGTTCCTTTTAGCTTATAAACAAAAAACCTTGTTTTATGTAATTTCCAAATCACATACCTTTATCACAAGCCTGGTCATCTGTAGCAAGCAGAGTGAGAAAAGAATAACTGAAGCACCTGCTTCTGCACAAGATCACACCATCGTACAGTGAAAACTCCATGCACAAAATCTACAAAATCTACTTAATCTACTTGGAGGGGGCATGTATAATATGCACAATATACACTCACCATTCACTTTATTTGGACATAGAACTGTACTGTATCTGTTTATTCATGAAAGTAGGCACAATGCATACAATCATACAGATACAGGTAAAGAGCTTCATGTTCATCCATCAGAATAGTGAAAAATTGTGATCTCATGATTTTATGGCATGGAGAGATTTTTCCAGTCTTCAACTACCCAGTTTCAGAGAGGCTTAGCCAGTTTTTAGCTGAAGGGTGTGCAAACCGATGTGGTCTTCAGCTGTTGTTAAGCCTGTCTGCTTGACATGTTTGACATGTTGTGTGTTGTGAGATGCTTTTTCTTCTCACCACATTGAAAAGAATTGTTATTTAAGTTACCGTGTACAGGCATTCATAATAAAGTAGACAGTGAGTGTAGACATGATAACAGATGCTCTGAAACAAAGAAGGTGAAATTGCCTGAGGCTTGAACAGGAGGGTATTAATCTGAGAATGCTTTGACTTCTGTATGATTTTGGCAGCAGTAAAGCTCTGTTTCCATTTCAGACTGGCCAAGCATCTTGCTGTCAGATTAGGGGGACTAAAATAGACTCATAACGACACTGTTACTGTTCAGACTATACGTGTATATGGGTATAGGCCTGATGGTAAGGTTGTTTTAGATTACTTACAGGGGGGTGTTGCACTTGGTGACTTGGGACTTTGGTGACTTTGGTAAGTGCCAGTTTTCAGCTGATGTGTCAAGCGCCTGCTCGAATAATTAAGAGATAAAAGCAGATCCCAGTTGTAGAATTCAATATCTTGGACATATTTTAACTAGTGAATGCCCAGCTAAAATATCAGAGTAGTTTAAATCTAATGGTTACCACAGTGCATGTATAGAAGAGCTCACCTCTGTTGAAAGAGTTTTGATGGTATAAGACCAGCACGCAGGTTGCTATCACCCACGCGTTTGGCCTGCCACCATGTCGTGTCGTCCTGACTCACCACCTGCAGGATATCACCTCGCTGAAAAGGAAGTCCTGCCTCTTGGCAGGGTGTGGCCTTGTCTTCAAATGGGGTGTAGTCAAATAGGGCCCTTAAATAGACCTTGTAAACAAACCAGATAATATATGAGAACACAAATATGGGTCAAGTTCAATAACACTATAAGAATATTATATTAAATGAATGTATCCACTGAATTGTAGAAATCCTTGTGGATCGTAATGACTGATGCCATTCACCGTACTCTCCTTGTGTTTGTCCTCCTCCTTAATAGCAGGGATTATCTTCAGAGTAATGGAGCCTTGAGACTGAGACTGCAGACAGGGGTTAAAAAAGTATACAAATCATTCTTTCTTAAAACAACAACAGCAAGCGTAAATACCTGATCTGTGCATATAGTCTGCAGAATATAACTGATGATGGAGCATCTGTCTGTAGACTGCAGAAATGCGTACCAAGATTTGACTGATCTCATCAGGCCCCTTGTGGATGATGAGATTTCCATTGACTTCCCTGAGCTCATCTCCCACGTGCACCAGCCCTGTGGATATATTCACATTGCAATCAAATCAATAGCTTTCAAGATAGACATGATTTCTGGAACTCTGAAACTTTCAAACAAAAGGGTTGTGATATTCATAATTTGTCTTGTCTTAGGCCTTATTTTAGCAAGATATATCCCTGTGTCTCACCAGATTAAAGTTCCAGCAATCCTCAGGCATGAGAATTGGTGATCACTTGGCTATCACTTTGACTGATTGGATTGATTTACAAATGTATGTGATTGGATTGTGTGCACTCAAGGTGACACAGACTCCACATGTTTGTGTAAAACCATAGGATTCACATTAGATCAAAGCCGACAGTGTTGTCTGAGCATGTGCTTCAGTAGATTGAATAAGATTTACAAAAAATCTGACCTTTTGTACAAAGGAGTGGAAATGGTAGTTTTCAAAATGAATTAGTGAATAAATACTTTCCATATGAACATCACAGTTCAGAGCCCAGAGGCTATTGTGATATTTTATTAGGTTACTACCACATTATAATAGTGTTATAGGTGCAGACTGAAAGATTCTTTATCATTTCTTATGATAAACAGTATGAGCTAATGGTTGACTTTGTGAAGCAGTGTGTAAACCACAAAGGATTTGAATCAAAGGAGCAACAGAACAAAGGAACGAACGCTAAAGCCTCCTCAGTGTTTACATCTCCACAACTCTCTTAGTAGCCCTTACAGTCATCAAGAACAAATCCTCAGGAAGATGAGGAACCTCAACCGTCACCTGTGGATACTCACAAACTACAAAAAGTTGTGTAGTGGAATACATAATGGCCATCTGCATCCAGTCTTATATGACAACACCAGCATATAGTCAAGTCAAGAAGCTTTTATTGTCATTTCAACCATATATAGCTGTTGCAGTACATAGCGAAAAGAGACGATGTTTCTCCAGGATCATGATGCTACATAAAAACAAAGACAGGGCTAAGGACTTGTAAGTAGTCTTAGCCACATAAAGTGCAACTGTGCAACTTGGTGCAAACAGTGCAGGACAAGACAAACAAGACAGACAAATATTACTGAAGGTCTCTGGAGGAGATGGTTTTCTTACAGCAAAGAAAAGAACTGGTATGGCCCTAGCACAAATACATGACATTTATTACAAGGGATCCCACATAACCCAGCTACCATCTGCTTGGCTCTCTACCATCTGGTAGGTGGTACCAGACTCTTCAGTAACACAGATAGACTGAGGAATGAGGAAGTATCTATTCTAGAGTTGTTAAAATACTCACTGCCAGTCACACCACACTGGTCGTTACAGACGTATGTTTAAAACACATTTTCCAAGGCCATGACAAGTATTAGGCTTAAATGTTAAATGCATATATCTGTGTACATAGTGATTAACTGCTATAATGACAATACAAATGAATTAACCCGGATTGAATCATCTATTGTGGGTGGCACCATGGCATCTGCTGGATTCTGTATTAAAACATTTATTTACTTGGTATTGTTTTAACAGGATTTATTTGATCATACTCTGTTTTCTAAATGTAGACAGAGATACAGCATATTTGATATAGCTCCAGGGGAACAGGAGAAAAGCAGAAGAAGCAGGAGGAGGAAGTAATTAACTCACCACTGCGGTCAGCAGCCCCACCCCTCATAATTCTAGCGACCACCACTGCTCCAGTGACCTCGTCCCTGCGGATGGTTGCCCCCTAAACACCAAATGGATCAGTCACATAACAGATCATCACAGTCAAATCTGAGTGCAATCAAAGAATGCGCAAGCGATAATACTATATTGGTTTGTGTTCTAGCATTTACAATGTAAAATGCAATAATGCTACAAAATTAAGCATTTGAACACAAGTTCAGTGAAGACTGAGGAAGCACACTGATCTGATATATTGCAGCCACGACCAGATATAACGATCGTCTTTCTTTTATGAATGACAGTTAGTGCTGGACCAGCGAGTGTGAAGGACAGTCTGTGGTGGGCTGGTTCTGAGACTCACTAGAGGCTCCTTGCTCTTCACTAGACGAACAATTTTGATCGACTCCTCCTCCAGTTCATCTTCTAGATCATCAGGCAGTGGAGGCAGCACAGGGTCAAAGTTCTTTTGTGCTACTGTGTCGTGAACAGTTAGCACAGCCTGGTGAGACAGTACACAGAATCTCACACACACACATGCACACACACACACACACACACACACACACACACACACACACACACACACACACACACACACACACACACACACACACACACACACACACACACACACACACACACACACACACACAGGATGAGGATGAGCAGATGTAAATCTGACACACTGTCTGACAGTTGCCAATAGATGAGAAAAAGAGAGTGTATGTGAGAAAGAAAGGAGAGGAGGGTGGGGGGTTGTTTACAAAGAAGAGTGAAACTCAGCTTAATTAAAAGGCCATAAAATGCCTTTTACCAAGACGCTATTAACAACAGTGATAATATAGGAAAGTCTGTATCCTGGTAGTAAAATGTCAGTGTAGCTTTAAAAATCAGCGTCTGTAATCGAAAGCCATATAAATAGGGATATAAAAAGTGTTTGTGTGTGTGTGTGTGTGTGTGTGTGTGTGTGTGTGTGTGTGTGTGTGTGTGTGTGTATGTGCGTGCATATACCTTCACATGTGGAGTAGTCAGAAGCATAAGCAGCTCCTTCTCATCTCCTTCTAGTAGCCCACTCTGCAGCTCCTCAGCCACCTGTCAGACACAGCATATGCCTATATCACCAGTCATTTCTAATCATATTGCAGTAAACCATGTGGAGCTTTAAAGACCAGGAACTATGACTTTGCTAAGCAAGCTCATTATATAACTCTGAACTAAATGGAATGGTCAATTCATTAAGTAAATGTACCATGTCTAGCAGTCAAGGATGTCATTTGAGGCTGCAAATTCCAACTAAGCAGAAGCCATGGATAAATCTGGACATCCCTGATAAAAGTTAATTCATTAACAACTGAGGAGTGTAACACCATGGTACTACCTGTACCTGAACCTTTAACTGTTTAATTATTCAGATTAAACTCCCTCTGGGTGTGGCCTAACATGGAAGGCTTTTTTACAGCATTTGGCAGAACTTACATTTTATCTGTCTGGATTAAGGTTGGAAGTTAATCTACCACTGAGGGTTGATGGTTCTGGAAATGGACCACATGCTTCAATAAGTAAGCATCAGTTGTTAACTGAAGCACTCAAAAACACTGGGAAACCACCCAGAGGTAAAAATGACAGCTCTGTCAGCATGGTCTGGCTCCGACAGTTCATTTATCCTGTTGGGGATTCGGTTTCACGGAGAATGCTCCACCACCCAAAAAACATTGGCCCAGCACTGGTCCTATGGACTATTCGTATCTTTCCTACCTCCAAGCCCAACACTTATCACCTGGGACCTTTATTCAAGGAATGGTGAGAAGATAACGACATACTTACATCCTCTGCCAGGCAGGCAGCACTGTGGAACACCGGCGTTGGACTCTGCTGTTCGTACTGCCTGAGGCGGTCATGAATCTACAGTAAAGTCAAAGAACATGCTCAGGGCAAAACTTCCACACAGACACACATGGGGCACACAAAATGGGACACTATACACACTCTCATTAGGTAGCCAAGGCTCCTCTCACTGAAAACCTCTCGGAGGAACACCAGGTCCTCTTTGTGATTTGCTCCAGGGTGCAGCTGAGATGTGAGCAATGCTAGAATCTCATGTAGGCCTGGACAGAGAATGGAAAAACAGTAGTATTTACTTCCAGCAAGAACTATAGAACTGAAGTACAAACATGACTGACTGTGGTATCCAATTTCAAAGAAGTAAGGAAAGGAATATGACTAGCATGAAGCTCTTACCCATGTTGGCTGAGAGGACAGGCATGTCTCTCATTAAAACACAAAACACACAGGAAAGTAGACAGCAGGTGTTTCCCTTAAACTCTTCACGCTCTCCTTTCAGTCTCACACTGAGAATGAGCTCATCTGACAGTCCTGTAATACACAAAGAGAAAGTGATAATGACGTCCACCGCTGGCTGCTGTTTCTTAACAGTTTACTGCTACTGCATATAGATTATTATGGAGTAGTGTCGTTTTCTGAGATCTAAATTTTTTAAAGCAAAAATGTTGTGGGAAAAAAATTAATAGGCATTTTTGATGGAAAAAAAGGGATAATTCTGTTCTTGTGATCAGCATGAATGTGTGTGCAGTCAGGAGAAACATGATTACTTTAAATACGCTCCCAGGAGAAAGAAACTCAAGTCCTCGTGGCTCTTTAGTCAATATTCTAACGCTGCTTTCATGCAGACTGACTACTACAGATCACAAACAATTACAGTTTATGAACAGCGTTTTTGATTTTTTAAGTAACCTTAGAAACCCACAGCATTCACTGTTTTCATGCAACAATTGCACACAATCATCCAGCAATTTAACCTTTATATAAATCAGCAAAGGCAAATGGTTTTAATATACACTTATCACGCAATCTCTGTGCTCATACAGCATGAGTTTCCTGGAAGAGCTACTTGACCACAGGTAATCATTCACTCGGACTGATTATAATGAGCACCCTGCTGATGGAGACTGAAGGACAAATGAGCATGTAATGAAAAAAATCTTTTCTTAATGAAAAATAAAGCCTGTTTATCTCTGTTAGCATGATTGGCTCGGGACTGTATTGCCCACACTTGGTTGCTATCAGAGCTCAAATATATTTCATAAACATAACATTATGAATATTTGTTTTCCACATACGCATTATCCCATTGCTTCTTTTTTGATTTTTTAAAGAAGGCAGATGGCTCAATAATCCTAAAATGTAGGCCTTTTAATTTTAGTGGAGCTCATAAATAATTAATAAAAAAGAAAGGCAAGCAATAAAATACTGAGAATTAGTCAGACAATATCTGGGCAATATCCATCCACATTAGTAATGGTTGTGGTTTGAGCTTATTCAGCATTCATTCATCTTGACCACGAGCAGATTTGATGTAGATGCTCTATCCATACTAATCAATCCTGGTTGCATCTGATGATCCCAAATATCTCACAGTCTCTTTCTCTCTCTCTCTCTCTCTCTCTCTCTCTCTCTCTCTCTCTCTCTCTCTCTCTCTCTCTCTCTCTCTCTCTCTCTCTGTCTCTCTCTCTGTCTCTCTCACTCTCTCTGATTACAGGGTGCGATAAAAGGATTACACTGAGGGAATCTGCAAGCCGTTATGTTACAATTACAGCTGGTGGATTCTTACAGTGCATATGCCAAACTTTGACTAGACATGTATTTGATCAACTCATTCCCAAAACCTCAGTAATAAAATAAAGCTAGCGAAGAAAAAAAAAATCAACCTTATGTTGTTAATATCACATTAACCTATGTGCAGTGTTTCTCTTCCGTCCTCTTGTCCAGCCTGATCTGGGCAGTGGCACCAGGAGGGCTTCCTTTCAAATGATTCATGACTGGCATTGATGTGAGCGTCAGAAGGTCATTCTGCCATCACTCTGCCACCATCTGTCCCCTACACAACCACCACTTCCACCCTCCTCTGGTCTCTCACTAGTACTGAAAGCTTTGTTTGTTCATATGTTAATATTTCCCTTTTTGTTGCTTGTGAGTTGTGTGCATGTAAGTATCGTGTTAAGTGATGGCAAGGAGTGATTAAAAAAAAGACAAAAGACCTTAAGTCTGCCAGTACAACCACCTCACCTGGCACTGACACAGTAGCATACATCACACATTTGAAAGCATGCACATGCACATGCACAGATACACACTCTGTCATGCCATGATAAAAATGCCAGTGCAGGAAGAATGATCATGACACAAGGACTGCATGAGGGAGAAATGACTTGCAGCTACGTAATCTATACCTCTTCACTCCCTTCATGAGAAATCAGATCATTAGTCTAATTAAATTATAAGTAAATCCTAAGACCAGTTAAAGGCTGATAATGGCTATAGAAATCTTGGATGCTCTATCACACCTTAGTAGCTGATAGAAACATTATAACAGAGTCTCGTTCCTGTGCTCCATCAAAAAGCAAGCCAACCGAAAACACATTGCAGGATCCTTTTACAAGCTGAATCCCTGCTGCTCATTCTGTCTGTAAAGAGGATTATACACCCAGCCCACCCATGCCAGAGGGAAAAGCCCCCACATGTCTTACCTTGCCTGCCTCGTGCTTTGCTGTGTCTCTGAATGTGTGTGCGTCTGTGTAAGGAGGTGGTTCTTCTTCTGATGGAAGCTCCCTGTGTTGTGCCATAACAGTGACGGCTCTACTGCCTCGATCCACTATAAGGGCTTTGCCGATGCCTACTCCACTGCTGTGACTCCCTTCCCCCTCCCTCTCTCTTTTTTCTCTACATATACAGTCTTTAGCCTTGCCTTCATCACTTTCTCTCTCTATCACCATCCCCCACTAGCACTTTCATTGTGAGCTGATGGGAAGTGGATGCAATGTACTCATGTGTCTTTATTGTCCATCTCTGCTGTTCACACCCTCCTTCTTCACCCTTCAACTTCACGTTCAAGTTCTTTCAGTCAAACACCACCCCCTGTCCACCTCCAAGTTCTTTCAGTCAAACACCACCCACCGCCTTTACCCTCCATGAGTTCACAAGTGGTGAGAGAGCTTTGGTGTCTGTTGTTTGGGTAGACAGAGTCCGACGAGTATCAGCTAGAGATTGTTTTTTGGCATGTGACAATTTTTGAGAGGACTCTCTGTCCATGTGTATGTGCAGACACAGACACTAATACAGTATATCCCTGTTTTTGGCCTTTTGTTTAATCCTGTACTTCAGTATCATTTCATGAACAAGGCACATTCATCTGTACGTATCTCTTGAGAATATAATAAGACAACAAAAGAAAATGTCAACGGAATAGTAAGTTGGTTCCCATAATGTTTTAAAAAAAAAAAACCCTGAATAAATTACGTTTCTTTTTATTATATTTTTATTTATCTTTTCTTTTTATTATATTTTATTATTTATAATTATTAATTGCATTTATATTTAAATGTGATTTTTTATTATATCTGTATTATTTGTATTATATTATTCTATATACTTTTTAAATTATTAACTACATTTATATTTTTATTTAATTTTTTATTTTAAAAAGTTTTAATTAAAAAAAATAAATGAAAATTATATCAAATTAAAGGCAAAATTCAGATTCACTTTTATTTGTTACATACACAAACATATACAAAACAACATGCAGGGAAATGATTTATAGACTGTCCATATAATAAAAATAGCATCAATAAGAATAAAAATATACTTAGAATATAATTTACTATGCAAGGGGAAATTAAGAATCATATGGAAAAATATATAAACGTATGTCTGAAGGCAGATCGTAGTAGAACAGTATAAGTATTAGGAATAATGTGTGCAACTTTACTGTGTAGTGTAGTGTGTTGTGTAGACAAATCCAGAAAAGTGTTGACCTGGTTGATGGACTGAATGTCCTGTAGGAAGAAGTTCCTCTTCATTCTCTCTCTGTTTGCCTTCAAGGAGTGGAAACACCTTAACTTAGCCAAAGGAGTTTTTACTAGGTCAGTAAAAAGCTTGAAAAAAGCATCTCTGTCTTCCAGTTATTATAAATCATGATTCTTTTAAACACAATTAAATAAACACATTTTTTAACTAACGTTCTTTGTGACTGTGTGTAGAATTCAGACTTTCACACAATTTGACATAACTACAATTCTTAACGCAATATTTAAACCGATTTATGTTACAGTTCAGGTTAGTAGCCTCTAACTGACGTGTTACAGATAAATCACCTTCTAAATGTATTTACACATCATTTGTATATAACATACAGATTGTCTGTACTTTTTCAATAATATTCGATTTATCATGACAATGATTGATCATAATTATTCTGATCATTTTTCATACCATATTGACAAACAAACAAGAGAAGTATAGAAGTAGACACTCGCCTGTCATTTTATTAGAAAAACATGTGCTTGTTCATTCGTGCAGTTTTCCCATCAGCCAGAGCAATGTATAAAATCATGAGCTTCAGATATTGTACACTTCAGAATGGGGAAAAACATGATCATCTTGATTTAATCTCTTTTGTGCCAGATGGTCTGGTTTAAGTAATTCAGAAGCTGCTGATAGAAATGTGTAAAAAACTAAAACCATCTAGTTGAGAGAGGTCAGAGAAGAATTGTTATGCTAAGTTAGCAAACCTAGTACTTATATGTTCCTAATAAAATGACCTATTAGTGTATCCATCCATCCATCCACCCATCCATCCATCCACCCATTCATCCATCCATCCATCCATTCTCTACACCACTTATCCTACTAGGTTGCAAGGAACCTAGAGCCCAGGTGACTTGGGGTAGAAGGAAAGGGTACACCCTGGACAGAATGCCGGTCTATTGCAACTTCAAAATTTAAAATCTACTTGATAAGCAATTGACATTTGATTATTTGAAAATGCTAATGTGAAAAATCAACTCCTTGTATTAAAACATGTTCCCTTTAAAAAGAGAATAAATCCAAGTAGCTGATGCAACATCATTTCATGATGTAGAATCCAGAATGATTGGTAATAATTTAGATTCCTTTGATTCAGGACAGTGTGTGTGCCCTGTGATGGGTTGGCACTCCGTCCAGGGTGTATCCTGCCTTGATGCCCGATGACACCTGAGATAGGCATAGGCTCCCCGTGACCCGAGAAGTTCAGATAAGCATTAGAAAATGAGTGAGAGAGAGAGAGAGTGATTCAGGACAGTTCTCCTGATATTACATGGTCCAAAGCTATTTTCTGATTGTGGGCCAAGTCCGTTGAGTCCTCCAAAGAGAGCACATAACGATATTCACTATTTCTTAAATATGGATGACTCATGTTACAGCTTCCTAACTCAATTTCTTGCTTCTCTTATAATAAATCAGTGCTGAGCATGGGTATTAGACTTTTTTCTGAATCTGGCTTTCCTGAACATATCATCTCAACCAAACAATTTTTTTAAATTCCATCTTGCACAAATTATTGCTGAAATAAATTCCTTAACAGAGAACAATATCACTTCTTAACTTGGAATTATGTAGGTTCATAAAAAGTGCATTTATTAGAGGATATTTATGCCATCATTAAACATTTCTATATGACAGGAAAGGCAAAGTATGATAGAGTACAATGACATTAAATATCTAAAATTCAGTACAACTCTCACTGTCATGCACTCACACAGAATTTCCCTGACCTACATCTATGGCATATATATTTCTGGCATATATTATTGCCAACCCTTCCTTAAATGTCCACATTTTTTCCATATTATTTTAAGCTATTTAACATCTGTCTTTGGCTTTACATGTTTATTGATTTACATTACAGACCCATATGTTTAAGTGCACATGATCTATCTGCTTCAAAGTCCACTTCCTATATGCTTCCCAAAGCTCTGTAATGCAGCATCCCATATCACACAGTCCACTCATTCTCTCTCTCTCTCTCTCTCTCTCTCTCTCTCTCTCTCTCTCTCTCTCTCTCTCTCTCTCTCTCTCTCTCTCTCTCTCTCTCTCTCTCAATCTCTTTCTTCCCTGCTGTCTTACTCTCTACTGATGTCCAAGCTTTACAGCTGCTCTATATTTAGCTTATAGCAAACTGACAGAGTATGCTTTACACCATGAGGCTATAAGATATGAGTATATGAGTAGGAGTGACAAATAAACACATTTGGATCATCTTTAACCTCTGAAGGAGAAGCAAACTAGCACCTAGGTGTTGTCTGGTGTTGATCTATACCTCACTTGGGACAACACGCAAAAAAATTATAACACACGCAAAAAAATTCTCCGTCCAGGGTTTATTCCCACCTTCAGCCTTCTGTTCCAGGAGATCAGATGGCCCTCCAGAACCTTCTCAAACCTCCCCAAGATGAAGAACCTACTCAGGATGAATGAGTGAATAAATAATTGGGTTATGAGGTTATATGGCCTCATACAAGGTATTTTACTCAACCTCTACTAAAACAATACATTTCAGTATAATTTATTTTTAATATCTAAAATCCAGAACCTGCCCTCGCAAGCCTGGGTGTAAAGCAAGAACACACCCTGGATAAGCTATCAGGTTACCAGGTATATCAGGAAGAGACTGGACCAGGCAATGAGATATTAGCATGCTCACACCACACAATAACATTTCCAGCGTCTTGGATACATTGGATTTAAGGGCAATTGTGACTCTAGTGGTTAAGACTTTGGGTTGTTGTTTGAAAGGTTGGGGTTCAAGCCCCAGCACTACCAAGCTGCCACTGTTGGGCAATTGAACAACGCCCTTAATATTCCATGCTTCAGGGGTGCGGTATCATAAGCTGCCCCTGCACTCCAACTCCAACCTCCTCATTTGGGATATGTGAAGGAAAGATTTCCACTGTAATATATATGGTAATAATCAAGGCTTCTTCTATGCCCCGATTTCATTGCTGACTTTGTGGAGTTTTGCATGTTCTCCGTAATGTCTGTTTTCTCCTACAGTCCACAAATAAGCCAGGTTTTTGCCGAATCTAAATTAGCCAAATAATAATGAGCATGATAATAATGAGCATAGGTATGTGCATGGTACTCTGTAATTTTCAGTCCAATGCATGTTTCCACCTATGTTCCCTGGATGCAACATGGCACTTAAAGCAGTTACTGAAGAATAGATTGATGAACCAATACAAACCCGAGTCTGCATGCTTGTCTCAATTGCCCAAATAAGACTTACCTAGTAAAATAAAAGTGCATATTTAAAGAGAGCATCTGCAGAGAGGTGGTAAGGACATGAGATACAGTAGGATACTCACAGTTCTCAGTAAGTTGCAGAAATGTCCAGAACAACAATCACAATCTTCTAATCGCTTGTCTTTCTCCTGGAGTGGTCAGTTCCCAATGAAAACAGTACTTCCTGTAGGTTATATTGCTAGTTTATAGACTGGTATCTTTATTTTGGTGTGGTTTGAGTTGTGGAAATGCTGCAAATGATATTAATATTCAATTGTGATGAAAAATGTGGCTATGAAAAAATATGTGAAATTATGTCACAACTGTGAAATAAATAATTTGTATGAAAGTTGCTTCTGTATAATGGAGTATAATAGAGTAGTTGGAGTCTGTTATGTTGAAGAGAAAGGCTTGGCATTGTTTTCATTACAATGTTAATTTGCAGTGCAGAAAGCAAATGGGCTTTGAAAATGACCTATTACTAAGCTAAGCTTCTTAGGAAATGATGCTGCAGTGTCATCTATTATCTTTAAATTAAGCCTTTTCTTTTATTTGAAACACAAAATCTTTTAATCTTGCTGCAATGATATTTAGCATCGTTATACTGGACATCTTTTATCATCATCAACAGCCAACGTCAGCCAACATTTTCGGTGCATTGCAAAAAACACAGCCATCCCAGAAAGATCCACTATGATGAAAGAACACTAAGATTGCAATATTGTGAGTAATAGTGTCTGATACAGAAGATAATATAGGAGGAGAAATAGAGCATCAACATAATAGTGGACTTTTTTCATAAACAGATGAAGCTCACACTTGATTAAAATATTTATAAATGCATTACATAAAATAGATCCAGTAGAATGTGGAAAATATGTTAAATCATTGATTTGGTCCTAGCTGCAGAGCGTAGGCAGTCCCATGGTAAGTGCTGATTGGAAACTAGAAAACTGGAATTATTTCAAGGATGTAATCCATGCATAGCCATATGTCTTCTAGAAGTTTCTGCTGTTTGTTTCTGTTTATCTGATAATGTCAGAATGCCATTAAAGCCTTGGACTAAGCTTTATCCTGACAGACTGTGCCTGATTACCTACAGAGTCACACAGCTGCCCACACTTCTGCTTCTGCTACATGTACTACAACATACTGCCCTTCAAATCAGCAAGAAAGGAAGTGGCCTTAAATATAACGGTGTTAAAAAAAATTCAGCACTAATTCTATTCCATGCAAAATATCTGTACATTAATGAATGGATTCTACACAGCACTGGTATTAACGGAGGGTTAATATTAAGGTGCAGGCTGTCTTTTTATTTCTTTTATTTAAATTAAATACATGATCTCAATCTGTCAGTTGTAATTATTACCCTTCACAGTATGACTGATGACATTAACCTAATTAGATAAAGATGTCTAGACTGTGATGATGCCAGAGATAATATTTTGTACCATGCATGTTAAACAGATTTGTTTATTCCATATAGCACACATATTTGGGATGAACAGTGACAGTATGTGATTTAATGAAGCAAAAGACTGGATTTTTTTTAGCATTTTGAAAGCATCTGTGTCGCTCTGAATAGCTCCATGATTGCTGTTCATGTAAATAAGGGGTCTTCAAACATTTTCATTGATTGCATATAATTTACAATTTATTACATTTATAATAAATTTATTTTAAATTTATACAATTTATTTTATTAATTGTATAAACAGCCAGATATAAACGACAAGTTATACAAATATTAGGTTCATTATTTAAATATGTACTATACTATTTTGCCTTTTATCCAAGCCATATAGAGTATTATTCCTGACAATTCCATCAGCATAAATTATTAGTTAAATTTGGCACTGCTTAAAGATATGACTGAAATTTAAATGGAACTTTTCATTATGAATGTCATCAGTCGATCTCTATCAACCGTCATGGACTTTCTTATCACAGAAGTCTCAGGTATGCTAGAATCCAGTAAGATGATAGAAAATTCATGCCATGATTCAGTACTAATGATTCAGAACTAATCATTTACACTTAACAGTCACTTTATTAGAAAGACCAGTTACATTCACTCATTATTATAATAAGCCATTTAGCAACGCAGTTATAAAATTCTACAAGAAGGCATTTTGCCTCACTGAACTGCCACTCATTTTCTTTTGTGTGTGTATAAACTCTAGATAAATCCACATGAAATTCCCAGAGGATCAACATTTCGTGGAATACTCAGACCAGCCCTTCTTTTCACGAACAAACTCTAATCATTAAAACATTGTACACATTTATTAACATGTCAGAGTCTTTTTTTTGCCCTTTTACTAATACTTGTTTTTATTGCTTTGTGTATTCATCATTTACATAAATATATGCTTGTCTCATTTGAGTAGCACGTGCAACACAACAGCCATATTGATCTCAGTTATATATCTGTTTATACACTTTATATACCTAATTCCTATAGAATTTGCAGGAATAGTACTGTACACAATGTGTCATCACATTGTAAAGTCATTGAGTGACCACTTGTGCTTGTTTTGAAGTGGCTGTAACTAAGATTAATCCTGGGCGACGTTAACTCATAAAAACAGAAAAAATGGCAACAGCATAAATTAACAATTAAAACGGTAGACACAAGCAGCAAAAGCACAGTCTGATCATTCAGATTATTAGAAGGAATAAACAAACTACACTAAACAGTGACATCTCCTGGATCTGAATGGACCGTTATTTTAGCTCCAAGCAATTTAATCATAATATAATAAATTAACTTTTTTTTTTCTATTTGAATATGTGAGATTTATTTATTTATTTATTTATTTATTTATTTATTTATTTATTTATTTATTTATTTGCTGAAATCAAAAACAATAACAAAATTATGATTTAGTTTAAGATATTAAGATACATTCATGTGATCATGTAGCACTGAGCACATCTTGGGTATGTGCACATCTCAACTGTCCCATACACACACACACACACACACACACACACACACACACACACACACACACACACACACACACACACACACACACACACACACACACACACACACACACACACACACACACACACACACACACACACTTCCCTGATAGTAATGTTCTCCATTTGTCTTTGTCCATCATATAGTTCACTAAATGACTTTCTTTAATTATTTGCTTCATATCAACTAATAATTCACATGTTGCGGCTTGACACTTTAAAAATGTTTCCCACTTGTATCAATGCTTTTTATCGCATCATCTATATCGAGTTTCTGCTGTAGAAATCATTAGATTAAGCTCTATAAGCTGTAATATTAGTATCTGCGTATTTTGTCATCATATGCATCATAGTAAGGGTTTCTTGTGACCCTGGAGCCATCATAAGCTCCTGTGGCTGCATATCCTGTTCTAGAAGGTGTCTGGGTCTTATAGCTCCTTGTGTCTTCAGGGTAGTCATAGTTCCACATCTGGAACAAAACATTGAGCCATTTAAGCATTTTAGCCAATCAGAATGCATAGTGAGTGAAATATACTGAGTTTAATCAACAAATGTGAAGTGAATCCCATTTTAATCTGTCTGATTAAAATAACCTGAGACAGATCTTACCGCTGTGGTCTCTGTGCGATCTTTTGTCACCAGGGCATGTCTACTTCCACTGTCTGTCATCTCCAGATTGGTTGGTTGCCAACCAGAATTAGGGTTAACCCGTGGGATCCTGGGAATTCCTGCAGGTTTAGTGAACTCCAGATTGCCATTTGCGGGTATTTTTTCTGGAGATTTGGTCATTTTCTTTGACCTTTTTTAAAGGGCAAACACAAACAAGTATAACACATTTGTCTTATATAACATTGTCCCTAACATCATGGGCATATATAAACATATATTTATAGCAACTATTATGTTTTTTATAGGTAGTATGTGTGAGTCACATAACTGTCAACATTAAACTAACCTTTTTAAATTTTAACATTAAAAAAACAACAAACCCTCAATCCTGGCTCATTTAAATTGAAAACGTACACCAAATGCACATTTATGTAAGACTTTACAACAAAGCACATAGTTTGGCAGAACCTGAAGACCTGTAAAATGTGAAAGAAAAGAAGAAAAGGTTGCAATTCATGTTTAAGAAAAATTTTTTTTCTCTTTCATCCACTGTGAGTGAGAAGGTGGTTTAGAGGACTTTAATCAATGGGCCGTAGCATGATTTATTATTGCCACTACATCTGTCAGGACTTACTCGAACAGTTCCTTGCTAGACCATTGGGGTCGGGGGGTGGGCGGTAATTGTTTTATACATTGCACATTGTTACCATTTCCATTTCCTATTCTTTTCCCTCTCTCTCACCTCTCTCTTGTTTTCCATTTATGCATTGCTTTATATAAGTCTGTCACGTAGTCCCTGTATGGAAGTCCTAAGAGGCCATGCGTTATAATATTTGTTTCTTTCTTTCTTTCTTTCTTTCTTTCTTTCTTTCTTTCTTTCTTTCTTTCTTTCTTTCTTTCTTTCTTTCTTTCTTTCTTTCTTTCTTTCTTTCTTTCTTTCTTTCTTTCTTTCTGATCTGGACATAACAAAAGGTCACAACTTAATTTTCTCATGATCTCTGTATAAGTACAGTATATGTTTGTGGTTGGGGGCAAGTCATGGCCTAATGGTTAGAGAGTCTGAATCGTAATCCTAAGTTTGTGGGTTCGAGTCTCGGGCCAGCCACGACTGAGATGCCCTTGAGCAAGGCACCGAACCCCCCTACTGCTCCCCGGGCGCCGCAGAATTAATGGCTGCCCACTGCTCCGGGTGTGTGTTCACGGTGTGTGTGTGTGTGTGTGTGTGTGTGTGTGTGTGTTCATTGCTGTGTGTGTGCACTTTGGATGGGTCAAATGAAGAGAATGAATTCTGAGTATGGTTCACCATACTTAGCCATATGTCACGTCACTTAAATGCAACAAATGTGCATTAAAGTTTTTACTTTGTCCAGGGACTCATGTGATGGACAACTTCTATGTAAGTGTCTGACACTTAAGAAGAGGCTGTGATGTTTGCATCATTATCGTCGAAGACAATATAGCGACCCTACTGTGGTTAATCCAGCCGTTGTTTCTGAAAGCATGGTAAAAATAATGCATGGCCTTTTAGGACTTCCGTATATGTCACTGAAGTGAAATTTTTTTGTATTTACAGTAGACATAAACGTGATATGTGAGCTGAAAGGCCACCGCTTATTCAGGTTTTTATGTATAGTTATGTTCCATTTGTGTTATTTAAGTTTCCAGTCTATAGTCATATTTTGTTTCATTGTGTAAGTTATTATAGTCTTTATTTATGTTAATAAAAGTAGTGCAAGCACTGAATCTCTGCATTTGGGTCTGATCACCTAAATGTGGGAAACATGTGATGCTAAACCGTACAGTTTTGTAAATCTTGTTATGATAGGCTAGTTTTTTGGCTAGAATTGCCAATTACAATATCTCTGGGATATCTGATCATTTTAAAATTATAATTATAAAATTAATTTTATCATTGTGCAATGGGGAGTATTGTCAAAAAGTGTATTGTTGTGCAGGAACAAACATGTTTATCTAGCTGACACTGAGGCAAACTATTCATAACCCTGATTATAACCCTAAGCTAACATATGAAAAAATACTGCTAAAAGCTTTTTATATACTGTATTAATTATTTGGATCTGTCTTTTATCATTTCATTAGTTTACATGAAGTAGCTATAACATGTTTTATCTTTTTCTTTTATGCAGCTTGCTAGATGACAAGCCAATGAGGCATGTGAAATGAAGATCCTACTTAGGCCAAAACATATAGCCACATTATATCATTTTCTGTATATGCTGATTAGTAGATTTGCCCCACTCTATATTACCACCCCAATAAAATAAATCATGAACAAATCATTCTCTGTAGTATAACGTTCCCAAAACCATAATATAAACAAATTTCACATCAATTAGTTTGTTTTCTCTATACTTTACTATACAAAAAGTATCTTACCTCGTGTACAAGACAATAGCACCTGTGAGAGTGGCAAGAAATAGTGTACCCAAAACACAGGCGACCACAACCAGGATTAAGAGATATGCTGAAATGGCAAAGGTTTAAGATTAAAAGGTTTAAGATGTCCAAATGTCCAAATGTCTGACTCATTTTGAGTCAGTTTTAATTTTGCATTTTTTTTAAGGTCCTTTATATTAACTTACGATCTTCACAGTTGAAACCAGAAAATCCAAAAGCACATCTAACAAAAAAAAATTTTTTTTTGCATAAACAACTGATAATAAAAAATGCTTTCAATTCAAATTAAAGTTTGAAGGTCAAAACTTACAATTTACATTCTTCCTGATTCACTGCTTTCTGACCACTTGGACAGGCTGTGGAGGATCAAGAGTTATGGAAATGTAAAGCCCTGAATTATTTAAAGGATTTACTATTACAGTTTAGGCCAACATGAAATGTAACTTACCGGCACATGCCTGGTTTGTTTGCGTTATCTTGATATATCCATCCCTGCATGTGCATGAAGCTAGACCACTGCCGGGATCACAGTTTGTGCTTTCATCATGACAGTATCCTTTATTGCATATGTTGTCATCTGAAGAAGCACAAAATATCTAGTACTTTTTTTTTTACACACAAGAGAATACACGTAAATGCTGATAAACGTGATGATGTAAACAGAAAAGAGATGTAGACATACACATGACATTAGCGCCTAATAAAACCCCAGGCTTCTTAATTGCTTCACTTAAGTGTTTCTTTACAGTGTCTGCAGTAACCTCTGATGTGGGGCTGAAGAAATTCTCTACATCTGCTATCACACTGCCTTTTCTGCACATTGACACAGTAAGGAAAAATATATTGAAATACAATCATTTGATTAATCAGTTCTGATGTTCTGCACAGACAATATACTAATACATTCTATTAAAAGTCCAGTATTAAAAAAATACTTTAATCCCTTATTAGTAAATGCAGTTATTGGTTCCAAAGGATCATTTCATCTTAATTTCACCTTAAGTAAACATATATAGAGAAATATACTTACTTTAGACTCAACACTGTGGATCCAAGATAATCAATATCCTTGAAAGCATCCTGAAGCTGTTTTTAAATTTGTAGAGATCAGAGAAAGTTGTGTTATATGATTTATCTCTTCAATATTTTGAACCATGTAATGTCATACTTTATATTAGCCATATTAAGCAGATGTAGAGTCTGACTTAAGATTTAAATGTTCTTGATTCAAACAGCAGACTTAAATAAGTTTCAGGCACCTACCGCATTAAGAATTTCATCTGCTGTTTGTTTGAATATTAATGAGTTCTGGTCTTCCATTCCTTGCTGAAAGCTCTCTGCCAATTTTAACTCGGTTGGGAAAGTCTTTGCTGGAATGAAATTACATGTGAAAGCATAAATATGATGCATACTGCTCTGTCTTTATACAATTATATCTAACAGTTTTATTTACTGGACGATAAGCAAAAAAAATTACACACACTAAATCAACTCTTCAAAATACATAATTTATAATATAAAATATAGACATTCAAGGAGAGAGAAAGAAGACCAGTTCAAACAAACCTAGATAACAAACTTTCTGCACTTCATTGTAGAACAGTCCCGGTTGACACACACATGTGTAATTATGCAGGAGTTCTTGACAAGTGCTGCCAAATGGACAAGAGTTAGAGGCACATGGACCTGCAATGTATATCAAAAATGAGCAAAATACTCTTTCAATTTGATAACTAATTAAACAAAGAAAGTCAATAATAATAATGTTCTATAGTGTTGAATAACATGACTTAGGGTCAATTCCTTCTTACCTGGTGCAAGTGTAGTGGGAGCAGGTGTGGTTCCACCTTTAATGTGAACAAAAAAGTTCACCAAAAAGAGAGAAAAAAAATAGATATGAGTAAAGTTCAATAAACAGTAAAAATGACATTTGATTTGTTGGACAGGAATTTCTAACAGCTGCTATGTAAAGAACAGTAGTCAAGGCAATGGGACAAGCTAAGTATAAATTTATACAACTGAGCATTAAGAGCCTTACTCAGAGGCCCTGCAGTGTCAGTGGGATTAAAACTCATGACCTTCCCAACAAAAGACCAATGCCTTAACCACTAGGCTACCACATCCACAACTAAGCAGTGCATGTGACATTTAATTTGTTGGACAGGAGCTCTTCCAGTTTCTAATATATTACACTGTTAAAACAGAACCAGCTCTAATATCGATAGTGTAGATGAACATTACATGGTGTCCCAGTTCGGTCGTACCTGGTGCAGGTGTAGAAGGAGCAGATGTGGTTTCACCTACAAATTTAATAATAAAAAGAAACAAAAATAGAGGAGTAAATGAGTAAAATCAAACAAACAGTAAAAATGACATCTGGTTTGTTGGGCAGGAATTCCTAACAGCTGCTATGTAAAGAAGAGAAGTCAAGGCAATGGGACCAGCTAAGTATATCAATAATGGGAAAAACCCTTATAGTTTCAATATTTGAAACAAAACCAGCTCTAATATCCACAGTGTAGAAGAACATTACATGGTGTCCCAATTCTGCTTTACCTGGTGCAAGTGTAGAAGGAGCAGATGTGGTTTCACCTTTAAAGTGAACAAAAAAGTTATATGAAAAAGAGAAAAGAAACAAAAATAGATATGAGTAAAGTCAAATTTACATTTCTGTCATTTAGCAGACACCCTTATCCAGAGTGACTTACAATTTATACAACTGAGCTATTGAGGTTTAAGGGGCCCTGCAGTGGCAGCTTGGTGGACCTGGGATTCAAACTCATGACCTTCCAAACAGTAGTTCTTAACCACTAGGCTACCGCAGAAGGCGGATGTGACATTTTATTTGTTGGACAGGAGCTCTTCCAGTTTCTAGTATCTTACACTGTTAAAACAAAACCAGCTCTAATATCCACAGTGTAGAAGAACATTACATGGTGTCCCAATTCTGCTTTACCTGTTGCAGGTGTAATGGGAGCAGATGTGGCTTCCTCTTCACATTTGAAAATAAAGTTCAGCAAAAAGAGAAAAGAAACAAAAATAGATATGAGGAAAGTTAAATTCAATTTAATTCAGTTCAATTTAGTATTTATTTCTACTGTGCTTTTGACAGTGGACATTGTCTAAAAGCAGATTTACAGAACATGAAATACTTATATAGATTTATTTGCATTTATCCAGTTTAAGATATCTTAAACAAAACCAGCTCTAATATCCACAGTGTAGAAGAACATTACATGGTGTCCCAATTCTGCTTTACCTGTTACAGGTATAGTGGAAGCAGATGTGTCTTGCTCTTCACGTTTCATAATCAAGTTTATCAAAAAGAGAAAAGAAACAAAAATAGATATGAGTAAAGGCAAATTCAATTAAATTATTTTTTTATATAGCACTTTTGACAGTGGATATTGTCTCTAAAGCAGCTTCACAGGACATAAAATGTTTATTTGCATTTATTTATCCCTAATGAACAAGCCTGAGGTGACTGTGGCAAGGAAAAACTCCCTTAGAGCTCTAAATAAACAGTGGAAATGACACTGTTTGTTGGACAGGAATTCCTTACAGGTGCTGTGTAAAGTACAAGTAGTCAAGGCAAAAGGACCAGCTAAGTATATTAATAAAGAGAAAAACAAAACCAGCTCTAATATCCACAGTGTAGAAGAACATTACATGGTGTCCCAATTCTGCTTTACCTGTTACAGGTATAGTGGAAGCAGATGTGTCTTGTTCTTCACGTTTCATAATAAAGTTTATCAAAAAGAGAAAAGAAACAAAAAAAGATATGAGTAAAGGCAAATTCAATTCAATCAGTTGGAAGCAATTATTTTTTTTTTGTACAGTCATTTTAACAATGGACATTGTCTCAAAGTAACTTTACAGAACATAAAATATTTATGTAGATTTGCATTTATCCAGTTTCAGATATGTTAAACAAAACCAGCTCTAATATCCACAGTGTAGAAGAACATTACATGGTGTCCCAATTCTGCTTTACCTGTTACATGTGTAGTGGGAGTAGATGTGGCTGTCTCTTCACGTTTCATAATAAAGTTTATCAAAAAGAGAAAAGAAACAAAAATAGATATGAGTAAAGGCAAATTCAATTCAATAAATTTTTTATATAGCACTTTTGACAGTGGATATTGTCTCTAAAGCAGCTTCACAGGACATAAAATGTTCATTTGCATTTATTTATCCCTAATGAACAAGCCTGAGGTGACTGTGGCAAGGAAAAACTCCCTTAGAGCTCTAAATAAACAGTGGAAATGACACTTTGTTTGTTGGACAGGAATTCCTTACAGGTGCTGTGTAAAGTACAAGTAGTCAAGGCAAAGGGACCAGCTAAGTATATTAATAAAGAGAAAAACAAAACCAGCTCTAATATCCACAGTGTAGAAGAACATTACATGGTGTCCCAATTCTGCTTTACCTGTTACAGGTGTAGTGGGAGTAGATGTGGTTTCACCTTCACGTTTGAAAATAAAGTTCAGCAAAAAGAGAAAAGAAACAAAAATAGATATGAACAAAGTTAAATTCAATTTAATTCAGTTCAATTTAGTATTTATTTCTATTGTGCTTTTGACAGTGGACATTGTCTCAAAGCAGATTTACAGAAGAACATTACATGGTGTCCCAATTCTGCTTTACCTGTTACAGGTATAGTGGAAGCAGATGTGTTTTGTTCTTCACGTTTCATAATAAAGTTTATCAAAAAGAGAAAAGAAACAAAAAAGATATGAGTAAAGGCAAATTCAATTCAATCATTTGGAAGCAATTATTTTTTTTTTTTGTACAGTCATTTTAACAATGGACATTGTCTCAAAGTAACTTTACAGAACATAAAATATTTATGTAGATTTGCATTTATCCAGTTTCAGATATGTTAAACAAAACCAGCTCTAATATCCACAGTGTAGAAGAACATTACATGGTGTCCCAATTCTGCCTTACCTGTTACATTTGTAATGGGAGCAGATGTGGCTTTATCAAAAAGAGAAAAGAAACAAAAAAAGATATGAGTAAAGGCAAATTCAATTCAATCAATTCAATTCAATTACATTTTTGTACAGTAATTTTAACAATGGACATTGTCTCAAAGTAACTTTACAGAACATAAAATATTTATGTAGATTTGCATTTATCCAGTTTCAGATATGTTAAACAAAACCAGCTCTAATATCCACAGTGTAGAAGAACATTACATGGTGTCCCAATTCTGCCTTACCTGTTACATTTGTAATGGGAGCAGATGTGGCTTTATCAAAAAGAGAAAAGAAACAAAAAAAGATATGAGTAAAGGCAAATTCAATTCAATCAATTCAATTCAATTACATTTTTGTACAGTAATTTTAACAATGGACATTGTCTCAAAGTAACTTTACAGAACATAAAATATTTATGTAGATTTGCATTTATCCAGTTTCAGATATGTTAAACAAAACCAGCTCTAATATCCACAGTGTAGAAGAACATTACATGGTGTCCCAATTCTGCTTTACCTGTTACATTTGTAATGGGAGCAGATGTGGCTTTATCAAAAAGAGAAAAGAAACAAAAAAAGATATGAGTAAAGGCAAATTCAATTCAATCAATTCAATTCAATTACATTTTTGTACAGTAATTTTAACAATTCACATTGTCTCAAAGTAACTTTACAGAACATAAAATATTTATGTAGATTTGCATTTATCCAGTTTCAGATATGTTAAACAAAACCAGCTCTAATATCCACAGTGTAGAAGAACATTACATGGTGTCCCAATTCTGCTTTACCTGTTACAGTTGTAATGGGAGCAGATGTGGCTTTATCAAAAAGATAAAAGAAACAAAAAAAGATATGAGTAAAGGCAAATTCAATTCAATCAATTCAATTCAATTACATTTTTGTACAGTAATTTTAACAATGGACATGTCTCAAAGTAACTTTACAGAACATAAAATATTTATGTAGATTTGCATTTATCCAGTTTCAGATATGTTAAACAAAACCAGCTCTAATATCCACAGTGTAGAAGAACATTACATGGTGTCCCAATTCTGCCTTACCTGTTACATTTGTAATGGGAGCAGATGTGGCTTTATCAAAAAGAGAAAAGAAACAAAAAAAGATATGAGTAAAGGCAAATTCAATTCAATCAATTCAATTCAATTACATTTTTGTACAGTAATTTTAACAATGGACATTGTCTCAAAGTAACTTTACAGAACATGAAATATTTATGTAGATTTATTTGCATTTATCCCTATTTATCACTAATGAACAAGCTTGAGGTGACTGTGGCAAGGAAAGACTCCCTTGGAGCTCTAAATAAACAGTGGAAATGACACTTTGTTTGTTGGACAGGAATTCCTTACAGGTGCTGTATAAAGTACAAGTAGTCAAGGCAATGGGACCAGCTAAGTATATTAATAATGTGCAAATCTCCTACAGTTTCAATAATAATAAAAAAACAGCTCTAATGTCCATAGTGTAGAAGAACATTACATGGTTTCCCAATTCCCTCTTACCTCGTGAAGATAATAATAAATAAACATTCAATTTGTTGCTTTGAGTTGCTTTATTAGTTTTTAATATAATAAATTAAAAACAAAATCTTCAATAATTGTTCATAGTGTAGAAGACTATTACATAGTGTCATAATTCTGCTTTACCTGTTATTGTAAGGACCACATTTCCACCTTCAATGTTGACAAAGTTGTGCAAAAAGAGAGCAGAAAGAAAAATGGACATGAATCAAATCATAAAAACAATGGATGCGATATTTTATTTGGAAAATAAAATAGGGATAAAGTGTCCTCATATTAATCTAACTTTTAATGAAAAATATATACAACTGATTGGTCAATTCATTGTCCAAATAATGTAGATTAAATGCAAACCACTGAATACATTAAATTGAAAAAAACATTTTGTCAGTTACACCAAGCAGTGCATTATTATTTACTCTATAAAGCATATTTATATTGTTTACTTTTATTTCAGTCATATTTATTAGTCTGGAATATTCCCATAATGTTAGGTCTATGATGGAAATTCCATGTCCCAAAATGCATCATACACGCATTGTCATGATCACAGTCACCAGGATGTTAATGTTCCTCACTGATCACACAAAATGGACTCAATTACCAACAACAAATATGTGAGCACAATCCACACACACCACAACATATCCACTCAGATCTCTTTACAACTGACGTACCAATCATATTCTAATAGGTGTTTATAGTTTTGATACTGGATTGTTTACCTTGATTGTGATTTTGTTTTGATCTATTATATTCCTGATTGTTCATCACCTGACCTCACTCCTGTCTCTTACTGTTGAACATATCTAGTGATTGGATTTGGCTTTGTGTGTGTGTTTGCCAGTCCTTTCAATAAAGCCATTTTCAATAACTGCCTTGGTCTTTGCTGCCTTACAGAATATTTTGCCTGAAACAAGAAGACATCAGGAATGGTTGCTTGGCATCAGCCAATAGCCAGTCTGGGACTCTTAGTAGAGGAGCAAAAACAACAATTATCCATGCTCAGTCCACATGCAGTGGAGTTCAGTATGTACCTGCACTAAAGATAGAATATTGGCAAACCATAAACCCAGCAGTTCCTACAGATCTGGCATGACACAATGACAAAATAAAGTCCTGAACACACCCATTGTTCTGCACATCTATCTCGACCACCTGATTTGTACCCTAAAAATAACTGAGAGAACTTTATTCAAAACTAATCTCAAGCCAAACTCACAGTTACCTCAAACCTGAACTGAAGATTGGAACTTCTATTGTGGCAATGACCAACACCAAATTTCCCAGTTCCAAGGACATTCAGTTTCATCATTACCAACTTAATCTCTGCAATATTCTTGATTCACAATTAAATAAGGCACTCAGAAAGATACGTATATCTACCTTTACAGCTTTAATTGATTTTGGTACAGCTAGAAATGTCATTGACTGGACCATTGAAGAAAGGCTCAATCTCTGCCTCCAGAGCTGATTTCACATTTAGGTTCTAGATGGGAACATCTTTGTATGAGGATCTATAGGAACTCCCTTTTTCACATTTCCCCAACTCTGTCACAATAACTAAATGAAGAAACCATTCTCCATGAATCATGTCTCGTGGAAGCATTCACTCTGGATCTGGACTGTGAAATCGCCCAAGCTAGCCAGCTTCAGTTTTCTGTCTAAATGGAATGGTTTGTGTATAAAATTTACATCTGAGCTCACACTTCACCTGCCACTGGGCAGCCAAGCATTCACAAAACCTATAAACTTCTCCATAAATTATATTGGTGGTCCAACATGCTCACAAACATTTACAAGACTATATCATACCCCAAGTGTTCAAAGTCCAAAGTTCCATGGAACTTAACCACAGATAAACTATTACAACTACAAGTCCTGCAATGCCCTTGGTCACACTTTGCTCTAGAGATCACGACAGATCTAGCGTTCTCTCAAAGAAATACAGTAATCATGGTGACCATAGATCTATTTTCCAAGTTTCTCCTACTAGTACTCCTGACTAAGTTACCTACAGCCATCCAAACTGTGTAGCTATTCTTCAGCCATTTCTTCAGAAATTTCAGCTAACCAGAAACCAGTGAGCTTGGTGTCTGGAAGACCTTAATGGAAAAGCTTGAAGTGGCCATCAGCCTTACCTCTGACTATCACCCACAAGTCAATGGTCAAGTGAAACAATTCAACCAAGAAGTAGATTTCTCTGCTCTGTTTCCTTCAAGAAACAAGAGGATTGACCTCACTTCTTCCCATAGGCAAAGAACTTGCTGAGACACTTGGTCACCCAGCTTATTCCCTTTCAGTGCATCCACAGCCAGCAATCACCCTGGTGACCATGAGATGCTAACACCTCATAACACCAATTCAGCAGCAGTGGATGTGTTGTCCATTTAAAAAGGTATTAAATGTCTTGTGTCATACCTACACCAGAAATGTTGTCAACTCAAACTACAAAAAGATCACAAACTACAAATTTGGAATCATTAAGATTAAGAACTTATATAAATTTAAGAAATAGATCACATATAATATGTAAATAATATATCACATATAATACACATTCACCCTCTCAACCATAGTATAGAGATTCTCATAATTAGATAAATTTAAAAAAAAGATGATTACACAATCATTATCATTTGATGATGCCAGTTTCTTAATGTTGATATCACTTAAGGACTTTGTAATGTCATAAAATATGAGCTGATAATCCAGTCATATTTTTATACTATACAATACCACACACAAGAAGAGCAACATTGGTATTCGGAAAATGAATAGTAAATGGTTTACTGGAACATATTAAAAATGGCAAATTTATACATTTTTAAAATTACTCCATCTATTAATAAGTATTCTGAATTCTGAAACTTCACATATTATTAGAAGTATTTAACCATACCTGAAAATTTTATGTTTTTTCCTCAAAACGGACTATGGTTTGGCTATGTTTTTATTTTAACTTAGACAGGGGAAAGGACAATTCCCTATAATTCAAATGCACAATATAGTTTCAAACACTCAATGAAAGTAAACATAAATCTCACACAAGCTTTACACTCATAGTTTAAAGTGTTACATAGTAAGAAATTGTATTATTTAGTGGTGTAAATAAAAACTGTTGGTCAAAAATAATTTGGTTTTAAGTACAAAGCAATTTAACAGGATTACCAACTTTTCCTACTGCTGTCTGCACCTATAGATTTTTACCTGTTTCAAATTTTAACTGAATTAAAGCTACTCCAGCCATAAATCTGCTTTTAAGGACGCATTACTCACCCACAAGCAGAAACAGTAAGTATAAACTCAAGAGTTGTTTAATTAAAGCCATATTGCAAGTCCTATGCTGAATAGGGGGCTCAGCATAAAACGTCTTTCAACACTTTCAGTATTCTGTGTAATGACTGAGTTCTGGTTGTTCCTACTGTTTTAGATCAGAGAAAAGAAGGGTGTGGCCATTCCATCAGGCCACACCCCCAACCACACCACCTAAAATATGTCATGAAGTTTAGTTAAACAGATAAACCAGGCACTTGTGCTGTTGTACATCATAATAAAAAGACAAAAGCAAATAGTATATGCCCTGAGCAAACTGGAGAGCTTTCTCCTAGGCCTAAATGTTTACAGAAATAATTGCTTACAATTTAACTTAAAAATTTAACTTAAATAATTGAATATGAATATTTAAATGATTCATTACAAAATGGTTACATATAGATATTTAACAGACTAGACAAGGCATATGATACAGTTGTAAACTAATGTCAGCAGAGTACAATATCTTCTATAGCATAGAAGATATTTAATTAAGTGCTATAGGAGCAAAGTGCACAGAGTAGATGAAAGTAGACTAAGAGCTAATGTGATGATCCTTTATTTTAAGGTTTTTGGAGTGTGTACAAGTACAAGTACATATTGTTTGGTATAAATCATATGCTTACTTTTGTCACAGTTAAAGTTTCCTGCTGATGAGTGAATTTCACACTGGGATGAATAATGTATGTATGTATGTATGTATCTCATCTATCTACTCATCCATGCAGATCATATATGTGCAAGTAACACTGCAGAGTATAATGGTCTTCATCACTCCTCTGTCAGCTATAACTTCTAAGGCAGATCCATAGTATCATAGTATAAGACGTGACATACGGCTAAGTACGGTGACCCATACTCAGAATTCGTTCTCTGCATTTTTGACCCAAGACGCTCTAACCATTAGGCCACGACTTGCCCCCATATATATATATATAAATAGAGCAATATAATATAATAATATAGTATATATAAATGAGGGGGGGGCACAGTGGCTTAGTGGGTAGCACATTCGCCTCACACCTCCAGGGTCGGGGTTCGATTCCCACCTCCGCCTTGTGTGTGCGGAGTTTGCATGTTCTCCCCGTGCCTCGGGGGTTTCCTCCGGGTACTCCGGTTTCCTCCCCCGGTCCAAAGACATGCATGGTAGGTTGATTGGCATCTCTGGAAAAGTGTGCGAGTGTGCGAGTGTGTGAGTGAATGAGAGTGTGTGTGTGCCCTGTGATGGGTTGGCACTCCGTCCAGGGTGTATCCTGCCTCGACGCCTGAGATAGGCACAGGCTCCCCGTGACCCGAGGTAGTTCGGATAAAGCGGTAGAAAATGAGTGAGAGTGAGTGAGTGAGATATATAAATGATTAGTCTCTAAAATTCTGGGCCACCTTTCATTATTTTCAGATGTAAAGTAAGGGCGTTATATGAATACAGAGGAGTGATATTTGACCCAAGGTGGAAAATTCCCAAGTTGCTGGGAACTGGATTTGATTAAAGGATTTATTATAAGATGATTCGCTGTGGCAACCCCTAAAGGGAAAAGCCGAAAGAAGAAGAAGATGATTATGAGCTGATACTGTGCAACACATTTTCAAGTCTAATTCAAATTTTAAATGTAATTGAATTTAAAATAAACCATTTCCTTCCTGGGTGTTCCATTTTCCACTTTATTAGGAACACCTGCTCATTCATGCAATTTATCCAATCAATCAAGCAATCACTCAATCAATCGATCAATCAATCAATCAATCATATGGACAGTCAAATGCATAAAATCATGCAGATACATATCTACAGTAAATGTTCAAATCAAACATGGGATAATGGAACAAGTGCTCTGTCACTCTAACCATGGAATAGTTCCAATCTGGCTAGTTTCCTCTGATCTCTTTTATTAACAGGGCATTTCCACCCACCAAACTCAGTCTCTCACTCAGTGTGTTTTGTTTCTTACATCATTCTGTGTAAACTCCAGAGATGTCCAGCTGGCACAGACAACAGTGCTACAATCAGAATAAACAAAACAGACTTTTCCTTCATACTGATGTTAGATGAGAACATTAACTGCTGCTCTTTGTCTATATCTGAATGATTCTATGTATAGTGCTTCTGCTGCATGATTGTCTGATTAGATAGCCAAATGAATGTGAGGTTATACACGTTCCCTAATAAAATAGATGGTGAATGTATATGACTCATGGACAATCAGCTAAGAAAAGGTTAAGGTTGAGGTTCAAAAAGTCTATAATTTGTGCGTCATGAAGAGTCATACTGTTTTATTGAACGTCTTACATAGAAAGTGAGTTATCCTAACTTATCCTATTATATCCAAATATCCTATTTAACAGTTAGCAAACACTAACCTTTATTTTAACCAAACTTGGTTAAAGGTTTGGTTTCAAGTTACGGTAAACATAAAATTCATTATTTTCCAACTACACTTCAAATACTACAGTGTACTACAGTGCTAATACATCTAATAAAATATTACATGCATTTAGGACTTAAAAACACACAGATTTAAAATGTTCATCATTGAATCAAATAAAACACATATGTAAAGCGTCAAACATGTGTTAAACCATTTTGGGCAATGATATTTACTTTTTGGTTAGAATGGCTGCAATTTAATTGCCATTGAGTAACAAAGTTGTGTTTTGTAGCACAGAATTAACTATTATGATATACAAAATGGAGTTAAATAACATTTACATAGGCTAACAGGATTGTGCCTTTCATAGCAACCTTGTTACTTTAATTTAATAGATAGAAGCCTTTATTTATCACATATACATTACAGCACAGTGAAATTTCTTTCATATATCCCAACTTGGAGGTTAGGGTTAGGGCACAGGTTCAGCCATGATGCAGCGCCTATGACCCTACATACAGTATATAACACTATGATGACTCATAGTGAAGGATATATCAGACCTGTGATGTTTAAAGCAGTAATGTCAATTTACAAAATACAAATTGTGAATTGTATCTCAATGTAAAATGTAGCTATAGGCGGCTGGTACAGAAGAGTGTCAGCAAGAATAAAAGGAAAGGTGTTCAAGACATAGTGAGAGCAGTTCTGCTGTATGGGTTGGAGACTGTAGCAGTGAGAAAAAGACATAAGTCAGAGATGGAGGTAGCAGAGATGAGGATGTTGAGGTTCTCTTTAGGAGTGACAAGGATGGACAGGATTAGGAATGAGCACATCACATAAAGGGGACAGCTCAGGTTGGCTGTTTTGGGGACAAGAACAGAGAAGATGGTTTGGACATGTACAGAGGAGGGAGATGATTAAATTGGTAGAAGGATGTGGGAGATGGAGCTGCCAGGTAAGAGGTCAAGAGGAAGGACAAAGAGAAGATATATGGATGCTAAATAAAGACAAGAAGGTAACTGGTCTGTGAGTAGAGTATACAGAGAATAGAGTTAGTAGGAAACCCTGTGGCAACCCTTAATGGAAAAAGTCGAAAGTTAAATGGTTAGATTTAATTAGTATTTCATACTTGTTATTTATTTTCTGCAAGGAACCTTTCCTATTACATTCTATTTTTTAAGAGCAGTTATGTCCTTATGCTTAATCTAGATTGTTAGCATTCTTACATGTCATTTAATGCCCCATTTGGAGTAACCCTTAAAGGTTATACACAAAACCATATAACAAGAGCTATAAAGTATACAGAAGCTAAAACCTGCACAAGGATCAAAATGGAGTACATTTTTCAGGTGACACTTTTGAGACAAATAACTTTATGCAGTAGTCTTTGTCTTGTTTTAAGATAAGACTTGACTTAACAGCTCAGAGCAGTTCATGCTTTAATTTAATTCACTTTATTTCCTTTAATTGCACTAGTTTCTATTCATGTAAAACATTGTCTCCAAAGAGCGAGTAGTACTTTATTAGCCCAGGACTTATCTGGGAAGCATAATTTTCTAAAGGACATCCTGATCCCAGTTTGGTTTATCATTAACATCTTTTCATAAGAGATAACATAAAGACATCCTCGTGGAGAATGAGACCGGAATGTATATGAGGTATAAAGAACGTCAAATACATTAACAGACCCTTTCACATTTAACAACACCAAGACTGACTTGGAATTCAGAAGAACTGGTTTGGTGTTATTTGTGATGAGAAAATCAGCCTTAGTTTAATTTATTTCCCAGTGATTTGTTATAGGAAAAAAGAGAATCATAGTTTATAATTGAATAATAATATGTAGTATTACACTGAATGGAAATGTAAAAGCTCACAAAATAATTTATAATCTATTTCTTACATGAAAAACTGTTTTAGGAATTCAGTGGACACAACTGGCCCATCTATAAGTCTTTATATATCAGACTGGACTACGGCATGTGATGTTATTAATGGAAATTTGCACAGCCGGGACAGAAGATGCAAGGACACAAGGAAGTATCAGCAGGAGTGGCGTCATATACAGTACACGCAGACGGACTGGAATTGTCTGTCACCATGGAGCAGGGTCCAAAGTTTCTCAGATTGTGCATGATATATACAGACAACTGGCCAGAAACAATTTATGACGGCACTCGATCCTTGCCCTGATTATATGGCAGTGTATTTTGGTACATCATGTAAATAGATCTGTGCAATATGATAACGCCTCACAGCTTCATGTTTAGATCGCCGAGTTAATAAAAAGTTTCATATAGAAAAGGAGCTCATATTCTGATCCATTTGGAAACGGATACCAAATACAGCCTATTATCTACGTTCTGGACTGGGATGTTTTAAACAGTCATGAAGAGTCACAGAGCCACTCCTTATACTTTCCGTAAGCAAGGTCATAAAGATTGAATAACTCACATTACACAAACATTGAATGTCATGGTAAAAGTCATTACATGAAATGCTTTTGAAAAAAGGTTACCTTTTACACTATATTATCTATGTTGTAAAATAAACCCATGAAAGTAAAACTCTATCCCAAACTCTGTAAAACCTAATTAAACTTTGACCCACAGAAGCAGTTAAATCTGCTGTAACAATGATTCAGGCTATTTGAAATACATAGATACAAAACAAATACAAACCATGATAAGATGCCATCTGAGTGAAAAGCTGTTTGGAGATATGGAACATCAATCGTTTGATTGGCTAAAATCCTGAAATATGTACTTTATGGTTACATCAAATTACCATTGTGGAAATTCACAGACATTTAGTAATGGATTTTTGTACAGTGACCCATAATGAACTATAATATTCTGCTAATATTCAATGAATATTCTGTAAGCTAAAATACTGTTTGAAATTTATTTTAAATCTCTTTAAGCAGCTGATAAAAAGGTGTAAAGTCGACAGATGTTTTGAACCCATCATATCATCTGTAATGTATTCTCTATGATCAAACATACAAGATATTTTAAGTTTTAAAAGCGGCAGTTGTGAACCATTTAAGAATGATTCCATAAGAACATTCTTACGTCTTTGTAACAACACACACACTCACATTGTGAGCTGACTTTCAGTCCCTGTTTACACTAGTTTACATTGTGCAGGTCTCTAAACACACAGCTATCTAATGACTCTGAAATGGAATGTGGTAGCCTAGTGGTTAAGGTGTTGGGCTACCAATCAGAAGGTTGGTTCCTACATCCACCAAGCTGACACTGCTGGGCCCCTGAGCAAGGCCCTTAACCCTTAATTGCTCAGTTGTATAAAAAAAAAATTGAGATAAGTTGCTCTGATTCAGGGTGTCTGCTAAATGCTGTAAATGAATGCTAATGTTATATGTTAGCCACAGTATTCATTTTCTGCTGAAAAAAAAATGTAAACAGCACACCTGCTCTGTACCTGTTTTGTACACTATCTTGGAGTGAAAATTACCTTCAGCTCCAGGCTGTAAACCTGAGACTTGGGTTTTTGTGTCATGTTGATTGTTCACAACCATCTATATTGTATTCAACCTGACTGGCAGATGAAGCCTCATAAAATCAGGTTTATCCGATAGATCATAATGTTTTAACACCAAAAACTAAAAAAAAAAAAAAAAAAAACACCGAAAAAGAATAAAAGTATCTCCAAGTGATGTTTATATATCACCAAAATGCCAGATCCAACCTTATAATACTGAGGCCATGAAATGCAGCTCATTAACTCAAACTTTTCAAAACAGATTTTCGGTGTAATCCGTAAAATGTGTTTTCTATCACTGCTGTTCAAACTACACGCACTAACATGACATCCTGGTTAAAAGCTAAAGAATGGACTTGAACCAGTTTTGCTTTAACCACTACCATATGAGCATTGTATTGTGTTTTTAACAATGGATGTTGTCTCAAAGCATCTTTACAGAACATAAACATAATAAAAAAAGGTTTAATATAAAGATTAATATAATACAAAAATTCTAAATTAATATTATATATATATATATATATATATATATATATATATATATATATATATATATATATAAATGTGTGTGTATTTATGGCCAATGAGCAAGCCAGAGGTGACTGAGGGCGACTGGGTAAGAAACCTTGAGAGGAACCAGACTCAAAAATGAACCCATCCTCATTTGGGTGAACAGTCTGACAATTGTGTATCGATGAGGAGGTTGTTTTCCTCAATGACCACATGTAGTTGCATCTCTTAGAATGTCCAAATATTTCATGAAGCAGAGTCCAACTGGAGCTGCTACAACCTCTGGATGCCTTGGGATGGGTAGAAAGAGAGAAGCAGTGGAGAGCTGCTGTTCATAATATTAGCAACCACTAGATGATCATGTGCACATACTAGAGTACAAGATTATGGGAAGAATTATGTGTACGACTGACTAAAAAGATTTTTAGTCACAAAAAAAAAAAAGGTTTTTAATCTACATTTAAATTAGGAAAGTGTGTCTGAGCCCCAAACACTATCAGGAAGACGATTCCAAAGTTTGGGAGATAAATACAAAAACACCCTATCACATTTAATAGACTTTATTATTCTGGGAACTACCAGAAGTACTGAGTTTTGTGATCTCAGAGAGCAATTGTAGAGTGTTAGAAGAAGGTTAGATAAATGGGAGCTATACCATTTAGAGCCTTATACATAAATAACAGCAGTTTGTAATTCATCATTTGAAAAAGCCAATACTTTCTTTACTAGTGGATTTCACTAAAGTAAAGTATGAAATGGCAAGTCTTTATAGAATCTCCAATACCATTGGCCAGAATCATTGCAGTGAGGACACCTACTACTTAACAATCATAAGCCTTGCTTTTATTTCTATAACCTGAAAGACTCTTTAATACAAATGGCACTCATTTCGAAGGGTTTTACAGAGAAAAAAAAGATCCAGTTTTAATCAAACTACACAACCTGGAAATGAAAGGAAATAATGAATGCAAACATTAGTTTTTGTAACAAAAACCACAAGTAAACAGAGGTTTTCGTGTCATGTCATGTATGAACTTACAAATTGTGTGTAGTGTGATTTATAAGAAACCAACATGAGAGTGGCCAATTTTGGGGGTCAATTTTTGGAGTCTTAAAAAAGATGAGAATCTCTTGAACAGGATTCTTTTATCTATTCATAAAAATGCACTTGAATCTGTATTTAGTAAGGTCTGTGTTGACGTATAGTTAGATGTCCAACTGTAACAACTGTCATAATAATGTATAATATTCAGCTAATTAAATAAACTCCAAGAATGAAGTGAACTGAACGCTAAAGCCACACGATGGTTAGTGGAGCGGTGCGATCGGTTTGCATGTCTCGCATCAGACCACAACACAGACATTTACACTGAAAAGCTTTCATAACAAAAGGTTTTATTGGCTTATCTAATCATATATAAAGTCATCTGACATGTTCAGCCCTGTAGAGTCACAAAAAGAAAAGCTTGAAGATGAGGACAAATCTGCTACAAAAACAAATTTGGTGCAATTGTGATCAGAAAAAAGCCATACAAAAAAACTTCATATCATGCATCAGACAACAAAATCAAATGGGAAAGAAAACACATTTTTAGTGTTTTGTACATAACTGTAAACAAAATCTTTCTAAAGATCATATCAAAACACATGGCAAGTAACAAAACAGGGAGGGGGGGGGGGGCATGAAACAAATTCAAGAAATCCTAAAGGGGAAAGAGATCTACAAGGAAACACTGCTTGGCAAAATTGCTTAACAGACACACACACACACACACACACACAAAAAAAAAGTTTAACAGACCAACATGAATGAGAATCGTAAACACAGATGGCATTATAAGGTTCTACAATATGGCTGATGTACACTACAATATTACCACTATATAGGCTACATGAAACACGTCCCTGGTTTTGTCGTGTATACAGTGATATGAGGTATATTAAGGTCAATTGTGTTCTTTTTGCCACTTTTTTCTTTTCTTTTTTTTTTTTTTTTTTAAAGTATGGGACAAGTTTGGAGTGCAGCATTTCAGTTTTGAGCCCAGAGACTAGTGCAGGATCAGCAGTTCTCTGATAAGGGACTGAGGCCAATAGCTGGGTCCCGTTCATGCTGGATAGGAGCAGGAGACATGGAAGGAAGACACAGGAGTCTTCCTGCTCCGTTCACGGGCACAGCAAGGATTGCATTTGTGGGTGGGAAAAGGTGAACAAATTCACAAGTCTCCTCGGGCTGTTTGACTCCTGATTTCATGGCTAATAACAAAAAAAGTATTAAAATTAAACAGGTTCAGGTCCATAAATTCAGATTTGCATGAGATTAAAAGTCCACATCTTGGATGGTTCTCCAAGCAAGACCTTGAAAGGGAAGTTTGCATTTTTGTCCATTAGGCATCAAATTTGTAATTTGAGAGGTAGAATTCCAAATGCAGCTATTCACTCAAAAGCATAAATCAACTTAATACTTAAATACACTTTGAATACAAAGAGGCCTTGTTCTTACACACAAGGCTCCACAGCACAAAAATTGGTATGGCATCCATGTCAACAGCATTACTTAAACAAATCATGCTAATAACCCTCACTTCCCACTATATATTAAAAAATGCCACTAGCAATAAACACCCATTTTCTTTATTTAAAAAAAAAAAAAAAAAAAAAAAAAAAATCAAAAAAAAAATCACAGCTTTCCTCTGAACAAAAGCATGTATGTATTTGTAATCCAACAGTTTTTGTCTTCAGTGGTAAAAGTGCTAATATGATTCCTTGAGAAATAAAAGGGATGAAAGCCGACATTTAAAAACCGGGTATAATTAATGGCTGATTTATACTTCTGCAAAGCATTAAGACAAGACGTAATAGGTTACGGGTAAGCAGAGCTTGAGGGGAATCCACACAAACACTTATGCCTGGTGAAAATCTGTTGCTCATGACACTGATTAGTTGGGCAGGAAAGAGTATATTCTAATGTCAGGGATGCGATGAGACCCAAAGAGCTCTACACACAGCCCAGAACTAACACATGCACAAAATGGAGCAGATTAAGGACTGAATTGTGGAAGAGACATGACATTAAAGCTCTTTGTTAGAAGAGTAAATAAAATTTTAAAATCTATCCATCAGTGAAGTGAGAGACTCCTCTTTGATTGGAGTTCAGAACATTCTGGATTGCTTCATGCAACACTGCCCTCTACTGTAGTAGCAGACATGTAAGTGAAAGGTTTTGTAGGACACTTACACATATTCACAGATGCAGAAGTATAAATCAGCCTGCGTAGGACAAACCCTGAGGCCATATTACAGTAGCTGTAAAGATGCTACTTAAAAATTACTTGCACACACACAGATATCCATAAGCATTCACATGGGACTGTGGGTGTGCACTTAGGGTCGCAACCATGTCTTAGGTTTGTCCTTTAGTGATTAAAGTAAGCAAAGTGTTTTCACATTGACAAAGTACCATAATCTCTGCATATGAACAAGTAGTGGAAAGATTGACCAGTGTGATCAGCTGAACAGGTAGGCTGAGTGTGGATTAGATTTTTTCTTCCTCAAGGAATTTCAGAAAACTTAGTTTTAAACTATACTTGTTTAAAAAAGCAGTGCTAGTTGCACCTAATTGTTTAAAAAAATGCTTTTTCCTGAGTAATACTTTCAATTATTGTAACAGACAATAGGCTGACATTTTCTGCCGCTGAATACTGGGCCACACCCTGACAATAGTTATTACTATAGATCATCTTCATCTATTTTACAATTCTATCCTGATTGCTAAAAACACAGGGTTTATGAAAAGTCAAGCCAGTCATTACCTACCCTCTAATCACAGAAATGGCTACACTAATAAAACAAGGAACTAAAATACATATTAAAAAAAGAAGAATATAAAAAAAATTGCATTTGAGGTCAGATAGACCTTCCCTGGTAGAGTATTAACAATTAATGGCAGTGTAATAATTAATATTTTATCTTGCTTTAAAAAAAGAGGGAATTGGGGTTGAGGGCATTGGGGAACGTCCTTGTCCCAAACCGCAGGGTTAGGTTGGCTACCAAAACCTTTACCTGTAGCTTTGGCTCGTGGGGGTTTTGGTTCCTGAGCTAGCTGGCTCATTTACTTCAGCTAACAGACTGGTATACCCTGAGAATTCCGACACGGGAGTTCGCGATATTCGGGGGTCAACCTCGACAACAACGATCTGGGGGTCAGAGCTATACGCCAGTGGGGTCCGGCGCTCGGATTTGAACTGGGACCCGAATGCCTGAGCGAAGTTCTCGATCTGAAATGTGGGGCGCATGTCCACCTCCTTGGATGGTTCCAGGGCCGTCAGATCAGGAGGGGAAGATAGGGAGTAGACAGAAGTGGAGCCGGTGCTGGTGCTGTTTGCATTGGTGCCGTTACCATTCTTCACCTGCTGTTCCTTCTGCCCCCTACCGTTATCAAGTTCCTGGGTATCCAACTGTTCAGTGAGCTCTTGAGATGGCGTTAGCTGCTGGTGGGCAGAGGGCTCCAGGGCACTCAGGTGAAAGGCCTGCTGGGAGGAAGGCGAGTTGTGAGCAGGAGACTGGGAGCCCACCAGCATGCTGAAGTGGGGCTTTGGTAGCACAGAGACAGATGAAGGACCATGGGGGGAAGAGACAGACTGGCTGAAGGTACACTCCAGAGGAGACGTAGCATACATGTGTTTCTCTGGGAAGAATGTAAAGATGCCACTACTGCCATGGCTTGTCCTCTCCAGTGTCTGCAGCAGGAACTTTGAATACTCATTCATGACGCCGTTTTTGTCGGCTGAGCCATTTGGAGAGCTTTCATCTGCCCCAAGCTCAGGTGTTGCTGAAGTAGCATGCAACTCCACATGGTGTGGTTCTGAGAGGTCAAAAGTCACATCACTTTTATGGGAGTAGTGATCCAGTAGGCTCTGCAGTACCTCGTCTGGGATACCTGACTTATCGTGCTTGTCAACACTGACGAGAGGTGAAGTGTCCAGTAACGCCAGTGTGGGTTCGCCAATACCTCCCTGGATAACCGTCTGCTGAGAAGGAAGGTGGACCGAGCCGTACTCACCACCACCATTGTTCGCTGCATGCAAGTATCTCCTTTTCTTCAGAAACTGCATGGCATCGTCGTAGTTGCTGCTTATGGCACTTTGTTTTGAATCTGATGAACTCTGGAGGAGGCCCAAACCATCCATCCCACCTGCAACCGGCAGATCCATTGGATTGGATTTAGGAGGTAACAGTTTCTGCTCTTGTAGAGCTGAGCTTGAGCCAGCCTCACTCATTGTGAGCAGGCTCTTGTCCCCACCCTTGCGTCCACCTTTTTTATAGGCAAGCTTGGGAGTGCGAACATGCTGGTTTGCCATGCTGGTGTCTGCCATGTTTCCCACCCCTGAAGAGGATGCCCCAGATCCAGCGGCCATATCTATGGCGTAGTCTTGCATGCCGATCATTTGGCTTGCCCCTGGAGCTGCCTTTTTCCTCCGCCGCTCTCCACCCTCCCCACTGTTCTTGGATCTGCCTCTCTTGCGTGGTGGTGCACTAGTATTTCCCTGAGTGTGTAGGTAGCTGCCTTGTCCCAGGTCTTCATCATCGAGGTCTAGCATCCCTGGGTCCAGACCCTTCTTTATGGCTTCTCCACAGGTTCTCTTGTGCTTCAGTAAACGATCAGTACGAGAGAAATACTGCAGATAGGCATGGAAAGTGGAATGAGTAAGATTTTCATTCTAAATATTTTCAGAAGCACTTACAAGTAAGGTCATTCTTACCTGTTGGCAAGTATCACATTTATATGGCTTTTCTCCACTGTGTGTCCTCTTGTGTCGCTCCATGTGGTATTTCTGAATGAAGCGCATGTTACACTGGTCACAGCTGAATGGCTTTTCTCCTGTTGTAAAGGAAATCACTTTACACACCTCACTAACAGATTCCAACAGCTTGACTATCTGACAGAGAAAAGTAATACAAACTTGAATTCCCAATAGAACTGGTGACCTATTATCAAACTAAATACTATTGAGTCAGCATGCTCAGATTAGCAGCATGCTCATGTGGGGTTGTCTGGTCAACTTCGGTTACAATCGCACAACCACCGTCTATGCTAAAAGACATTATTTCAGTCTTTAGTGAGTTTTCTTTTCGGCTTGAGTTTGTGTGTGGCAATGTTGCCCTGTACCAAGTGCAGTTATATGACAGCTTTGCAATGCAATTCTGTGATTTTCTTAAATACGTCCATTGGCAGCTGAATTTTCAAACTCTATACAGTGGCACAGGTCTGGGACTCCAGCACTCCCACCCTGTGTACGCTGTAAAGACCAGCTTACATCTTACAGCCCATTTCTGAAGCATCTTTTAAAAACACACAGGACATTGCATAAATTTGCTTCGTCTTCAAGATGGCAATTTGTAGTCCACGCACAAAATAAAAAACCTCCACTTTCTGATAACTGTGAGCAATGCCATGACTGTAGTTGCTCACTAGAGTTTGCACAGTAGTAACACATGCATAACCATAAAAATGTGTATACAGTGGTGTGAAAAAGTGTTGGCACCCCCTTCCTGATTTTTTTTTTGGCATGTTTGTCACACTTTATTGTTTCACATCATCAAACAAATTTAAATACTAGTCAAAGATAACAAGAAAACAAATCATTTTCCTGCTACAAAACCCAAGTTCGCTTCAGCTTGAGGTCACGAACAGATGGCCGCACATTGTCCTTCAGGATTTTTTGGTAGACAGCAGAATTCATGGTTCCATGTATCACAGCAAGTCTTCCAGGTCCTGAAGCATCAAAACAGCTTGAGACCATCACACTACCACCACCATATTTAACTGTTGGTATGATATTTTTCTGAAATGCAGTGTTACATTTACGCCAGATGTAATGGGATACACACATTCCAAAATGTTCAACTTTTGTCTCATCAGTCCACAGAGTATTTTCCCAAAAGTCTTGGGGATCATCAAGGCTCATCTGAGATGAGCCTTTATGTTCTTTTTACTCAATAGCTGTTTTTGTCTTAAATCAATGCCATGCAGGCCATTTTTGCCCAGTCTCTTTCTTATGGTGGAGTTATGAACACTGACCTTAACTGACAAATGAGGCCTTTGGATGTTGTTGTGGGGTCTTGTGTGACATATTGGATGAGCCGTCGCTGCATTCTTGTGGAAATTTGGTCGGCTGGCCACTCCTGGGAAGGTTCACCGCTGTTCCCTGTTTTTGCCATTTGTGGATAATGGCTCTCACTGCGGTTCACTGGTGTCCCAAAGCTTTAGAAATGGCTTTATAACCTTTTCCAGACTGATAGATCTCAATTCCTTTCTTTCATTTGTTCCTGAATTTCTTTGGATCTCGGCATGATGTGTAGCTTTTGAGAATCTTTTTCTCTACTTCACTTTGTCAGTCAGGTCTTATTTAAGTGATTTCTTGATTGCAAACAGGTTTGGCAGTTATCAGGCCTGGGTGTAGCTAGAGAAATTGTACTCAGGTGTGAAAAACACTCACACAGGGACATGTAGGTTTGGATTTTGTTTTCCCTTAATAATAAAAAGCTTCATTTAAAAACTGCATGCTGTGTTTACCTGTGTTATCTTTGAATAATATTTAAATTTATTTGATTATCTGAAATATTAGTGTGACAAACATGCAAAAAAAAATAAATCAGGAAGGGGGCCAACACTTTTACACCACTGTATGTAATTAATTTGCTATTTTAAAAAAGAACTGGTGGTGCATAGAGAGTGTGTGAAGTTCAGCACAGTAATTGTATAAAATGTGAAATAAGGCTGAACTTGCTGATGTGGAAAGTGTTGCGTTTGCTAATTTTACAGATGTAAATGCATTTGGTGAAACTGTAAAAACAAGATTTCATTTCTAAAAAACATTTTGACAGTTTTTAATAACTTTGAAAAAAAAATGGGGCAGAAAGGTACAGAACTTACCACTATGGATCTTTTCGTGCCGCTGCAGCAGGTACTTCTGGATGAAGCTCATATTACACTGACTGCACCTAAAAGGCCTCTCACCTGTACAGTCCAAAACACATGGTCAACCATCAACGATAATTAATTATAATAATTAATTGTCCCATTAAACATTCCAGCAAAAAGGTATCTTTAGGAATTGGCTAGCAGTGAAAGACTCTCTCGCCTGTGTGGATGAGCACATGTCTGCGCAGGTGGTAGGAGCTGCGGAAGGCAGCGTTGCAGTGTTCACATATGTGAGGCTTGGAGCTGGGAGAAAGAGGTCCTCCCTCCCCATCCAGCATCATTGACTGTGCAAAAGAGACAAGCAGAAACTAGTCCATTAGCATCAGTCATATTTTCCCTTCTATGCTTCTTCTCGATTAAATAGGCCCAAAGGGTTCTGTGAATGGTGAGTGAGAAAATGAAAGAATAAGCACCTTTGTGGAATCTCCCCGCTTCCTTCTGCCTCTGCCCTCGGTTCCCTCCCCATTTGCCCGCCGTCCTTTTCTGTGTGTGGAGTCTTTTGGGTCTTTCCCTAGTCTTCCAGGAAGCTGCTGTCAAAACAAAAATAATAAAACTAAGCTTGATGAAGCATGAAGAGACAAGTCAAATGCAGACATAATAGGATTAGGTACAAGACTTTAGGAATGCAAGGTTTAGCCATAGATAAATTATCCATGGTGAAGAACTTTACACATAAGTACAATTCCCATCTCATCCACTTACACTATTGATGTTGACATCATGCAGAAGCATGTTCTGGTGACTTCCAAGGGAAATGTCCAGCATGTCTGAACTCTTGCCTCCCCCTATCCCTGGACCTGACCCATACAGTGGGATGCGGTAGTCGAGCTCATTGAGCTTCTCCTGCTTTATGCCCATGCTGTGCAGAAAGCCACCACCATGCTCAGGAGAATCCCTCTCCTTCTTCAGGACCATCTCTTGTGGCAAATCAGTCACCACCGGCTGTGACGTGAGCCGTGTGAAGCTGGTAACTGGAGGTAAATGGCTGAACATGATCATGCTGGGGGGAAAATTGGGGTCCATGCTGCCGTTGCGCAGAAACTCGTTGCCTAGCTTGTCCTGAATAATACTCATGGTTGGTTCCTCAAGAGGGCAACGGTCATTCAGCTCAAAATATGAGGTACACTGCAAAGATAGAAATCATGTAAGATTTTTGCTTCTGTGTAGCTTCAGAAATTGTCCAGTACAAACATGCAAAGTATTTTGTGTCCTTGAAAACATTTATTTCATTTGAAAAACTGTTGAAAGTAAAGAACACCTTAACCAGTCCATACACAACGTTCCTTTCTATTATGTGTATAAAACTAGCATTTTAAGCATACAGTTGATGAGAATATTTGCTGCTCTTCAAGGTAATCTGGAGGAGACCCAGAAGCGCTGTATTTATGGTGACTGTTTCTGCTCACGAAGAACTGAATATAAGGATATTATTTAAAACGTGTGTTTCACTGCTAAGTACAAGTGCTATTGTCCGCTGGAATATGAAATTGTCTGCGTTTGTCTTGTTAGAAAATACAGGACCATTTCACTGTCTGCTGCTATAGTAAGATGAATTACCTTCCAGATAAAATGCAATTTGAAAGGTTTTCTCTCACTTTTCTTTAATATTGCTAAAGATTAAGAGAGAAGGACACTTTTACCTCACCAAATTGAAATAGTCTATTATTTTATTACGTTCGCAGATGAGTAATTTTCCGTAAATTGCGAAAAATCGTGAGATTTCTTGCGGATTTGATTTCGCGACACCGCATCTATTGTGGTGCGGGTAACGTTAGCTAGCAGCTAACTGAGCTAAGTCGAGTGAGCTAGCCAGCTAATGCTAACGTCCTTCCATAAATAATGAATAACGCAGAGATCACAGCAGCTCTGCTATTCTGCTGTTTGAGCAGAATAGAAGACGCAGTTCAGCCAGCACCCCTAAAAGGGTTAGCGGGTCGTTGTATTTAGAACCAATTACAAATCCTTATCTGATTAAGACAATAAAATCCACCTCTCACGCTAGTCAACAAATCAATCTCCGTCTGAATAAGCAGCTAGCTAAATAACTAGCCATGTAGCTAGCAAACACTTGCTAGCTTTTGATCACCAGAGCAACCAGGCAGTATCGTTAAATGAGTCATTATACGTTGTTTTACAGTTTAATTCTATATAAATGAATAAAAATAAAATCACCAGACGTTAGGCGGTCCCACTACTTAATGTAGTGCAGGTTAAAGCAAACACAGAGGCTTTTTATCGCCATCAAGTCTGTTAGCTATGGAACAAAAAACATTCCCGTGTAGCACGCAGCGCGCTACAGAGGCTGCTCGGATATCTGGCTAAATCACATGAACTGCTACTAAACTAGCAAAAACACACCACATATAACCAGGTATCTCAATGTTTAAGCAGTTCCTACAGTTTTTTATATTTATTATTCATTAAAACCGTTTTGCGCCAAGACAAATAACCAGTTTTAGCTAAAACTAGCTAATTATAACGTGTGGTGTTGAACAACTGCAGGCATATTTTGGGATGTAAAACAGAAAAAGACGAGTTACATCGTTCTTAACACAGTGCAAAAGGTAATGGCTAAGTTTACCTTTTCATACAAAGATAAAAACAACAACAAATAAATCAGTCTAAAGCTAATAAGCTGTTAGCATCAAAGCTCGGTGTTAAATGGCCCACGGTGCCATTGCACACAGAAACAATGATGCTCGTCTGTAACCGACGCATCTCTCCGTCTGCACTCCGGCTTTTCGCGTCGCTACGACGCGTATTTCAAAATATTGTTATGATTGCAGTCAGGAGAAATGTGTAGACTCGATAGCACTCACCCGTGCATGTCCACGTCCGACTCTTAACGTCTGAATGAACCCCAAACACACAGTTCTGTTAGCGTTTACTGCCAAAACATTGTTCTCCTGCAGCTGTTGCCCTCTTCCATCTTGTGTCGGCGCGGGGGATTATGGGTAAAGCGGACGGGTCGGGAGAGGAGACAGACGAGTACCCGTGCGGGACAGTGTTGTATCACTTCCTGCAACTGATTTGAATATTTTCTTTTTTCTTATCTTTATAAAATAAATTCTAAGCTATTAAACGACATTTCTAAAGCTCGTACGATGTATAAAGCATATTATTTACTTCATAACACAACACACTTACTAAAAACTGAAGAATGTCCTTATAGGACGTTGTTATTGTTATTGTTGCTCAAAGACGTTATTTATCAACAACAAAAACAATGACATGTTAATGCACTGTTTGTTGTATTTTTTTATACATATATTGTTCCAGATAAATTACTAACATGGTAAATAATGACAATGTTTAATGTTTTATCATCAAGGAACAGTTTGTGTGGACAAATGAGTTATATTAAAGGATAAAATTTTCAACTAGCATCAATGACAACAGATTTTTCTTTGGTCGAGTCTTTATTAAACAAGCAATGTTATTAGGTTCATGTATCTCAGGATAGCCTTCTGCACTGATCCATATCCCACACTGATTTTGTTTTTCCATTTCATTTTAAACTGAACACATGATCAGGATTGTATTTTTTGGCTTTATATGAATATCATATTCAGCACATTTGTTTAAAAAAAGTCACGTTTTAATTCTCTTTGCACGTTCATGTCCACTTTACTGTATTTTCACGCAAAGTACATTCTTTAAACAGTAGATGGCAACATATGAGCTTGTATTATTTGTTTAATTCATACGAATACAAGCTATTGTGCCTTCAGTTTTCTCATTGCACAGGTACAGTTGGAGGATTTTAGAGCCTCTCTTTGCAACACCGTGTACAAGGTGAGAGATTTTACCCAGGAAAGGATAGCAGTCAGTCACAGGGCACCATGCACTCACACCATAGGCACACTCTAGTGTCACAGGGCACTCACACCATATTTACATCATTTAGCAGACATCCAGCATGACTTACAACTGAGCAGCTGAGGGTTAAGGGCCTTGCTCAGGGTGCCCAGCAGTTGGTAGACCTGGGGTTCGAACCCATAACCTTCTGATCAGTAGCCCAACACCTTAACCACTGAGCTACCACATCCCACATCCCACTTCACAATCTAGTGTCACAGGGAACCAGCATTCACACCATATTCACAATCTAGTGTCACAGGGTACCATGCACTCACACCATAGGCACAATCTAGTGTCACAGGGCACCAACATTCACACCATAGGCACAATCTAATGTCAGAGAGCCTAGTCGCATATTTTGGACAGTGAAAAGAAACCAGAGAACCCAGTATAAACCCACATTAATACAGGTGAAACATGAAAAGCTCCATATACACAGTAACCTGAGATCAGGATAAAAATAGGACTTTCAAACCGTGAGGTGGAAAACTTTCTTATGCATATGATTTATTGCAGTTCCATCAGTACTCAATTAGTTTGTTAAGACTCCTAAGTTTCACAGAGCAACATTTACTCCATAATCACTAAGTGTATTAAAATGTGTTGCATTCCCAGGGGTTTCTGTAGGAAATGTTGCCTCTTTTCTGTAGTATACAGTAAGGATGTAGAGCATATATTGTTAAACATCAAAGCATTTGCTAAATGGAAATGTGATAGTAAAGTAGGGCGCAGAAAGAGATTCTGAGCTACAAAGGCAGGAGGTTAGATGAAAACGCAAGTGAGATGTAAAGCCTTCACTTTAAGGCGCCGTGCCATCAAAGGCCACGCCTCCACCCCGCTTAACCTCCAATCACGGAGCTGGGTTCAAAAAGGACGTAAATTTTGGAGCTCGCGCCACGGGGTACAGTGTCACTGATCGCCGCAGTGTGTGTATCAGAGCATCAGTGTGTTTAGTACAGCAGCGCAGTGGAGGCGCGAAGAGGACACACACGGCACCAAGAGGGATCCGAGTCAGGAGAGGACAGGATCACTTTTAAAACAAACAAACTATGCTTTGACAGAAGAGGATGCAGATTAAAGTTAAATGACCGGAGATGAGCTTAAAATGTGCAGCTCCCTCAGCATTTGACTTGATCATACATGGATTGCTGCGCTAAACCTGCTCTAAGCCTTTTCACGACAACTTCAGTGGTACTTTTTCAAAGCAAAAACCAACAAAACAAACAAAAACACATTGTCGCTCAGCATGTCAGCCATCAGAAGGAAATTTGGAGAGGAATATCAGGTCGTGAACACCAGCCGAGGCGCGCATTTTCCTGCGCCAGTTAAGCGCAAGAGGCAGCGCTTCGTGGAGAAGAACGGACGCTGTAACGTGCAGCACGGAAACCTGGGCGGTGAGACGAGCCGCTACCTGTCAGATCTGTTTACCACGCTGGTGGACCTGAAGTGGCGCTGGAACCTGCTCATCTTCCTGCTCACTTACACGGTGGCTTGGCTCGTTATGGCCTCCATGTGGTGGCTGATCGCGTACGCACGTGGAGACCTCGGGCGCGGACACGACCCCGACTACACGCCGTGCGTAGCCAATGTCTACAACTTCCCCTCCGCCTTCCTCTTCTTCATCGAGACAGAGGCCACTATCGGCTACGGGTATCGCTACATTACAGAGAAGTGCCCTGAGGGCATCATCCTATTCCTCTTCCAGTCTCTTCTCGGCTCAATTGTGGACGCTTTCCTCATCGGCTGCATGTTCATCAAGATGTCGCAGCCGAAGAAACGCGCAGAGACGCTCATGTTTAGCCAAGACGCAGTGATCTCGCAGCGGGACGGCAAACTCTGTCTCATGTTCCGTGTGGGAAACCTCAGGAACAGCCACATGGTGTCAGCTCAGATCAGGTGCAAGCTCATCAAGGTAACACAGTCTCTTGGTTTTTGTCCTTATCTAACCAGGCACAAGGCAAAAATCCCTTTTATACATCAAAACCAAAGATTCTGTTCATTAGTGATGTGCACAAGTGATCACCAGAGCAAAATTGGCACCTTAATGATTTATTAATCCAGCTGGACAATTACTTTCACACCTGAAAAAAGTGCATGACATGTGAGAAGAAAGTAGGAGAACACAAATCTATCACTTGTAGCCCTGAAGATGAAAGGTGTAACCAGGGTCATATATTTTACATTTCTAGTAACAGTCGCATGGAGCAGCATTGTGAGCAGGTGTAAGAGAGGCACGCATCCATCCCACATTCTGTGATTCAGCTTCTTGTTACTGGACACAACCAACAACAAACCATCTCTTTCATTTATTCTGGGGTCAGAACCCTGAGCAATAGCCACAAAGGCATGTAAATACTGGGAATAACACTGTCAAGGGGAACATGCGTGAATCTGTGTGAATGTGTGCCGCTCACTCAAACCATCAGCTTTGAGGTAATCTTCATCGTCCTTCATATCTCGTGTCTAAATGTTCACCTGTCAATCAGCTTAGTCAGCCACACATTTCCGTTGAAATCTATACAGTGATTGATATTCATTTAACACTTACTTTGACAGATGTCATAAGAAATAGATGAGCTGGATGCAGCAATTTTTTCTCATCTGTCACAACTTTGATCTTTGTTGATAAGAAGAGCTTATGCTTGTCAACAAGTATAAATGAGCACAGCCCAACTGGATTACACTAAAGAATTGTAGTCTTAAAAAATAAATTGAATTAATGGGATTATGAAAACATGTGCTAGGCATATACATTAATCCTTTAAGGGCAAAGGTAAAGTACATGGATTGACCTGAAGCTGTGACATTCTCATCATCAGTTTCACCCAAAAAGCATTGCCGTAAAGTCCATATATCTCAGCCACATAGGCGATTTCCTCAGTTCTTAGCAAGCTGTCATAAAATGCCAGAGCTCCATACTTTAAAGCAAAGAAAGTAATCATTATACCTTTGAATTATAGCCTAGAGGAACAGCTTGAGCGAACAGGGAGGTAAAGCTGTATTACATCTAGCATTGTTGGAACTTCATCTCAAGGTTACTGATGCTCATATAAAGTGTAAACTAAATGAATGACAACAATAAATTACAAAACCATAAACTGAACTGAATAGCCAAGTCATGGCATTTAAGATTCAGAAACAGTTAGAATAAATAAATGTAATATACACATGCAGTTAGAATAATTATGCATGCAATATATCTTTGCCTGGGGCTTTCTTTATGCCATGCTCTCGGATTAATTTTTCATTAGACAGAGCTAGTGTGTGGGCGCTCACCGATTTGGTTATATATATATATATATATATATATATATATATATATATATATATATATATATATATATATATATAAATAAAAAAACAGACTTCTTTAAAGAAAGAATGCAGAAACAGTTAAAAAAATATGGTTCACTGTTGTATTGACTTCTTTTATGACTTCCTAATCTAATTTGCACTGGGGAGACAGACTGAAAGAATGGTGTTAAAGAGGGATTAGAGGAATAGAAGAAAAAGTGAAGGGGAAAATAGACAAGAGCAGACTTGAAGGACAGTTCAGTCGGGAGTATAATTTTCAGAGCAGGAGTGCTATTGTGTGTGTGTGTGTGTGTGTGTGTGTGTGTGTGTGTGTGTGTGTGTGTGTGTGTGTGTAAGGTTAGGGTAGTGTACTCTGGGGTCTGGGGAAAGTAGGAATTGATTGACAGCTAGTTGCTGACAGCAGTGGATGAGAGCAGGTGCATTGCAGTGAAGGTGGGGAGACTGACAGCTAAGTTTAGGTGCTTTTTTTCCTCTGTGTCTGTCTGTCTGTCTCTCTCTCTCTCTCTCTCTCTCTCTCTCTCTCTCTCTCTCTCTCTCTCTCTCTCTGTCTGTGTGTGTGTGTGATATAATCAACAAAGAACAATAGATTAGAGGTCTGAGTATCCGCAGCAATAGATGCACATCATTGCACTAGACCATTGTGCAGAGTAAGCACTCTGGCCAGCCTGAGATTTACACCCTTACTATCATTGTACGGTTTTCAATTTGCTCTAAACTCATATTTGGCTCGTACCAGTGAAAGTAACAAGGGAGCAATGTGTGTAACACATGACTGAGCTTAATTAATCTAACTGCAAAGTAGGATGTGCCTTCACTATGTCGGAATGATTTGAGTTTTGTACAAGAGATTACATTCTATAGATTTTCTTTCAACAGCCTTGCAAGTACATTTCCCACTCATTTTCTCCATAGACTTTGAGTTTGAAGCAAACCGTACAACAAAAATATGAATCATGGCCTGTTGCGAACCTTTCAAGGACACATCACCATGTAGCCTTGCGGGTGACGTCAACGAGCCCTATTTTCTCTAATGTTATGCTCTTTTGTTAGAGTGTGAATTGTAGGTTTGTGTACAAGCAACATAGAGTTTTGTATTATATGGTTATGGTTTTATTGTTTGTATTTTAGGCTTTGTGTTTTATATACTGTAAAAGAGAATCAGTAGAGACTCAGTAAAATGTTTATGTTGTAAATAAAATGTCATTTTCAAATAAAGAGAGGAACAATGATTTGCTTCGTTCTACATTTCAACACATCTTTTTAAATCCGATGCTTGGCTTGAGTGCCTATTCTTTTGAGAAACTAAAACATTTCAAGTAACATGAAGCCTGTATACGATGTACAAGTGAATGTGTAAAGGACCTGTGGATAATATTTTATTAATATTTGGCATATCTGTGCAACTGACAGGTAGCATAAAAGTATAGTAATGTTTATCAGTATTATTCTGTACACGTTAGTACACTTGGCCTTTTCCTATTAATAAAACATTACAGTGTATTAAATATAAATAATACATTTCTTATAACAATGTAAAAGTGCTGTTCAGAATATTTGGAAAAAAATCGACTTCAGGACTACTTGCACAGATTATGTGAAAAATTGTAACTTTATTTTTGATGAACTGGAGAAGCACTACAGTATCTCCGTCTCCTGTAGATATTTCTTAGAATTTTATAACAATGCAAGTGCATTTCATCTAAGAGAAAGGACGTGATTGCTGTTTCAGCTTTTACAGCATTAATATCTGTTATTGTTAAGTCTTTGCTTGAAACTCATAGTGTAAATACCACTTAGCCAACAATTTTTTAGCTCATGGCAAATAATTTTTAACAGGTTATATGTTAGTGCTCCAAATTAAAGTCACAGGCGAAATGTGTGGCATTTCTACTTCCAGAGTCTGACAGTTTGGTATTTCTGAGTGGCCCTGTGTGCTTTAAAGAACACTGTTGCTTGGATTGAGACATTCCATCTGAGTGATTAAAAATGGGACCAGAATCTCAAAGTAATGTTTTCAGCATCTTGTAGAATCATGTAGACTAGATAAATAATAGATTTTTTCAACGGTTTAGCTCTGGACTATTTTAATTGCCATTAAACTCTGAGCATAATAGTTCATTGAAATAATGTGAATTTATATTACATTTTAAAATATAAAATATATCTGGCATGCTTGTCAGAGATATTAGTGAGTACCAATAGAAGATTACTACAGAGAATAGAAAGAAAATCACATAATTTAAGATTCTGGTCCATGCTAATGTGATTCTGCAGATTTTTTATTTACACTTTCATGCTGTTCTTTCACATCACATTCCAAAGATGTTCTACTGGATTCAGATCCAGTGACCGGGAAGGCCACTGAAGAGCACTGAACACTGTGTTTTTCATGAAGCCAGTTGGAGATGATGTTTTTTTTTTGTCCTGGTGCATTATCATGCTGGAAGTAGCCGTTTGAAGATTTACGAATTATGGTCATGAAGGGATTCACATGATCAGCAACAATACTCAAATAGTCTGTGGCATTCAGGAGAGGATTGATTAGTATTAACAGTGACAAAAAAAAAAAAAAAAACATTCCCCACACCATTAAACAACCTTCTTCAGCCTGAACTGGTTCATTGATTCATGCTGTTGGAGCCAAATTCTGACCCGACCATCTGTGTGCCTCGACCGAATTGGAGATTCATAAGACCAGGCTATGTTTCTCCAGTTTTCAGCTGTCCAGTTTTGGTCAGCCTCAGATTTCTATTCTTGGCTGACAAAACCTAACACGGTATTCTGCTGTTGCAGGCAATTTTCTTCAAGGTTTGGATGTGTTCTGCCTTTTGAGATGATTTTCTACTCTTCACAACTTTACACAGTGATTATCTGAGTTACTGTATATCAACAAGGCGTTTACATCTGGATGCCCACTGGATGTTTTTTGTTTATTGGACCATTCTGAATGTCTAGAGAATGTTGTGTATGACAGTGGTAGCTCAGTGTATATTCCATTGGCCTTCTGATCAGAAGGTTGTGAGCTCGAATCTACCACTAGGTGTGCCCTTGAGCAAGGCCCTTAACCCTCAATTGCTCAGTTGAACAAAAAGAGATGAATGTAATGAATCGCTCTGGATAAGGGTGTCTGCCAAATGCTTTAATTGTAATGTAAAATCCCAGGAGATCAGAAGTTATACAAATACACAACCCAGCACTTTTGGCACCAACAATCATGCCTTGGTTAAAATCTCTGAGATCACATTTTCCCCATTATGGTTTATATGAACTTTACAAAAAACTGCTGGCTTGTAGCATGATTTTATGCATTGCACTGCTGCCACATGATTGACAGAGTAGATATCGGCATCAATGTACAGGTTTACAGATGAGTCAGGTTAATTACAAAAATCCTTTGATTGGTCATGCTTAATGCTGGCTATGAAAGTAAATCAAACTTGAGCTCTTGGGGAAAAATTGAAAGATAAATCTTAAATATATGGGCAATAATAAAAAGAGACAACTTTCGCATTCAGGATTACTTGTATTACCTATTCTTAACCAAACCTGAAAATCTTATTTTAATATTGTATTTTACAATCACCATGTCACAATTCACCATGACCCAACAAAACCAAACACGACTGAGTAATACAGTCAAATAGAAGAACAGACGGAGTGAATAATGGCCCAAATCTGAGCCATATCTGTACAGTCAGAGCAGTGCAAACAGGTAAAAATTACATTTTGGAATGAATTCAAACTGTTAAAACATAGAATTCTTACATTACAAGTAAATACATTAATGCGTTATAAAAAGGAGAAATTCATGACATAATATCCTGATGGCATGTACAATTGGGTGAGGTTTAATATTAAGAACAAATAAGACATGTATATGACATGATTGTGAGCATGTGATGGATTATTATGCATGCATGGATTATTTTGTCATTTATATTATAAAATCATTGGAGTCCTGTTTATTATAACCAGACCCTGTCTCAAGTGAAATCTTTTCTTTTTGTATTATGAAATAATAATCATTCCCACCATAGAAAGGTCACTGAATCAATTTTGTTTAAAGAAATGGAATTATTGGCTCAACAAAAATAACAGATAATTATGATAATAATGGATAATTGTTTTATGCTGAGACTGACTCATTTTTTAGTAGTCAGTGAAACTAATCTCACATGTAAGCACTTTCTTATGTGTGCCATACCTGTGCTCTTATCTGAAACATCCAAATTTCAAGTGACTCACTGTGAGAAAAACAATACTAGGGCAGAAAATGATGTATACTATGTGGACTCCTGACCACGACACACATGTGGTTCCTCCTCAAACCGCTGGCACAAAGTTAGAGGCACACATTTATGTTGTATGCTGGAGTCTCACATACTCTTTGTGTGTGCCATTTGTATACTGAATCTTCACCAGATATAAGTTTAAGCTTATGATTAACAATCCGACTGTGCATAAAGTAAGCTCCATGAAGACATGATTTGCCAAGGTTGCTGTAGAAGAACTCGAGTGGACTACACTGAGCCCTGACCTCAACCCCACTGAACACCTTTCGTATGAACTGGAAAGCCTACTGCGCTGACAGCCTCCTCACCTAAAATCAGTGTCTGATCTCACTAATGCTCTTGTGGCTAAATAGACACAAATTCCCAAACCTAAATTCCAAATATCTAGAAAGCCATACAAGAGGAGTAGAGGTTGTTTCCTCAGCAATGAGGGCAATAAATCTGGATATTTATGATGGTCAGGTGTCCACAAACCTTTGTCCATATAGTGTATCTTGCCCACCCAGTAGCTAACTATCCTTATCACTCAGCAAAGTTCCTCCATGACATACAAAACCAGACACTATCATCATATCTATGTCACAGAACAGCTGAACACATTCTGTGGAGAGCACTGATAAACCATACATGAGCTAACAGACACCCACAATTGGCTAATTGGCTAGTGTTACTTTGATAGACAGGAGAGAGAGCAAAGAGTGCAATGCTATCCAATTTGGCTTTCTAAGTCTCTCCATCGCAGACAGCTGTAGAATTGTCAGGGTGTGAACTTGTGCTATCATGATGACAGAGCAATGGCTTTTCTGTTGCAATACTTGGGAGTCCCTTCATTATTGCTTTTCTAAATGGAAATTAGTTTTCAACTGCAGCACTGACTGTTAGGGTTAGTCCTAAAGAGCTAATTGCAATCTGCTCAGCTTAGCGATATCTGTGTCCTGTCTATAATAAAGATTGTGTATTACAGCTTCAGTTTATTATCCTTAAAATGATTTTCAGTGTAATGAAGAGAAAACACAGCACCGAGCCAATTTTTGTGATCATGGCCTCATGCTCTTTAGGTTTGATCTTTTCTTGATCTTGACATGTAAAAGTCTTTAATTTTTTCTTCATCCTAGCTGTGGTTTTGTTGTAGTTCTACCATAACAGTCATTATTACAACTCTGAAAACAGACTCTGTAAATTTTAAGGAAGCACTACAGTGTGTGTATTTGTACTTCAGTCTGTGATGATGAAATGGCACGAAGATAAAAGATTTAGGGTTGGAACAGCAGGGTTTTATCATTGCCTCTACTGTATCCTGGAAAAGAGAAGAGAATTCCTTCTATAGCACTGTATTAAAGATGCCACACAGTGAACTAGGACTTTATACCTGTACATTAGCATTACTCCCACCCCTCATTGCTCCTCACATTAACTCAGATTTCAGAAAGCTTGCCAAGACCCTTGAGGGCTAATGAACTTCAGATTGATGGTTTTTATTTCAATTGAAATGTGACTCACATACTCCAGTTATTTCCAGTGTTCCAGTAAAAGTGCAGTGCACAAAAACCTTCGTAATGTTTTCTGTCTAAATATCGAGCGACAAAAATATTCAAACAAGGTGCCAGTTTTATGCAGAGTTAAATTTAATTAGCAGGTGTGTAACCACAGGAGTGCCATTACTTTGACAGAAATAATAACAGCTGGTATTAGACATGTTTCAACCTGATGGATGACATCCTCTTGTTACTCAGTAGGTGTTGTAGTGTAAATGAATCTTTGCCTGTGCTTCAGTCATCTGTTGAAAGCTGTATATGTGTGTGAGCATGCATGGCATAGTGTTCTGGATAAAGATATAGGTATCTGGGTGTATTGGAGCTGTTTTTTTTTTACAGCACAGCAAGGACAGTGTGTGGGTACTGTGTCTATCCTGTGAAAAGTCTCACCCCTTGGTCTGGGTACACCACCACGAGTGCAGTTCAGTCTGTTCACCATCTGGAGCGGCAAGCGCACCAGCCAGCTCTGTCCCACTCTCCCACCAGTCCCTTATGTTCATTTGCAAAGACACAACTCTACAGTCTACATATTGGAATGATTTAAACTAGGTATTCCACAATACTATTTTTTTTTTTCCGTGTACAAATACGAGAAGATGTTTTGCTACTCATCATTACCGACACCAATGCCGATGCTGAAATGTGTAACCTCCATAGTATTAACAATGGGGTGCATTATGGAACAGTTTATTTAGCTCTGTTTATGTTGCTTGCTGCCATGTGCTACTTGCAGCAAGCTCCTATAGCTGAGTTTCATTTTTGACCATGTTTACCAGTTAACTTGTGCTCCATTCCACAGACAGAATGAAAATCGACTTGGGGGACTTTTTTAATCATTATAAACACAACAAAACAGGCATGAATATTTTTTGGCCTCTGTTAGTGGCACAGAGCAGTAACACCTTGACTCATAAGCAAAGTGTAGACCCATATGTGTCTCAGTGTTCACAGAACTGAAGTACTCTTATGCACTAAATTTTTCTCTGTACACTTGTTTCACTGCTCCACATTTGTGAATATGTTTGTGTGCTCACTCTGTATCACTGTGCGCTCATTTTTAATAACCGCACTCACTGATACTGCTCTGCATGCACAGGCTGGCTGAAATACTATTTTCATAACTCCTCTTGATATTATTATAGGGCACAGTTTGCAGTTTTTTTCCCTTTTTTTCCTTTTTTTTTGATGATTATCTGTGAAATTCATCCAGATTGCTGTAATTTCATGCTATCTGTTCTTTAGGCTTGCACCACTTGTAATATGTAGCATGGAATCAGCTGTTGGTATCACAGCATTTTTTATATTTTATGAGAACAAGTACAGGCAAATGTATGATAACAGCTGATAACTGACACCAATATACTGTATGTAGCGAAACCACACACACACACACACACACACACACACACACACACACACACACACACACACACACACACACACACACACACACACACACATGCACACACTTTATGTATGTGTTCTTGTTATTCAGTCTGAGTGTTTATCTCTGTACTGTACTGTGAATGACTGAAATAGAACAGAGTGTTGAGTATGTTTTCAATAAATAAAAGCGTTCTATACAACCTGAGAGAAATACTAATAGTGTAGGTGTATTGTTACTCAGTTGAGTTTCAATTCTATTCCTTTTTTATATATATAAACTTATCCATATTCTTTGTTTATTGAGAATAGAAAAAGTCTCTGTTACTCTAATTGTCATGAATTAGTAGAAAACAGTTCATTTTAAAACTCCATCAGCAAGTCTCCAATGAGGAGCTTGGCAATAATGCAGATGGTAAAAAAATAAATAAAAAAAAAGCCAGGGTGTTGCTTAGGGTGATTTATGACCTCGAATCTAAATTACAGATTTTCAGTATGTTCCACAGGATCTTTAAAATAAATGCTTAACATCAGATTCAGGTAATCTTTTGCTGCTGTTCAGTTCCCGAGGGTTTCACTCTCCTTTCTGTCTTCACTTTGGAGTTAATTTATTACTCTGAAACAGAACATTAAGCTCTCTGTTGACTTCATTCACACTTTAATCCAACTGATTGTTCTATGTATTCCAAGGCATCTGCTCGTGGATGAAAATGAAAAAAGAACAGAAATTGTAACGTGGCACCTGTGTTCATGAAGAAAGTCTGGCACTCATCCAGATATCAGGGGAAAAGCACTTTTGAAAAGGGCATTACCTGAGCAGCATTTCTTATTCTGTCTCCTCTACTGCAGTCTCGTCAGACACCTGAGGGGGAGTTTCTGCCCCTGGACCAAAGAGAGCTGGACGTTGGGTTTGGAACGGGCGCCGACCAACTCTTCCTCGTCTCTCCTCTCACCATCTGCCATGAGATTAATCCCAAGAGCCCATTCTTCGACCTCTCACAGCGCTCACTCATAAGTGAGCAGTTTGAGATTGTTGTTATCCTTGAAGGGATAGTGGAAACCACAGGTTAGCATCATACTGAGATCACTAGACAAACAAAATAGATTGGGGTCTAAATGATTCATGGCAAGCCATTATGTGGTCAGAGAAAACCAAGATAAATATAGATGCACTCAAAGGTAAAAGCAGTGCTTCACTGTGCTATCTTTTTCCATGCTGGATTGATTGCCTACTCTCTCTTTCACTCTCCCTCATTCTCTCCTTCTCTCTCTCTCTCTCTCTCTCCCTCCCTTTCCCTCCCTCAGGTATGACGTGTCAAGCTCGGACATCTTACACAGAGGACGAGGTGTTGTGGGGACACAGGTTCCTTCCTGTTATGTCTTTGGAGGAAGGTTTCTTCCGAGTGGACTACTCACAGTTCCACAGCACCTTTGAGGTGCCTACACCGCCTTACAGTGTAAAGGAACAGGATGAATCATCTTGCCTGCCTTCCCCTGCTCCACCTCTCACCCCCACTCCGGGAGATCCGCGAAGCCGCAGAGAGCGCATCTTCTCCCTTGATGGTGTGTCCCATACTGAAGGTACAGTCTCGAGGTTGCCCAGCAAGCTCCAGCGTATGAGCTCCAGAAATGGTAAAGATTGTGGGAAATCCAGCAGTACACAAGCATCTGAAAAAACATCCAACACTGGTGACCCTCTACGCTCATCAGCCAGGCTGGAGGAGTCCAACAGCCAGATGAAGGCAGAGCCACAGATCCTGTCAGCAGGAGAGCTGGAGCATCATAGACTGCCTTTAATGCCTACTCCAGTGCCAGGGCCCAACCTTAACCAGCTGCCATCGGCTGGTGGCCGACCCGAGGACAACCTGCCTGAGAAACTACGCAGGATGAATGTGGACCGCTGAGCCATGAGCCACGGTGATGTCCACTTCCATCATGCCTCAAACACAAACTGATCAACAGAGAGGCTTTGGGAAGACACACAAATCCAATACAAACTTTAGCTGGACTATACTGTGATTCTTTTTAATTATTACACAAAGGAAACAGCCATGTCTGTCATCGTCAAACGGATTACGCCATCATCCGTCAGCATTCTATTCAGTTTCAAATAAGCTTAATATATTTTCATTTAAATCCAAATTGAAAACTTTGGCTTTGTGTAAAATATTCATATGTATCATGCTACTCAATTTATTAACGTATGCTTGACTGATCAAACTGAATCATGTTCTTGTTTTAGTTCTGATTAAGCATTTGCTGATAGACAATAAGGCAATGAAGATATATATTTAACATGCACAATCATGTTAGGTAAGTAGAAAAGGTCTGTCCTATTTGAAAGGCAGTATAAAGATATAATGCACAATTTTGAAAGCAGCATCGCATGTGTATTTCTTAGTCAATGCAATGAATTAACAAAAAAACGAGTGAACTGGCTAGGCATCTCACTTTTCAAGCTATAGGCCTATTTAAAACTCCCTGTTGTGTTCTTATCCAAGCTGAGATGTTAGTGAGTGCAACAAAAGTCACATGCGCAGCTTGCTTATAAGTGACATATAAAGGCACTGAGTTGAATGCAATGCCTGCTGAGGCTTTCTTTAAATTGCTGCCAGCAAAGCAGGTGCCAGTAAGTATGTAATTATTTAGTAAAATACAATATAGTGATGCTATTATAAACAATGATAAAAGCTTAAGCAAATATGATATGAAATTTTCATATCTGCAAATATTTATTTCTGATAAATCTATATTTTCAATAGGATGTTAGAAATGATGCATTATTGCTGTGTAAAGGTTTTATAGTGTGAACGGTTATTATTACATTTAATTATCTTTCGGTAAACGTTTACTTAAACTACCAACAATCTGTTCTCCTGAGATAAACTGACATGCGGTAGCCCCCATAAGGCATACATAATGACTATAAAATTCTATATGCAGAACAATATGGTACTGTTATTCTGTGGGAGTTAGTTTTTTGCCTGCCATAGTCTGGGTCCACTTGCCTCCTTCCTTAATGGGAACTAACTCTACTCACTATTACACTGTTCTTTTGATCACTTTTATCCTGTAGTGAAAGATTTCTTTCCTGACAGGAGTGATTTCTTCCCAGATGACATCCACATGACTTGACAGAGAACAGACATGATTAAATGATATATTTTGGCCTTCACTTTCACCACATCTCAACTCAACTGAAGACACGTGAGACATTTTGGACCAATGTTTTAGACGATTTATCAACATCATCGAAATATGAAGTGAGGGAAAATCTTTGAGAAGAATGGTGTTCATCTATCTAATACAGTTGCAGTGACATTATGCCATCAACAAAACAAGCTCTTGGTGGCCTAACAGCTTAAAAACACACAAAAAATTCTCTCTGTTTGATTCTCCTTTAAATAGTCACCCCTTTGAAATACAGAATGCAAGGTGTATGCCTTCAGTCCATGCATATCATCGAAATCATATTTTCATCAATTTAAATGTTCAATAAATAATTTAAGTGCTAATTTTATGTCATGACAATTGGCATCCACAATCTATGATACTGTGGATTTATACTCTCAGTCATGCAGCTATAGCAAAGAAATCAGTTCCCCTGCAGAATACTTGTTGTGAGCATGACACCTGACAACATTAGTGCAGTGACTGTTCACCACGCATGTATGTGTAATGATCCATTAGTGTACAGGAAAAGGAGACACTGAGGTGTCAAAGTGCTGTATGTAATTATTACTTCCACAGCAACCTTCCAGCTCTCACCTTAGGCTGAGGGCTGAAGTGAAAGTAATTCAGTTAGTCTTCAACAGGACATCAGTCACAGATATTTACAATGCATTACACTTAATTTTACTGGTACAAAAAGAATTTCTAAGACATCCTTCATTACCAGAAGCAGTCAGACCTTATGGAGCAGAGAGGAAATGTTTCTCCGAGGGACTGCAGTATAAGCATGGGACAGTGCACTTAATGTCCTCAAATATCCACAGAGGACATCAGCACTTGATTCAAGTATAATAGGAAAGGCCCAGTCAGTGCTGTGATAGTTCCATCTAATGTAGCACTCCAGGGATTTCCTTATCCTTATCAATGCATTCATTCCATTCTTAGGTTGTCTTAAAAGTTTACAAGTTTGTGCCACAATTTGGAAGATGGAAGCTGCACTGAGGGTAACCATAAATTATGAGCACATCTGCAGAGCTGCAGATGAATTACAGCGTGTATTCTCTTTATAGAGGGGGTGTAGCTATCTCTGGCATAAAGGACAAGGTTATTTCTCTGCATTCAAAGACCCTTTTGAGACACTTTATCGATTGCCTAGTGCCGCCATATGAGCCTGGACAAATGTTACATCTGAATAATCATGGCTTCTCTACTGCATTGCTGTAGCAGAGCAGCAGCACAGAATTGTGCCCGGAGATGCGTACGAGAGGAAGTGTGAGTCACGGACAAACACGAAAGAAAGGGGAAAAAAGATGCTCTGAGTGATAATTTAGTGAAGCTAAAACCATCTATTTCCATATCCTGTTTAGGAGAATACAATGTCTGTTACTGATTGGTGCAATGGAAATGTTTGGGGATATCTGGCATGCATGTGCCTGAGTTTATACAAGATGACACCGTTTTTACTTATACTGGTTAACTGCCGTACTAGTCAAGTTGAATGCAGGATATGCAAAATGCATTACACGAAGCCAAAATGGCAGCAGTCACGCTCACCATGCTGCCCAGATGCTCATAAATATCTAATGAACCCTGAATAAACAGGATCAAATACACTGGCATGTATGTGCCCAATCATTACCTACTGTTCTTGCAAAAGCTGGGGATAGTGAGCAGAGACTGGGAATATACAACACAGCAAGAAACTTGGTTCATACTGCATGCTTCACTTTTACTCCAGGCACCACAGATGTTGAGGGGAAATGTGTCGCAGACTGTATGGCTGTCCTCTCATTGGGACAGAAAACATCAGGATGGATGAAGAAACAGCTGTTTGTTTACAGGATGAATGACAGAAATGCTATTGCTTTAAAGGTTTTTGGTTCGTAGACGATCATTTTGCAGTGTTCAAACTGTAAGTAATAATCAGTGAAGTGTGGGTTGAAAATGCCTTTAAATTCTATCTACACTGGGGAGTAAGCTTTAGTTATCCTTGCTAGCACTCAAAGTCTGCATCTATTATGTGGCATTTAGCAGGTGCCTTTAGCCAGAGTATCTTAGATTTATCACATATTTTGTATAACTGAGCAGTTGCAGAATAAAAGCCTTGCTCATGTGGCCAGTAGTGACAGATTAGCAGTGCTGGGATTTGATTTCACAACCTTCCAAACAGTAGACCCATGGTTTATCCTGAGCTGCCTCTGCCCCATAAAATGTTATAGAAATATCAGTTTCAGAAGCTGAAGGCCAAAAAAATTGATCTCACCCTGAATATGAAAGCTGTCTGATGATAAAATCCTTTAAAGAATCATCTTTTTATCTTTTAAATCTTTGGAATAGATTGTTTCTTCTCTTTTTTCGGACAGTCCTACATCTCATATGGTTCACTTTAGCTTACCAATGATCTTTAATCATCTTAAATTCATCCACCATCAATATTCACTATATACTGATCATGGATGCAGTGGATCCAGAGCCTATGAGAGAAGAATAATTCATAATAAGCCCTGTATTGACCTGGAGACTCTGGGTCTGTGAAAAATAGTATTAATCCAAACAGTATGTGATAATGCTTTGGCAGTTTTACAAAGTGAATGATTTTTGTGGGGTCAGAGATACCAGAAATATTTTTATATTTGTTATTTTTGACCCTGGTTATTGACCCTGTTCAGAGGAGAATGATTTCTGTCCTCCATGCTCTGTAAACATGAGAATAAATGATATGGGTTACTAACATCCAACCAATCAGGACAAGAAGGTGTCATTCAGTCATTCAAGTCGGTTTATGTCTGACAATAAAATTGCTGTATATATTGTACCTTTATTCAGGATCATGAAGACTCTCTGCACCCAATGTTAATTTTGCTGTGTCAAAAAAAATGTGTTATAACATTTTAGCAGGACTCAGAAGGTGCACAGCTTTGGTTCTGCTTTGCAATCAGTAACCTGAGTTATATGAGTTGTCCTTAGACAAGCCATCAATAACTTTCTACAAGCTTGAATAAACAAAGTTCTATGCGTACTGCAAATATTGCAATCTAGATAGTTTTTGAGACAATTGTTTGCTGTCTTTAGTTGGTGATTTTGTAAAGCAGGAGAAAGGAGAAAGAAACGTTAGTATAGAATTTTATTGCATCTGGTCTAAGTATCGGATACATGCCTCCAATATGCAGAATAATGCAAGTATCAATTTTATAGATAAAGTCTTTTAATAGAGCAGAGCAGCCACACTCTGTCAGCACAAATCCATCAACATGTACTAATCTCATTTCAGTGTATTTTCAAAAGGAAGTTTGTAAATCATTATATTCAGTTGAGTCTCTTTGCCAGAGACCAGGCCAACAGAAAAACCTAATTAAACAGACAGTAATTATTACTGAATAAATGCTCACTGGTAGGTCCACTAGATAAAATCAAGGCTAACGTGGAGTAGGAGAAAGTCCCACTATACAGTCCCCTCTGCGAGTGTTGGCATGGCCAGTTCACCCCCCACCCCCACCCCATCCCACCAATTAGTAGACAATCAATCAGAATTAAAATAATTACATTTGACAGAAGAACATTTGCTAAGTTGAACCTACATATTTTTCATGAGATCCAGAATTTCGGAGCATGTGACTGAGAGGTGTTTCTTGTTGCCCAGGATGGCTCATGTTTTGAGTCTTGGGTTTCACCTAAAAACACTGCACTGTTATTAAAAAAGGATAAAACAGCATGATGTCTGAAGATCTGCCATTTTGAAGATGAGAAAAGAGGGAAAATCGATCAGAGCCCTTGCACAAGCATTGGGCAAAGGAAAACCCAAGGAAAACAACAGCAGCTGATGAGAGACACATTGTGACAGGGGTGAAGAAAACCCCCAAATCATCACTAACAACCTTCACAGTATGGGGTGAAGGTAGAGGCCATACCACAAGATACAATCCACTCATCAGTAGTAAGAAGTAGAAGAACAGATTGAAATTTAAAACACAGTAATAAACCACAAAGTTCCATCTACCAAAGTGATGAAAAGACTAAAGTGTGGAGGAACAAAGGATCTGCTTATGATCCAAAACATACAAGCTCATCAGTCATGCTTCTTCATGCTTCTCACTAATCTTTATTGATGATGTAATTCATGATGGTAGAAGTCTACAGAAACATTCTGTCTGCCAGTTAACAGAGACATGCCTCCAATCCAATTGAGAATAACTTCATCATTCAGTAATGACCTAAACATGCTGCCAACACAACAAAAGTCTTCATCAGGGGGAAAAAGGTGTAAAAAGTTTCAGACTGGCCAAGTTAGTCACCAGACCTTAACCCAAGTGAGCAGCATTTTTCTGAAATTAGACTGAAGAGGGAAAAATACAAAACAAACAATAATCAACTGCAAGCAAGGTACACGTCACCAAACATTGTGTTTTTAACTATCATTTGCTCCAATTCTAACATCTCAACTTATCATTTTTTATTTAAAAATTCTATGCTTTGCCTCCAGAGGTCACATGTTGTAAATTGTTCATCAAATCCAGGTGAATTTGCTAAAATTAAAATGTGTCATCTTACATTCATCTTTTGATCTCAAATAGATAATCAGTGTAAATCAATTACACAAGCAATAAAACAGAATCAGAGATTAAAGAAATCGTTTTAGGGAATGACAATACAAGTAGAAATAATAATTTTGGATAAATTGCATTTATAACATCTTCAGTAAAACCATAGTCATAAACAATGAACATCACCAGAAATTTTTTTTTGCTTCGCTGGTTTTGAACACATTATACGTTCTTTTCTTCATTAAACAATAACAAAATGACTTTCCAACAAAATGTTCTGAGGTTTTCCTAACAACGACTTCACAGTGAAATAAACATCATCAAGAGTTTTTAGTATTATTAAGAATACAAATTTGCACATATTCAATTATAAATGCCAATATGCATAAAATAAATCATTAATTTTTTTCTTTAATTTCCAAATGCACTTAAAAAACAATGATTGTTTATTTCCACCTTTTAATATATGAGGGTTTAATAATTTTATTAGCTGTGCAAATGGAACTGCTAGTTTCACTGTTAATGTTGTTATACGTGTCTGAGCTTTTCTGGGTGCTGATAATAAGCACAGCAAATTTCATCTCTTTGTAATTGTCAGTACCATTGACATTTTTTTTAATTAATCTAAAGATTATAGACTTTTGAGGTCCTTTTTTTTTTCTTTCAGCCTAAAACTGAAAGTCTGAAAGCCTGAAGTTAGTCTGTCAAGGAGATGGACCCAGGTCATGTGACTGTGTGCATGAGAGGGAACAGTGCTGAAGTGTGACTAGAGCAGTGCAGCGTGGGTAAGCTGAGCCAAAATCTCCATCACTGACAGGTCCAGTGGGTGCTCCTTGGAGAACGGCAGAAAAGCAGAGCAGCTCATGTGCCGCAAACTAACAAAACACCCACTCGGTCCCTACATCTGTACACTGCAAGGGATCCCAAAAAAAGAACCAGCAATGCTCCACATTACTAATCAGAATTGATAAGTTATATGTACAAGTCATTTATAACTGACATAAGACAGGTACTGCAAGATATCTCTGTGGCTGTTAGCAATATTGAGTTGTCAAGTTTCAAATATATTGTAGCCTCAGATTCATGTTCTTGGCTGACTGAAATGAAACCTGATGTGCTGTTGTAGCTCAGCCTCCTCAAGGTTCAGTTTGTAGGGGTGTGTTCTGAGATGCTTTACTGCATATTATGGAGTGGTTGTTCTTCCTGTCAGTACTGTCCTGTCTTCTCTTATCAACTGTTTCTTGCCCTAAACATATCGGGCACTGTTACCTGAGACAAAAATATTTGCCGAAACACAATGTTGATAATTCTTTTATCTGTTCAACCATCCACTGTGCAGCCAATCAAGAATTAATCGTATAAAGGCATAAAATGTTGTTTTGCTTTGTTGCTTTTTTTACATTCTGTGTACATATACTGTACATATTAACTGAATCATTAGCATTTATTAAACATATAACTAAGTTCTTATTTATATGTCTAATTTGGTCATAACACTTTAACATAACCTTTTTTTTTTAAATATTGTACTTTCTATCAAGAAGACAGTCAAAAGGAAGCAGTACTTGAACAGACATGAAGGAAATGATTTTGGATGGAATTACTTGCTAAGAGAGTTTTAAATATGGGACAAATGAGAGATAGGAAGACAAGAGAGCAGAACAGTGATTGGTCATTAGGATCCAACTGTAATCAGTTTTGGGAAATAATAGTAATCAAGAGCATAAGGATCGATAAATTCTACTTAGTCAGGCTTTATACATTGGTGGCGAGTCATTCAAACCTGCTCTCTCAGTGTGTGTGTAATACAAAATGTCCCCAGTGTTCCTGGGAACATCTCTGGTTATTGAAGAATGAATGAAAAGATCTCCTTATAACGTCTATTGTTAAATGCTGTATGGATTTATGGAACAAAGTGAAATGTTCCCTGGTTGCCAATGGTAGCTTCTCACAAGCTCTGCAAAATCTCAAAAAATCTTAAACATTGTGTGCCTCTAAGTAAGTAGTCCCAAAGCTTCTGATATGCAAAACATGTTTCAACATGCAAGGATGGATTTGCTAAACAGCACATCCTGTGCTTTAATCTTCAGCTTCCTCTATTAGGATGTATTGAATTAGTGAAGTGTGCTCGAGTGGCAGTGTATAAGAACAAGCTTGCACACAGAGGAACTTATTGTCTCTGTGAGAACTCTCAGAAGGAACAAATACATATGTAAGATGCAACATCAAATCAAATCAAATCAAACTTAAACTTAATCTCTGCTTTAACCCATACAACATACAAAGAGAAGCTATGGATTAATCTACTTCCTTTAAATTTTTTTGACCACTCTATATTTTATCATGTTTGTTTAAAAGATAGGGTTCGGAAGCAGTGGAATATAAGTGCAAGCTTTTGATTCAAACCAATTTGGCAGAGAAAACCTTCAACCAAAGAAGAAGAAAGCAATTGTCAACAAATCTGAGACTTAGAAAAATGCAAAACAAACAAGTCTCAATAATAAAGAATAAACAGAGATACAGTAATGTTAGTGGAATATATCAAAATCTCACAGACGATAAAGTGAACTGCTTAAATACACTGAAATGAATGAAGTTGAATATGTTAAATCAATAAATAAACAAATGATTAAATGATTCAAATTGAATTAATTTAAAAGTTTTAATGGCCAGTGTAGTTCATTCAAAAAAAAGTAGAACTAAATTAATTAAAGAGGTGGGTAATATATGGATGAGATTGGAAATTAATTGTAGCACAATAATTTATAACATTTTACCACAGATATTAAGGCTATTATCTATTAGGCTTAATGGGTCATTCTGGCACTCACGTAAAATACCATTAAGATATTAGAGCTCCCAATTTCACAAAGATTTGGGTTTGTTTATTTGAATGCTATTCTGATAATATTCTATGATTTTTATTCATACTGTATGGTCAGTAGCAAATAACAGTGATTAAATTGTAATAAAACAACCGTCAGGTGATTGCAAACATTTGACTTTTCAACACTAACATGCTTCCTTAACTCTAGAGTCATGCTCGTGTTGCACATACTTAATGGAAAGTGTAGGATAAAAATAACTCATCATTATTCTGTCCAGGCTGGACCAGTATGGCTACGTTAACCTCTCTGTGCCAATTTTCCTTGGTAGAACAGCTTGGCCCTGCGATTCCTGCTGGCTAGAAGGATGGCAGTGTGATGTAGAAGAAGACACCAAGTGGAGACTCTGGAAGATTTCCACCTTCTTCCCTTACTGCCCCTTTAATATTCAGTCAGCCAATTAGAAATGAATGCAGCAAACTTCAGTCCAAAGAGGTCATGTGAGCAGCTACTTAAAACCAAGACCTGACATCAACATAACGTTTCAGAAAGTTGTTACTGTTTACAGTGTGTCATGCTAAAGCTTTAAACATGGTTCTTTTCCTACTCAGTTACACTACATTGTTGCATGGTTTATATGAAAGCATTTCATAAAAGATATTTCTTGCTTTATTAGTGAATCTCACAAGTATCTCTCTGTATAATAAAGAGCCATTATCAGCCAAGCTGTCACTAATTCAGTGACTGTCAAAGCACCATCTCAAACCCTCTCTCATGGAATCATGAGTCACCCCGTGTCCCGCTTGCTCAGTGATTCTGTTCCCGTGTTACTGCCTGTTCCATTTGCATTTGATTAGATTAAACCTCCCTCAATGTCCGTGTCTGTCTGAGCTGTGGACATGCCCTTCAAAGGAACCAGAGCTGTGGTCTCGAATGGAAAACCTGTGGTGTGTGAGAGGTGTGAGACAGCTCCAGGAACACAGAGCCAGAGTTGCATTAGTCCTGGCAGTCAGACTTGGCCACTATATCCAATCAGTAGCCAGGAAGCAGAGAGCTGCTGCAAGCTATCAGCGTGTTACCGGAGGGAGAAGGTGAGCAAGGGTGGATGGAAAATACGCAAGGAGTAAATCAAAGGGGGAAAAACACAATCATTTTGAATACTTCTGCTGTTTCTGTCAAGAGATAATGAAAATTTCCAGAAAGCAAATGAACACACATTTATTTCATTGCAGTATGATGTGCAGAATTGTCTTTTTTTTTTCATTAAAAGTAGACTCGCTTCCACATACATATATTTTGTATGCACAGTAAATAATGTTGACATACTGAGAAAGAAAAGGAACTCTGTAATGCCTTGAGCAATATGAAGAACAATTGAAAGTGGCAGAAATATTGTTTTTTTTTTCCCCCAGTTATGTCCCAATTATGAAATCAGTGCACCCCAGTTCATTTGTAAAACTTAATTAGGTCACATATCATAATTTGTTAAATAGCTTCAAGCACTGTCCCCTATCCAAATAAAATAAAACAAAAGTTTCTGTTATTGAGGACAGATCAGATTACTTTCCCTTTTTAAGTTTAATAGAAAAAAGAAGTTCAAGCCTTGATTAGACAGCTTCATATAAAGAATTATATAAATAATTCACAGCTCCATTAGGGCAGCCTTAAATCTGACAAGGCCTGCAAAGTCCATCCCTAAAGAAGTGAAAGATATCTTACAGCAGGAGCATTGTGATAGTGACAGACTAAAAAAGGATCTAATTATGGTACTAACTAAAATTAGGTCTATGCAAAGTCCACAAATTCATGAATCCAGCATGCAATAGCATAAAGTTATAGAGTAAAAGTTTACATTAAAGTTAAAGTTGTAATACACTAAAGTATTACAAGGAATGGTCATAAACCGAACAGCAATTGCAATGCCCAAGATGTCCTCATGCATAAGTAAAACATTTATTTAAATTACTACTCCAATACAACCATGTATCAGTTTGACAGCAATTTTGTATAGACGGTGAGGCATGATTGAGCTGAGATTGTAAAAACAGAATATACTTCCATAATGTGTGTGTTTGTGTGTGTGTGTGTGTGTGTGTGTGTGTGTGTGTGTGTGTGTGTGTGTGTGTGTGTGTGTGTGTGTGTGTGTGTGTGTGTGTGTGTGTGTCTGTGTGTGTGTCTGTGTGTCTGTGTGTGTCTGTGTGTGTGATTTAGTGAGTTGTCAAGCTATTGATCACTGGAGAGGATGAAGCAGATGGGTTGGCATTATTTCATTCACTCTGAAGGTTACTGAAGTCCCCTACCCCTCTATTCACCAACACACACACACACACACACACACACACACACACACACACACACACACACACACACACACACACACACACACACACACACACACACACACACACACAAACACACATTCACACGCACAGCCATCCGACATCAAAATCTATGTTCACACCTCCCCATTACAAGACTTGTGAAACCTCTTGAAATACTACATAACCTCACTTTCACCACATGAAATATCTCAGTAGCACCGTTGACATCCAGTGATGCACTCTTGCCAAGAGGAAGTATTTGATCATTTGGAGACAGATAGAAAGGAGAAAGAAAGGACTCAACCCCTGCAGTGAGACAGTAAAGTTGTGTGAGTGTTTATATATAAAATATGATACATTTTGTCTGGGGTTTTTAATATGTCCATGCATAGCATATGGTTAAGGGTCTTTTGGTTACTAGAATATTCCAAGCAAACATTTATGTTATATTTTCAAACACTGAGTTAATGCAACATAGTTAGTATAAAGCTGTACCTAATCACATGTTTTTAGAACATAATTAATTCTTGCACTAATTTGACCTACTTATAACCTGTTGAATATGTTACTGTGTTCTCTGTACTGTGTCATTCTTATAACGGTTTTAATAGCATCTGTTAGCTTTTGGTGCTACAAAATGAATCGTTCATCTTCAGTAAACTCTTTCTCCTGGTGAGCATCTTGGTAAAATTGAGGCATACACTCACACAGTCACACCTAGAAGCGATTCAGATTCACCAGTCCACCTACTGACATAAATCTGGAAGGTGAAAAAGAAGAAGACATGAAACCGAATGGTAACTTGACAGGACCCTGCAGCTGTGAGGCAGCAACACCATCCCCTTGTGTGGACCCACCACCATGTGTGGACATGTAACGGTCACACTGTAAGAAATGCTTGGTCATTATTTTGCATTACTATTAGCTGAATAATGCTGTGTGTCACCACCTGATGATGGAGCTTCTGTATAACTAATAATGTGACTGTTATTTGCCAGAAGTTTAAAACAACACTGTAAGGCTTGCAAAAGTGAGCCATGGATGACAAATTCATTAATCATAAAAGATATGAAGATATGATCATGAATCATTTAGTTGCAAAAGAGAGATAGGAACATACGGCTCAGGATAACAATCAAATAACTTCTCGAGAAAACAAACAAAGGTTTTTAAAGCCAGGACATGCCACAGGCATTGCCTGCTCCCATGCTAATTTATTATGCTTTTGTATGATAGATAATGATCTGTTTCAGATTTAAAGCTGCTCAGGTTCTTCAAGATAAACTACCTCTCCACTGAAAAAACCCTCATGCATCATTGTCTTATTAATGATTCAGCCTTCATTAAAGGCACTTTGTGGATATATGGATCATAACAAGCTTAATAGTGAATCAGAGCATTTTGTTCTTCAGTGAAAGGTTCACACAGCAAACGAGAAACACAGACAAACACCATCTGCTCAGGAGCAGCTGCAATGAATAAAGAACCCTGTGCAGCTCTAGACCTCAACGTCTAAAGGTCAGTAGAGGAGCACAGCAGTGAAGGCAGGTGGTACTCTTACAAGTTGTCCAGCTTTAGTAGTCACTTAGCAGATACCAAATCAGAGAACAGGGAGCAGAATCATTGTATGCTCGTTCACACCTTTTTTTTTTTCTTTTTTCACACATTTAATTGCTATACTTTTTGGACACAAAAAAAGCAAAAGAAAGAAAAATTGTATGTTTTGTTGAATTATAAGGTAAAAATAAATGAAACATTTAAAACGGTGGATAAATGGCTAGAAATACATACTGTATTGATCGCTGTCTTCTAAAATGTGACAAAGTTTATGGCAGGTTTTTTTTTATACAACTGCTTAAAATTGTAAATTATTTACACTAACAAATGATTGACTAGAATAATAAATCAGTACTGCAAAGTATCTGAGGCTATCATGAGCACAGAGTCTAGTCTCTAGAAATCAGACAGTTAAAAACCACATGACTTTTTCACTCAATAATCAGCTGTCCAGTTTGGGTGAGGCGGTGCCCATGATAGTCTCAGATTGCAATCTTTGGCTAACAAGAGCAGAACCCAATGTGGTGTTCTGCTGTTATAGCTCGTTCTCCTAAAGATCTGGTGTTTTGTGTGCGCTGAGATGCTTTTCTGCACATCATGGCTGCATGAGTGATTATTTGAGTTACAGTATTACTGTACCGGTCTGGTAATTTTCCAGTGACCTTTCTTAACAAACAAATCATTTCCTCTGAGAGAACTGTCTCTAACTCATTGTTTTTCTTTTCTTTTCTTTTTTGCACCATTCTATGTAAATTCTAGAGACTGTTGTGTGTTAAAACCCCTGGAGATCTGCATTTTCTGATATACTCAAACCAGCCCATCTGGCACCAACTATGCTACAATTAAAGTCACAGAGATCATTTTTACCCCTCAGTCTGATGTGTGATGTGAACATTAACTGAAGCGTTTGACCTCAATCTGCATGATTCTATGCATTGCACTGCTGTTAGAATTGCATAAATGACAGGTGTATAGATGTTCGTATCAAGTTGTGCTTTTATATCTAGCCATTTATATCTAGAAGAATTTATTTCTGTCAGTAGAGTCAAAAATGTAAAACTTTATGAGTAAAGGCATCTAAAACAGACTGAGTCATCTTTTCCCATATTCAAGATATTTTAACAGTGTGTAATATTTTAAATAGAAGAACAATACGCTTGTTCGAAGATAATATTACAATTGTGGGTTTTTTTAAAACAGAAATTAAATCGTAAAATTTGGGAACAAGGGGGCACGGTGGCTTAGTGGGTAGCACGTTCGCCTCACACCTCCAAGGTCGGGGTTCGATTCCCGCCTCCGCCTTGTGTGTGCGGAGTTTGCATGTTCTCCCCATGCCTCGGGGGGTTTCTTCCGGGTACTCCGGTTTCCTCCCCTGGTCCACAGACATGCATGGTAGGTTGACTGGCATCTCTGGAAAAATTGTCTGTAGTATGTAATTGCGTGAGTGAATGAGAGTGTGTGTGCCCTGTGATGGGTTGGCACTCCATCCAGGAAGTATCCTGCCTTGATGCCCGAAGACCACTGAGATAGGCACAGGCTCCCTGTGAGCCGAGGTAGTTCGAAAAAAGCGGTAGAAAATGAGTGAGTGAGAATTTGGGAACGTAATAAATGCACCTTTTCCAAAAATAGTATTTGATCAATTCAATCAGGATAAAATCAGAATCAAGGAAGAGATGCACAAATGCAAGTTAAGCAGAAGAAGAATTAAGACCTTACAATCCGTGTCCTAAACTGCTTTGACCATTAACTTGAAAGAAAATTGACCTTCTCTGGAAAGTAAAAATAGGTTGATCATGGGCTGTTCCCTGATAGCAACTGATACTGAAATCACTTCTACAGAGGTGAAGGAAACATAAGTCCCTGTTCTTTTAGATGTCTTATTCCACCAGGGGGAAGCACTCTGTTTACACTGAGCTTGTCTCTATGGCGTTGATGAGCTCTTGGAAACGGTGACATTTTCATTTGGGTTGGATTTATTTATCATTTTCTCTTTTGATCATTTTTTCACATATAAGACCTGGTCACAAAGCAGCTAGACCCATAAACCTGCTTCTAAGTTGAAGAATTTCATTATAATACTCAAATACAGCGATGGCTGTTGGTGATATTACATGGCAGGGCTAAAATCTAATATCTATGGATAACAATTAAACTATTTAGTGTTGAACTTTGTGTAATTTTAGGATTTATAATCATTAGTAATTCATCATTATACTGTAGCCTCCGGGTGGTTCAGCGGCTCTTATTGTACGAAAGCACTCTTATTTGTACTTTATGTGGATAGTATGTCCTTTAGCTACATTACATTTATCTTTAAAGGATGTATGAGGAAAAATGGGTTATAAAACAAAAATAATCTGACTTATTCATGTTCATTAAACGTACCGTGTATTTCACATTCTCCTTCTCATTCGAGGTGGTGCATTATGTATGAATTACGGTGACATGAGCTGAAAATATCAACCACGATAGATATAGTTATAGTGAGTTTTAGGCTGTGTACTCAACTGAAAAATCAATAGGTCTACAATCTTGGCTAGAAATAAATCAGATACAGCTTTACTTCTTCATATCTGTCTGGGAATTTTGTTCTATTGGTGGTGGTGGACTTCTACAAAAAAGTTAATTCCACAAAAAATCTGAAGTAGTCCACCTTCTGTTAACAGCGAATGAGCTGATTTCTCTATGCAAATCAGCTCAGATTTATACAGACATACATGTAATTATTAAGTACACATTTATTTGCATTTAGGTCCAAAAGAAAGAAGCTAAGAATTAAACACTATTCAGGATTTGAAAAAGGGTTTACAAGATTTCAATTACATGGAAATTCTGTAGCAGGACATGATGAGGAGATTCCCAGTCCCTGCTCTGTTGCACAGTGACATGACTCCCCTAAGAACAAACACTTACTTTATGTTTTAACATCTCTCAGCGTCAGCATGCAGAAGGAGTAAATCTCCAGGGGAAAAAGCACAGATAAGAACAGCAAAGTCCCAAAGCAATTCAATGCAAGACTGAAGGAATCATATTCTGTGGATGCCAGTGCAGGGCTGGATCAATCACCCATTCCACTAGGAGCAAGTCTCAGTTGCTTCCATTCCGTTCTGCTGGTCTCTTGATAAAATGACACACAAGATATTATATGATCAATGAAGTTAGCTGTAATGGCCTGTTCTGCTAAAGTGTCTAAGGCAGGGCAAAGTGTTGGGCAGCTCAAGGTTTGCATGTCTAAAATGAGAGGGAACATTATAGATAAAAGCATAAGCTTATTACATTATCTGGAAGGATTTGACCTTTACTGTAAATGCGTGTCTGCTACTGAATGTGAACCGGATGAATTATTATTATTGGTTGCCATGTCCTATTATAAAAGGTTGAAAAGGGTAGCTTAACTTTTTGATAAAAGAGTTTATGTCACTGGTTCTAAAATGCATAATTTTTCAGTTTTGGCCAGTTCCCTTAAAGCACCAAGTAAGTGAATTGAACTATTGGTCATATATTCATGTTGTAGCTTCAGACATGACTCATTATTTGATTATTGTTGCAGAACATCAGCAGTCTTATGACATGTCAGACAATGTATGTGTCTTATCTAGTCATAAATTCAATAAGCTTAGATATTTTATTCTGCCTGTAACTCAAACTTCACACCTACTTGATTACCACAAGCCAGATCAACAAACACTAATCCATAGCTTTAATGTCCTCTTATTCTCATTCAATATTTATTCAATGGAAGCCTTAATGACTTAAAAAGCAGAGAAAACACTTTGGTGGGATTACATGCTCATGTAGCCATGATTTCCTGTAACTCGCTGGAGAAAACAACATAATTGTGAAAGGTTGTTTGGGTTTTTTCCCCCCTAAGCACAGTGTAACACTGACAGTCATTGCTCAGTTCCACAGCATGCACTGATGCAAGTCTATTGACACACCCAGTGGTGTCTCACTGGGTAGAATGAAAAGATGAACATCTGCTTTTGTCTCCAGGAAAGAAAGCATTTCCATGACACTTGCTGTGCATCAGCATTTGAGTGCAGAATCAATGGAAACAGCTTTGATAAATTGCATTAGAAAACTAGAACCTCCTGCTGTACCTTTAAAGAACCAGAAAGAATTAATAATGTACTCACTCTCTCTCTCTCTCTCTCTCTCTCTCTCTCTCTCTCTCTCTCTCTCTCTCTCTCTCTCTCTCTCTCTCTCTCTCTCTCTCTCTCTCTCTCTCTCTCTCTCTCTCTCACACACACACACACACACACACACACACACACACACACACACACACACACACACACACACACACACACACACACACTATAGCATATAGCAGTAAGGCGTCCTATTTGTTTTAGAGTGTGACAATTTGTATTATGCATGGTTTTTGAAATATATACGCAATCTGAAATGCAAAATTTTCTGAGACTACAGCAGTTCTGACTTAGAGATGAATTCAAAAGGCTGTGGCCCACAATGCAGATTGAAATGAACCAAATGAAAGAAGTCAAAGTTTTGTCATGATCCTTTCAGGTCTCCAGACGTGGTTTAAAAATTATAGATATCTTGAGAAAAATTGGCAAAGGTTGATCAGGCAAACTGACAGATATTACAGAGAAGAATGAAAAGCAAGTGTTATAGCAAGGTTTTTTAGATTGGTTGGTTTTTGCACCATTCTCTATTGTCTCTCTTGCCTGAAAATCTCAGGAGATCAACAGTTTCTGAAATACTCAAACCAACCCGTCTGGTACAAACAACCATGCCAAGTCACTGAGATCATAATTTTCCCACATTTTGATGTTTGAGGTGAACACTGAAGCTCTTGACCATGTATCTGTTCTGCTTCTATGCTATCAGATGATTGGACAATCTTTGTTTTAAATATATTATAAAGTATTATTAATAGATTAGAGACAGTTGGTTAGAGGGATGAATAAGAATATTAATAATCTTGGTTTTGAGTCTGTATTGACTTTAATGCATGTATCAATATGCATCCAAGCTTTTTGTGATTTCAGGCAGGTAGGAATGAGTTTCAAGGTGATGCTCCAGCGAATACATTTCTCCGAATTGGAAGTTAGAGTTACACTTTCTGGCTGTCATAGGGCTCTTTGATCTGCAGCAAATGCCTTCAGAGCACAGCGCAAGAAATGTTCTAAAAGAAACAATATGGGCAATTCCCTCAATGATAGCAGGCAGATGACAGTGACAGATTTTAAAATGGACTTTATGCCATCCTCTGGGAGGCTGTTTGGTCCTGCATGCAAATGCTCAGTGACCAGATAACTGCTGCATTCACGCATCGGAAAAGTGCAATTTACATCCAGCTGAGCCTCAGTTTGTTGGATCCCTTACTTAGAATACCATACATATACACACTCACTCACAGACACAGTATTGTGCAAAAGTTTTAAGCAGGTGTTAAGAAAAGCTGTAAAGTAAGAACACTTTCAAAAACCTATATTTTAATTGTTTATTTTGATCCAATTTTAAAATGCAAAGTGAGCGAAGAGAAGAAAAATCTAAATCTTAAACCAGCATCAATTTTTAGGATCAGAGGGAGGTGTATGATTAAACAATTATACCAATCATGTGCTACTGATCATCAATGTCTGACACCTCTCTGATGGCACTGCATGATAGAAATGTATCTGCCCATCTGTACAAAGTGTAGAAGAAAGACATCTGTACATACCTCACTATACCTCAACACACCTGTATGCACCTTGTTACACTTCAACACTTCTGTACATACCTTGCTACACCTCAAAACACCTGTATGTACCTTGTTACACCTTAACACACCTGTATATACCATGCTACACCTAAACACACGTGTACATACCACGCTTCACCTCAACACTTCTGTACATACCTCACTACACCTCAACACACCAGTACATACCTCCCTACACCTCCAAGCACCCACTCCCAATCCTTTTCACATATTCCTTCATTAAAGTTTAATTCACATTTCCATTTCCCATTTTTTCCCCCTTTCCTCTATCTTTCTTTCATTCCTAACACTCCTTCCGCCACACTATTTTACTCATACCTTTAATAATTAATATCTTATTGCATGTACTATACATTTGCCCAACTGGATCTCAGCATTTCCATACACATGTCCCCTTCCATCCCCCAAACTCAGTACCTTCATAGAGATTTTTGCACAGAGGTAGAAAATATGAACCTGTATATATGTTTTTGGAGAAATGGAAATTATGGAAGTAGGGAAGTTTAATAAGCAATGAACACTTTGTAAAAATATGGATCCCAGTCATGGAAGCTAGAAAAAGACTGAGAATAACTATGTACAATAGCTATCTAGATCTAGCTAAATAAATATTGGTTAATCTAAATGCACAAAGTAAGAGGAAAGCAAACATCAACATTTTGCTCAGATATAGGGAATTATTAAAAGAAAATACAGTAGGAATCTCGCATGGTTTCAGGCATTTTGAGGAACATCAATATTGTGTCAAGTAAACACTAGAACACTAGAAGTGTGTACTGTTGTTGTGGGATATTAAATACAGGTGACACTATCACAGACTCCCAAATGCATCGCTATCCCAAGTCATCTTTACTCTTTTTACAATACAGATTATTTTGCAAGAAAATCAACATAGAAAGTCTTGGATTATTTCATTGGAATGAAGCAGAAATCATCAGAATCACCTTTAGTACCCATGAGGCTTGTGCACAGCCTTTCAGGTGTGTTTTGATTGTGATATTTCATTGGTTGAAAAAAAGGATTACATTTAAAACTCTTTATACCCCTGAATAAGTGGCTGCCTTTGAGTAATAATGTGATTTCTGTGTGAATATATAATGTATTCCTATGGCATATCTACACCACATGTTTATCCTTATTAACCTTATCTGGGGGATAGAGGGGGACATATTGATGGAAAAGTAGTCATGAAAAAAATATTGTATATATAACAATATATAACAGACAGGGCAATAAAGAGTCTGTCAGTGGAATAAAATAGACACTCTGCACACATCACTACACATTGCTTATCACAAAGTGTACAGACCCACTCTGTCACACTTACCCTGAAACATTTAACTTCCTCTTTGTCATGTTTTTTGTTGTTAGGTGTCTAAAATAGGCAGGTCACTTGTCACCTACACAGTTCAGAGCAGAGCAGCTCTCATAATGAAGTCAATTAACTCCATTAGAGTTGGTGTGGGCTTTCAGGCAGGAAATAAAAACAGATAAGTTCATTAGCAGTGCACTCCTACACAACACACACACACACACACACACACACACACACACACACACACACACACACACACACACACACATACTTGTGCTATGTGCCTGCTATACTAGTCTCCAAAAAAGGGGCCTCATGTTTGAGTAAATTTGACAAACCTAACCTTTTTTTTAAACTAAAAACTCAGAAAGACTGATTTTCTTGCCTGCGTATTCTCACAGTGCAAAATGACAATTTCGACACAGTTTATTTACCATTTAAGAACAATATCCACTCAATTGAGAAGGATTCAAGTGCAGTCTAAAGAAGCACTGTTTAGAAATGCTGGCAGACAAATCCAAACCCTAATACAAAATCAGAACAGAAAGTGCTAGTTACGTTGGTAACTGTGGGTCTGTGATTGCCGGATGATAGCCAGAATCCTAATCTTTTATAGCTATCTAGGTCGAGAGAATACACCAGCAAAGTCAGGTATTAACGTAGGCTGAGCTTTGAGGATAATAGCCACATTTGCTTAGCATTCAGCCTCAGTATGTCTTTCTCACCCATTCCAAGTGTGAAATAACGCTGGCAGTAATCCAAAAACAGAAGCAGTTTCCTGTGCATCTTGTTTAATTCCTCCTTACTGACAGAGGCAGCACTAGTGGATGACTCCTGACAACATAGCCATGAGTAAGAAAGCCATTCTGCTATACAGTCAGTGCTGCTCCTGAAAACTGCACAAAAACTCAGAGTATCAGGTGTACCAACATATATAATGTAAAAGCGAGTTGAATGAGTTGAAATGTGAATGTTCATAATCAGTTAGAAAAGGTTTGGAACCAGAAGCCAAACCCAAACCCATATTTATAATATACTGCTATAATTCAGCATAACTGCACTGTAGTTACTTTGCATTCTGTAACTTGTAGTCCAATATTTGTGTCTTGATTGTTTTGACTCAAATTTGCAGGACAATACAAAGACATATCATGCATTTTTTTCCCTTCCTCTGTTCATTCAGTTTTGGCCTGTGCACTGACCCCTGCTTGCATTTCTCACAAAAATTATTAGATTAGCCCTAAGCATTGCTCTGAGTTCACACACGTGTCCTGCTTCTAATTATTGGGTATATATTGGAGTTCTCGTTATTATTACATAAATTTGCTGAAAAATGACAAGTAACAAATTGGGTAAACGTTTTTGTGTAAAAAAGAAAGCCTTTGCTCTTCTGTCTTTAATTACTAACATTAATATCTGTATAGAAATATTACAATTGTTATAATAAATGTTATAATCTGTATATGAATGTAATCATTTGTAATGTGTTTAGAGGAAATGTTTTCTTCTGTTAAACAACTTGGTAACTGTAGCTAGCAAAGTGCAAAGTATCCCTGTAACATATGAGCTTTAAACTGCTAAAGTTTCACACAAAAAGCAAAAATATAGCATCAATAAATCATCAAATTAGCATCAGAATTGATAACCACAACAAAATGTTTCAATAAAAACCTATTTGATCTGTTTTAGAATATTTCATTTAAAACTTCATGAGGAATTCCTTAAGTAATAATTTCATTCAGACTTGAAATATAGGGAACAACTGTAACAAAGTACTTAGATGTTTTAGCTGAGTTGGTATTAAATGTCAGCACAGATCACATGATGAAGTAGCTAAGAATCATGAGCAATGAAATTAACACTGGTCCTTGTTTTGACTGATAAACACACTGCACCTTTTTTCAGTAGGATATCTGGAAGTGTGTGTGGCTGTTTAATAAGCCAGGGTCTTGGGGTTAATGATTTGTTTGGAGATACTACTCCTCAAGGGCACCTTGTGTGTGGACGGCAGTCACCAGGCTGACAGGGTCATTTGTCATACGGCTGGAAATGAATTTAGTCTGTGGAATCCAGCGAGCACTGTGCAGCAGCTTAACCCACACACTCCTGCTCATTCAGAGCTCAGGCTCAGACAGACCTGCTGCGAAGAGCATCAAAATATCATTTTAGAAAGAAAAGAAAAAGCTTTTGTGCAGTCAGACAAAATGAAAATGTCTGTTTATATGGAACAAAAAAAAAAAAGATTGGATTATGCAGTAAACTGGAGCTTGAAGAAAATACTTTAAAAAATGTAGATATTATTTAAAAAATAAAAAAATTTCCTTTGTGTACTGAGGCTAAAGTTAGGGTTTGGGCTAGGGGTAAGTGTAGGTATGGCATTAATCAGCTGCATTAAAACATATTCTGTGTATTACTCACAAAAACAAAAGATTGTGTGTCCATTTGTAAGAGTACATTTTCTCTTTGAAGGGCTCTTTGCAGTTAATGGGACTGTCATTTGATGCAATGTAAATGCACTCGGAGGTCGCAGTGTACAACAGAGTGCACAACTAATGCTTTAGAAACGCAACATCAGTCACAAGCTGTAGTGGCATTATGGGACATGCTGATTTAGAAATGATCTGGTCCTTTAAATCTGCATGCACTGCAGTTTGGTAGAAAAATGTAATCCTTTTACATTTTTGTACGAGAAATTAGATTGATACGTTTCCCATTGGGCGATGATACTGACACCAACACAGTGGTGGAGATAGTGTATGAAGCATACTAAATTATATGACATTTGACACCTTATGCATGAGCATATAGACTTTATTTAGAAATAATGAGTTTAGAGAAAAAAGCGCAATGGAACAATGAGGTATTAATGTAATTGTACTTCTCCTAATCAATACCCATTGAAACTATTAGCACTTTTCACATGTGTGTTAGAGTTACTAATTCAAAACCAGAATGATCTGTTTCTTCATTTGCGATGAGGCTCATTTTTGTGCTGGAAAGATCCAGAAACAAGCAGGATCTTTGAAATTCACTTATTTCTGTAGGTTGTAATACATTGCTTGTGATGATGTGTTGAGTATGTGAGCTACGGATCCTGTCTGTAGAAGGTAGTACACTTTGTAGCTTGATTTAGGGATTGTTTTGAGAATTGGTCCTGGCTTTGCATGTTGTTTCCAAAAGTCTGTAAGTCAACCGTATACAAACACGTTTAATCTCAAATCCCATTTTTAATTGTCTGTTTAAATCAATAGTGCCAGTACAGGATGCTGTTTAGACATGATTAGACTAATGTCCTGTTAATGAACAGAACATGGACACATTAATAACATTTTAAACATTTGATTATTTCAGTAAATGTACAGAAAGAAATTTTAGGCAACGTATTATTTCATGTTCATTTCTAAGCTATGCTTAACGCTCAGAATTCCTTTATTTGACATGACTTACAGCCATTAGCCCTTTCTTGATTTTTCACATTTAGTGGTAGAAAAATGCAAGCTTTCATCACTGGACCTAGAATAGATGCATCAATGCTGCCAACAAAGATCAGACATCTGTTCAAAGTCATGAAAGTTTCTCATTCCTGGCACTCTGGCAGATGAGCAGCGGTCAGTGTCGTTCTTCTATCTGAGAATTGATCTGTGTAATTCCTTTACAGCGGATATTAAAAATGAAAAAAAGGCCAGTCCTGTTTACCACCTCTGCGTCCTGGTGAGTTGTGTTTGCATCCATCCAGATGGGATAATCGTTCTATTGGGTAGACAAGACAACCACAGAGAACCACACACACACGCACACACACACCACACACACACACACACACACACACACACACACACACACACACACACACACACACACACACGCACACACACACACACACACACACACACACACACACACACACACACACACACACACACACACACACACACACACACACACACACACGCACACACACACATACCTAGCTACAGTCCTTTTATTATTCTCCCTGCTGTGGCATGAGAGAGGAGAATAGGCAAAGAAGAGAGAGATGGGGAATAAAAGAAGGAAAGCCTGAGAGAAAGAGAAGGGTCAGGGGAACAGGGCTAAGAAGTGAAAACACTCATCCAGGCAGCAGGAGTTATAATTCCCCACATGGAAATGTTCTAGAAACATCCTGTTCATTATTCCTGTGGCATAAACACAGCAAGAGGTTCACTCAGTCAGGCACAGGCACTAACTCACCCTTTATTCTCCTCTCACTGACTGTTCCTCTATCTTTTTCTCTCTCCTACACACACATGTTCTCATTTATCTCTTTCTATGATGGATCAAGCTCATTACATTGTAGACAGAGTAGCTGCCCCTTCTGAAGCTGTGCCTCGTTCTCGCCATAATCATCCCCCGCTGTTCGGCAGCAAGACCCGCTGATCACCATTACATCTACTACCAGTTTCATTTAGGAAGGTGACGGAGTGTGACGAGCAAATCAATCTGTTATAAATCAAATTAAACCCATGAGGGACACAAATACCTAGTGGACTAATTAGCAGCAGAGCCTTTATAGGTTATGGCTTATGAGTCCTCTTAAGGCCATGCTAAGAGCAATGCAGATAGCACAAGTTCACTGTTGTTCTATATTGTGACAAGCATAAACAGAGTTGGCTAATTACAGCTGTTCCTTGAGTAGAAGAAGATGAGAATAATGAAACTGATGGTTTCTTTTTGCAGTGTGTAAGTTTGCTTCATTTGTAGACAAGTCTACATATTAGAGCCAGTGACTATAAGCTGATTGGCTTCATTACTGTTACTTGACTACATCTGACAGGGAGTTAGGCTTAAAATGATCCTAACAGAAAAATTCATACATCACAGTATGATCTTAGTCAATCAAATCTTTTATCCAAAGCACAATTGTCACGAATGCGGGATAAACCAGACCCAAATGCAGGATGGTGAAATAAACAGGGTTTAATAACAAAAGAACACTAAACATGACACAGACTAAAGACAGGACAAGACAACAGTAGATTCCACGCTACACAAGGCAACGCGGCACAGTTATATAGACACGGTAATGACAATGGGAAACAGGTGTGTGGAAATGGGAGGAGCAGACAAGGGCGGGGCAGACACGTGACGAAGAACATAAACACATGCACATGGCCAAATTCCGGGCTGAGTCCTGACAACAATAGTAAAAGTGTACAGTACACACTCACTCTGAAGTACACACATTCATCTGTTGGTTAGTAAACTAGTTTAACTCATTACTAAGCTATCAAAATTTACACAGGCTACACTTCCTGAAAATAATTTATAATGGTGTTACCACTTAGATCATTTGGAAGTAATTTTATTCATGAAGCAAGATTTGAGCTAAATCTTTATTTGATAGAGTCAGTTTAGCTGATGACTGTATACAGGGTGGACATCATGAAGTGCTCTTGTCCCTCCTCAAGCTGCAGCTCACTCCCTCTGATCTACTATCACTGCTCGACAGGTCCCTCCATCTCTCAGGGTAAAAGGAAGATTTACATCAAGACTCTTTTCTGTTCTGGCACCGTGGTGGTGGAATGAACTCCTAGATGTCCGAACATTTGAGTCACTGGCTATCGTCAAACGACAGGTGAAGACATACCTCTTTCTGAAACACTTCAACTAGTGCTTATTTTCCTGAACAGAGTTTTAGGTTGACGGAATCTTAAGTCTGTAACCTAGTGAACCAGTGTTAATGTATTCATGGATACAGACTTCAAAGCACTTTTGTACGTCGCTCTGGATAAGGGTGTCTGCTAAATGCCATAAATGTAAATGTAAGTGAAAAGCACAAAGCCAAGCTAAATTTCCTGTTTCAAGGCCTTTTAGAAAAATATTCAGGCATATTCTCCCATACACATTATTCCATCTGAGCATTTATTAAATCTAAATGTAGAGCCAAAAACACATGACGAGCATTCAAATACATAAACTGTAAAATGTTAAAAACCTTTCAAAGCTGGAGATGAACAAGAAGCTCCTGTTCCGTGGTCTGTGCTTGAAGCTGTTAATCTGCAATATAGGAATTCTTGCTGCCATAAAACTCAGTTCATCTAATAAGCACCTGATGAATGTCAGCCAAAAAGATTCAGTGGGATTTAATAGTCTGAGAGCACTAGTGAAAATGCTTCTATTATTCGTCTTTTTCTAATTCAACACAACAATTTTCATAAAAATATGATATCACTGACTACAATCTTCGAAAATGTTCACATTTACTTAATGAATGTTTAGAGCTGTATATCCAATTGTTACAACCTGATCAAGGTAAGATAAAAAAATAAGTAAATTAAACCAACAACACTGTCTCATTTATCATTAGGAAAAAAATATGAGATGATTTACAAGTGATGAAAAGTATTATGACCATCAACATGAATGTTGAGGAGAAATGTTTGGCAAGGCAACCAGGAAATTTAGCTTGGCTTTGTGCTTTTCACTTACATTTACATTTATGGCATTTAGCAGACGCCCTTATCCAGAGTGACGTACAAAAGTGCTTTGAAGTCTGTATCCATGAATACATTAACACTGGTTCACTAGGTTACAGACTTAGGATTCCATCAACCTAAAACTCTGTTCAGGGAAAATAAGCACTAGTTGAAGTGTTTCAGGAAGAGTCATGTGTTTTACCTGTCGTTTGAAAATAGCCAGTGACCCAGCTGTTTGGAAAACTAGGAGAAGTTCATTCCACCACCTCGGTGCCAGAACAGAACTTGAAATTTGCTATAAAAACTAATTTCAGACAAACAATATGCTCTGTGTACATAAGCATATTGCATAATTCTACAAGCATGAACACAACATTGCAGGAATATTTTAGCAATTCTTTATAAAGGTATTATAATACTTGGAACAAATGTTGAAAACACACAAATTAAATTGACATATAGTGTAACTTTAGCCAATTCTGCCATATGTGGCATAAATAGAGTGTAATTGTTGGTCCGAGTTATACAGGAACAGCAATAATCCTTTGTAAAAATGCAGAAAAAAGCTCTATGAACCCTGGATATAAAATGATTGCTTAATATGAATATTACCCGTTTAGTTTTTGTCATCATGCATCTGTTACTTGCATGATGTGGGTTCATAAACAATATGGATAGCTGTGAAACTCACAGCTTGGCTGCCCAGACTACACAGTTTTCAGTCTGGCCAAATCCTAGCTTAATGTAGTGATTCTTACAAAGGACACTTGTATGGAGGAACTTCAACCTGATAGAACACATTTGGGATGAATTTGAGCGGAGACTGCGAGCCAGGCCTTCTCGTCCAACATCAATGCCTGATCTCACAAATGCGCTTCTAGAGGAATGGTCAAAAATTCCCATAAACGCACTCCTAAACCTTGTGGAAAGCCTACCCAGAATAGTTAAAGCTGTTATAGCCACAAAGGGAGGGCCAACTCTATATTACACCCTACAAACTAAGACTGGTATGTCAGTAAATTTCATGTGCATGTACAAGCAAACATCCCAAAACTTTTAATAAATGAATCTGGAACGTAAGTGACCTTGCTGTAAAACATGCAGGAGATTTTAGCTAATGAACGCCAGCTATGACCTCAGGGTGGACCAGCTCAGCAGTGCATATCATCAATCTACACAATGACACATTTTTATTCAGTGTAGCTATGTTGTCCACCATATACACACTCATTGATTTAGAGAAGTGACAGTTGGTTATTTCTGCATTTGGCTTCAGTGTATTTGTGTATTAAATGTGTCACAATTCAGCAGATGGGATACTGAGCAGCACGAGGTCCACTGCAAAAGCATAGAGGAAGAGCAAAACAATAGAGAGAAATACTGTGGTATGATAAAACCTATATGTAGTACACATAGTAGAATAGAAAGGAGAATAAAACCAGACCAGTTTAAAGTCTATCACTGACAACCTGGCAAGAGATCTGTGAGGAAAATTGAGCTATTTTCCTCTGCAAATGCTTCAATTTAGATCTAAGAGCTCTGTTAGAGGATACATTCAAGATTGAATCCTTGATTCAAGATAAGCCTTGAATCTAAATCTAAAGACGAGGCTATGCATGAATGCAAATATTTTACTCCTTCTTTACCATCAGAGCCATTGAGGCAGTACGTAAAGCCTGCATGTGTACAAGGTCAGCCAGTTTGTATAATTCTGCTTTTATGGAGTTGCATTAGCTGTCGTGAGCCACGCTTTAGTGATTCTGCTGCTGCAGCATCTTTGCGGTACAGTACAGCACTCCACTGCAGATTCCCACAGAAAGCTAGATGGAAACTAACTCACTCCCCTTAACCTGAATGCTGAATAACGCAGCAGTTGTGTGTTCAGCAAGATCAGCTACGATTTTTTTGTGAGTCTTACACAAAATTGTGTGCATTTATGACATACACAGATAGTAAAACAGAGCAGAAAGGGACCAATTTCATACATACACACATAAAACAACTTTATCTATAAAAGTCCTGCCGCAAGCTGCATCTGGGTCATTATGGCTTTGCAGAACATAAAACCTGGCAGATTATTTGCTACAATTGCTATAAAATGTAAATAACCTATCTTAATGAGTCAGTCTGCATTTAACATATGACATAAAGCAGGTGAAAACATCTTCACATTGAGCACCTGCAAGAAAATTAATCAAGGTAATAAGAGGTTGTGTTCAGTGATCTAGGCTCTTTCCTCATCCTGGGGTAGCCAGCCCATGAAAGCTCACTGTGATACTGTGGGATATTGCTTATGGGAGCAAGCTAACATTTCATGACAACATCTGCTACATTACTCACTGCTGTATCATATTGAATTCAGTGCCTAGTGCCAAAGCTGGAGGTTTAAAAGATACTGAACTCAAATCAGTTCTGCTTGTGCTGTTTCAAATATTTCACATATACCATTGTTTACGAAGCTTATATTTGTGCTGGAATGAATGAAAGAATGAAAAAACATAGACAAGAGAACAAAAGGAGAGTATTAGGTATTAGACCAAGAAAAGTCAGATATACAAAAGCTTTAAAAGCATGAGTTCAAAAGCATTAGTTCCACATTGTCAAGGCTACACAGTTCACTAAGCAGTTGCTAAGACAAAGTGCTAATAACATATGCTTTAGCACTGCAGTATCAGCCCCAACAGACGTTTAACAAAATCCCCCTGCATCCACATCTCTGCATGTTCCCTCCGCAGTGCAATCACTCTGACCCAATCCATTGTCAGGATCTCTTTCTTTCAGCCATAATCCCAGCAGAGTCCTGCTAAATCCCTGCTATTAGCTTCCTGGAGTGTCTATTACCCTCTCCAGGAACAGAAAGGTAGCGGAGATGGAGGTGTTGCCACTCTATCTCCACTTGGCAAATTTAGCCAGAGATTGTATGTGGGCAGTCAGGCAATGATATGATGCCCATATTTGTGAACAAGACCATAAAGAATCCTTATCAGTCATTAGGATGAAAAAAAAAACAAACAGGAGGTAATAAAGGAGCTTGAGCTTTGTGTATATAGAAAGAGTGTATATTTTAGAAGTTGATGATCAGTAGGTTAAGTGAACCAGTCTTTTTCAATCAGCAATAAGACGTTAATTATGAAAATGTGTTTCTTTCTTTTCTTTTTTTTTTATTTTTCAATAGGTGCCACCTGGAGACTGCACATTGGATCACACATTTGAAATATGTTTCTCCTGCAGTACAGTAGGTGAAAATAACTCAGGCACATTATAGCAAAGAAACGTTGACTCAGAGAGGCAGAGACACTGTGCTGTTGAAAAGTTATCCAACACGCAGGATAAGTGTGAGGTGAGTATCAGTGCTTTACTGGAAAGCGCGTTCCAGCTCTCTGTGCCATGGTTCTCGATCAATACAGCTTTTGCATCACTTAACAGAAAGATCACAGGGAATATAGTGATGTGCATGCTGGACAGGTAAAGCCCAGGTGGAAACGACACTAAACACATCAGGAATGTGAGGAAGAAGGTGAGGCAAAATAAACAGAAAGAAATGAGTGTGTGCATCTATCTGTGTGCTCTGGAAATCAATCAGTCATCTCCTATTCCTGTCAGAAACATGGGCTTAATGTCACGCTCGATACAAATGTACCACCAGGAACAGTGGTGTGTGTGTGTGTGAGAGAGAGAGAGAGAGAGAGAGAGAGAGAGAGAGAGAGAGAGAGAGAGAGAGAGAGAGAGAGAGAGAGAGAGAGAGAGAGAGAGAGAGAGAGAGAGAGAGAGAGAGAGAGAGAGAGAGAGAGAGAGAGAGAGGACATAAGACAGGAGCTGAAAGGCCTGAGATTGCTGGAGCATTTTGCCTTTGGGGCCTCCGGCCTGCAACACTTGTATTATAGAGCACCATCCAAAGATTTGACCTTCAGCTGTCTCTCAAACATCTGCTGTCTCCAGCTCTTCTCTCTCTAAAGGCTGGTTTTGACTTACTTATGAGCAGGACTCTACAGCTTTCAGGGAGGGGGTGAAATCACCGCACACAGGTAAAGAGATGCCAGAAGAACATTTATTAGCTGGAGCTTCATCTACTGTTAATCCTGTTGTGATGTGAGTGTGTGTGGTGGAGGCCTACAGAGATGTTGGGATAGAGCCTCATTAAAAATAGAGAAGCTATTAGATCAGCTGCATTTGGTAGTCACGGGGTAACACTATTAAAAATTTCTGAACTTTCTTCAACAAAATACAGGGATTAAATTATGTTCAGTATGATGCAGCAGCCCATGTGATATTCTGGGAAAATATTTACAGTATTGGATTATACAGTATACTGATTGTACAACACAATACAACACAAACGTAACTCCAATGGACTATATGACTGTAGAAAGGACATTATATATAATCCCACTCTCCGGTGTTTATAACAATTTATATTCACAATCTCTGGTGTCACCAAATGACGATGGGTTCCCTTGTGAGTCTGGCTCCTCTCAAGGTT